>NC_138955.1:31350570-31748070 GCF_965226115.1 Aulonocara stuartgranti | reverse complement strand
CTCAGATCCACGCCTTTAAACTGAATCCCGTCTGAATGGAGCTTTAAAGGAATCCTTTGAGTCTCAATGCTAAGCTGGGGGAAGGTGTTCCTGAGATGTTGAAGCATCTTCATAGTCTCTCAAACTGCATCTATAACTCTGCCAATGCAATATAATGAAAGGGTTTGCACTACTAGCTGCATGTTATTGGTTACAGTTTGAAATTCACCCAGTAGATCATTACAGAAGTCTGTGGAAGCCACAATCAACACAGTCTGGTTGAATTGATAATTAGCATAAACAGGTGTACATGTACATATTACCTGCGTGTTTTAAATTTATACATCCCAATAAAAACAAGGCTGTTGTTTCAGTGTCATCATTAAATGAAATTTAGCCAAAAAGTTTTTATGGTCTTCTGATTGTATCCTAATGAAAAATCAAGCATTTCCGTTCAAACCAAGCTAAAGTTACTCAGCTCTACGCCCCACAGGGAGTCTGAGTGCATGGAAGCTGCAATCACGTCAGCCCAAGGGTCATGCTGCAGGCTGTGCATGCCATCAAATAACTTCATGTAGAGGAATTAATCAGTTATTTTTCTATTATTAAATGTTCCTTTGTAAACCAATCTGGTCATACTTCACGTGCTAGAAAACCTATTTAAATACAATTTACTGTTGTAATAGTGCTGGCCACAGACTTCCATCGATTGAGCCCCGAATCCCTGCAGCTGCTCCGCTTCAGTAAAACTAGCTGAAACAGTTTACACTGAAATCACAAATCCCTGAGAAAACACTGAGGGCCTCAAGTCCCAGAGTATTTAGTGGTTTTTGCTTTTCTGGATTAAAGGAAACATCAGGTGAAATCAGGTGGGACTCTACTGTCGTTACAGCGCCACAGGAATGTGTCTGTGCCCATCAATCTGCTACATGTCTGTCTATCCAATAGACTAGAAATAAATGCCCTGATCAGCAGGTCATACAAAGCCTAGCTCACAACTTTCCCATGAACTCACAGCAGCTGCAACGTATTTAATTTTGAGAGAGACGCTTTTAAACGCACAACACATGAGAAGGGCAGAGCTCCCAGAACAGATTCATGTAAGAAGCAGTGGAAAAAAGCTCATTTTAACAATGGACCTTTAACTCTTTTTAACATTAATTTAATGGTTCTGCTGACCTTTGCCCTCCGTTATCCCTTTGCTTAACGGAGCACACAGGTTGCTAATATATTTTGACACCTTTTCAGTCCTTCGGGAACAAAACAACTGCAACTTCTACATCTGTCTCCTCTTTCCAGTCCCTGGACGGCGGTGAAGGTGACAGGAGTGCGTCTGCTTCAGTGTCGGGAGCGTTTGGTGGGCAGGGCAGAGCCGTGCTCCAATAGGCCAAGTCTGCTCAGCTCAGCGTGGAAGAACCGCTGCAGTCGATGTCCGGCCTTCGCCTCATTAGTGTGACGAGGATTATACTGAAGACAGTTGGAGAACATCAGCTCCACATCTGAGATATACTCGCCTGCAGACACCAAATGGAGAGAAATGAGAGTCACATGTTCACATTGTGCACAGAAGCACGCATGTTCTGACCGCAGTGATCTACACGTGGCTCACCTGCAGTCTGGTATTCACAGTTGTTGACTTTCTCTCTGATGGTGTTCAGCGCAATCGGCTTCTTAATGATGTCATAGTAATCTGGAACCTGTATGGAGATGTAACGGGTACAGAAATATGCTACAGGCTGCGTTTCTGGTCAGACACAATGACATCAAATATAGACTCGACCCGGGCCTGAAGTTAATTACTACTGTGGAAAAAGTCTAAATGGCAACTGCTCCATTTCCCAGCATGACAATGATCCCAAACGTACTGTCAAAGCATACCTGCATATTGCTGCATCCATTTCCCTCACAAAACAAAGGATGCACAGTGCTGTGGTCCACAACATCTTCAGAGTTAAACCTCCATCCTGAACCATAGTTCATGTTCCTAAACCTGACTCGTCTGCTTTTCCTACCAAGTTGTGTTTGAGGTAAGTATCTAACTGTTACTGAGATGACTAAATTTAATTCTGATGTAAACGGACTGAGAAACATTTCTGCTTCGTTTTCATCAACTTCTTGTTGGTCTAAACATAAAACTAAAACACAGCTACATGGGTGCAGTACCTGGGTTCTGGACACCAGCTTCATGAAGGGCCAGCTGTCTTCATGTCTGACTAGCTCCACTGTCAGCTGTTCACAGGCGGACAGCTCGTGTACTCCTTGGTTCCTCCCAGAGGAACGACGGTTAGAGGACGATGAGGAGGCTCCTGGAGAGTGTGACGAGGGAAGGACAGGCAGGATGGGTCTGGACAGTTTACGAGGAGCGGCGGTTTCTACGAGGAGCAGAGGGAGAGACCGATGTGTGCTCAGATCAGAGCAGCAAATGCACCAATTCTGCTGGCTAAGAATCAGGATGGTGCCACTGTGGTCCATGCTCCTGTACTGCACAGAAACCTGCCTGGACCACAGTGTTCACCTGTCAGAGTTATTTGATGTTAACTGGCTGGTTACTGATTGGTGCACACATTGTTGAGTGGATGTTTATATGTTAGTTGTTAAAGTTCACCCTCAGCAGGTGTTTACTGTTTGCTGACTGGCTGCTTACCTGTTAATGACCTCTTGCGAGACTCGCTCTGAGCTGGTGCAGTTTTGGTGTTGCGTTTGCTTATGTGACTGTTTGGCTCCACGTTCTCATGGCTCACATGAGCACCAGTCCGACTCCTGGAGCGGGTTGGAATTTTCCCATCAGAGGCCGGAGGGGTTATGGGCTTTTTCCCTGAGGATCTGTGATTAGACAGTCAGTAAAGTGGGACTGGAAACACAGCAAACTCATCTAGATTAACACAAAATGAAGTTTCACAGTTAGCATAAGTAAATAGTAAAGTTAGATCAGGACTTGTTGTGACTGCACTAAAGTTTAGTTTCGCTGCTTTATAAGAAAGCCCTCCACAGAGCCAGAACATCTTACTATCCATCACTGATTGAAGAAAATAAGAACAACCCCAGGTTTCTCTTCAGCTCTGTAGCCAGGCTGACAAACAGTCAGAGCTCTGTTGAGCCAACCATCCCTTTAATGTTAACTAGTAATGACTTCATGAACTTCACAAATAAAATTCTTATCATTAGAGAAAAAATTACCAGTAATCATCCCACAGATGTAATATTATCTACAGCTACTCTTAGTACCATTGATGTTAAGTTAGACTCTTTTTCTCTAATTGATCTTTCTGAGTTAACTTCAATAATTACTTCCTCCAAACCATCAACGTGTCTTTTAGACCCCATTCCTACAAAACTGCTCAAAGAAGTCCTGCCATTAATTAATGCTTCGATCTTAAATATGATCAACCTATCTCTAATGATCGGCTATGTACCATTTACATTATACATGCTTTTCTTAGGCAGTATCATCCCTGAGCCTGGTTCTGCTGGAGGTTTCTTCCTGTTAAAAGAGTTTTTCCTTCCCACTGTCACCAAACTGCTTGCTCATAGGGGGTCATATGAAGTTGGTATTTTCTCTGTATTATTGTAGGGTCTTTACTTTATATTATAAAGTGCCTTGAGGCAACTATAAATAAAATGGAATTAAGGTAAGGTCAGGGAATATTGCAAAACTGCCATCAGGACTACATGACCTAAGAGGTCAATCTATGGTAGACACTCACTTGGAGGCTGATGTGTTTTTCCCTGACGTGGTGATGCTGTTCTTGGGTGTGGCCTGTTGGCTCTTGCCCTTGGGGAGTGGAGTCTGCCTCTTCTTAGGGCTGCAGAGATTCAAAAGAAAAGCTCCAGAACGATTCATTCCTGAAGAACAAGGTCATTTATTGATTTATTTTTAACACTTACTTCACAACAACTTCTTGCTCCTCTTCCTCCTCTGACTCTTCTTCAGATTCCTCCTCCTCCTCCTCTTCAGACTCTTCCTCCTCCTCTTCCTCATCATCATAGTCTCTTTCCTCCTCCTCGTCAATAGACGAGCGCTGACGGGATGGGAGGCGGTTGGATCTCTGTTTGGGTCGACAGTCTGGACAAAACCATTCACCTTCTGGAACAGACTGAGTGAAAACACACTGGTTGGTTCCCTCAAACATGTCAAACACGTGCTCAGCCTGAAGCTGCCTCACAATCAGAAGCTTTCCAACTGTGCACACAGCTCATTCTTTTCAAAGAGTTTAAAAGGCAGATGTAATTGCTCCAGCGTATTAAGGCCTACACATGGGGATTCCTCTCAGTATGACATGCTCCTCCCATAACAGCTGGGGGCAGCAAACGGCACAAATCCGATATTTTCAAATCCGCTCTGGGTCACTTTCGTATGTGGTGCTGAATCTGATACATATCTGATGTCTCAGAAAGCGACTGCTGTTTGATGGTCATGTCGCATTAAATCCGCCTTTTACGTCACCGACACAAGACAGACGCCAATTATCAGCGCCGGAGAAGACATCGCGAACGCTTCCTGGTCATCCAGCGAAACTCTTGGGAAGACAACGTGAACATTTTATTTGTTCTGTATAATCTGCAGATTCTGACAGAAATCTGCAGCTATCCTTTGAAGCACCGCTCCTCTCTTAAACAGCAACAAGGATCATTATTAGGTTATTTACATTATTATGTAAATAACAAAATAACTTAAAGCAAAAATTGGGAAACGTAAAGTCCGAAGTCTTTATATTAACGGCCATCAGTCAAACATACTGTTGCTCTGGGTCTAAACAGAGCGCGCTGTGTGTGACGTCTTCTTTTGCGCATGCGGGCGCTTTGAGTGTTCACACTAGAGCGCGTTTGCTGTCGCATTTTATTTGTAGTGTGAACGAGCAGACAAAAACATCGGATTTGATCAAAAACTCGGAATTAAGCATCAAGACCTGCAGAGTGAACGCAGCCTTAGACTGAAGGACTAGTAAATCTGGTACTGACTAGTAACAACAGCGACGATCACTCAGCCTGTCATGCACATCCCTGGTAACGGTGCTGTTCATGGCAAGTTCAAGAAGGTTGGGTGGAGCAGGAAAAAACATTTACCTGCTTACTGCCCAACCTGCAGGTTTTGCAATCACAGAGAGCACGTTTTTTTAATTCCAAATACTTGCTGGTTCATGGCTCACACACTTCATACATTTTATATGTGAAACTAGAAATTTGTACACAGGAGGAGGAAGGAACACTAGATCTCTGAATTTAGCACATTTATGCAAAATAGTAGATGAAAGAAAACAGCAGCACTGTAAACATGCAGTGTTAGTGCACCTGCAAACAAAGCTGTCCCTCACAGTGCCGGTGTAGTGTGCCTACCTTCATGCGTGGCCTCAGACAGTGGGTGTGGTGTCCTCTGTCACAGCTGTCACATAGCACCATGTTGTCTGCATCTCCTTTGCATCTACAGATGCGACAGCGGGCATTGAGAATGGAGCGAGACCACAGGATACTTCGCTCCAGACTGGACAGGTGAACAAACACCTGAAAACAAACCACCACATAAACTTGTTAAGACGTTAATTCAACCATAAACATCAGGACGGCGCAGAAATCACCACAACATAAACCTGAATACATTCCTAAAACTATATATTGGCTAAAATCTCTGAAGTTTTTATCTTCAAAAAAGGTTTGTGGAAAAAAGACAAAACTAAAACACCGAGGTGGCTAAAAAGCTCCAAGTTTCTCAAAATTTCATTTCTCAGTCAAAAATACAAACACACAAGAAGAAAAAAGAAAAAACAAAGAGTAGGACAAGAAAAGAACTTGCATGAGCTCAGGGGGGCGCTAGTGAGCCGTGGGATAGCTCATCAGAATTACTTAAAAAATAAATCTTTGAATACGCTCAAACATGCAAATTTATAACCTGCTAATCAATGTGGATAGATTTTTTGAGAGTTTTTCAACAGTTGTGAAGCCTAAACCTAAGAGGAATGATGCGAGCGATGTAGGCCTGGAAGCCTCTTCGGACTCACCCAGTGCCCTTACCCAGTGCCCTCACCACTGCATTTGCAAAGTGCAGATGGATACTAGGTGTTATGCAATATGAAGAAACGCTTTACCGATCCTAAAGAGGCCCTCGACTACACAGTCGAGGCCCCCCCCCCCCCAATTAATATTAAAATCTGTAACATAATGTATTGTTTGGAGTTTAGTCTGTTACTGTTGCTATTTTTACCATTTCTTCTTGGAGCAACTGTAACTCTCATAACTTCCTTAGAGATTAATAAAGTTTTCTGACTCTGATAGTTTCAGGATGAGCTGCCATTATCCAATCACACATCTGCTTACCTGCATCTTTTGCTCGTTTCTCCTCCTCTTCTTTTCTCTTTTTTCTAACCTGAGCACCTGATGGCTTTGAACTTTTCTTGTCCATCTTACATTGGTTTTAATTTTGCACTCCAGTATGAACACAAATCCCCCAACTCGAGGATCACCACAACTTAACCTAACAGACCTTAGTTCACAGATTCTCTTTGTCTAAGGTGTATTTCTGGGATTTCACACAACCCAGGATTCAAATCATGAATACATAATGGGCTTGGATTTACAACATTATAAATGAAATGTGCTCTATTTGGAAGCAGCTGGCCCCTCCCCTTTCGACGGCTTGTGTGAGACTTTAAATCATCAAACTGTAAATTTTAAATTGTTATTGATCCTTTACTCCTGGTCCTAAACTGTATATTTATTTTCTTACTCTTCTTATATATATTGTTTGTTTACTTGCACTGCTGTAACTGCAGCCTCGTCGTCTCGTCTCTCTACATACTGGACTGTCTGTAGCGGAGATGACAATAAAGTTTACTTTGACTTCAGCAGCGAGCAGGTGCACCGAGAGCTCTCGCGCTCACTTTTCGTGTACAGAATTTCGAAAAAACATCGGTGCAAATTATAAAGTTAGGTTATAAAGTCTGTATCATGATGTCTGGTGTTTTCGTGTTTGTTGTTTTGTTTTTATTTTGTTTTATTTTGCGAGTTGGTTATTAGCTGCTGCTCCAGCCAGAGAATCCCCCGCCGCCCCGCCCTCTCCTCTCTGTGCCGCAAACGGAGGGCGCCCTTACTCCCAGCAAATGGGCGATAGAAAACCGATCGGTGCCTGTGCCATTCCCAGTATGCGCTGGCTGACGTCGGGGCAGCAGGAGTACAAGCATTTTTTTTTTTTTGCCGAGGCCCGTGATGCCGCCCCCCACCACGATACCGCCCGTATCTAAAACCGCTACTGGTAACATGTGAGTAACTCATCTTGGCTACAAAACCTCCCATTCGGTACAGCTTATGAGAAGTTCACGTATTTGGGTATTCAGCTTACAAAGTGCTATTCCTCGCTATTAAAATCTAACTTCTCTCCCTTAATATCTGAGCTCCAGTTGAGTATACAGTAAACACGCTCCCTCTATAATGGCATTAAGATGATAATTTTGCCAAAGTAGTTATATTCATTTCAAAATCTCCCATTATTTCTTGCTAAATCACATTTACAAAATTGAGTTCACTCATCTTTACTTATGTGAAATTCATGGTTTTTAAAATGTTATTTCGCGTTATTTTGTAATCTTTTTTATTGTTACCTTGGGTTCACTGGGTCTTTTTCTCTGTGTTATGAACAAATCTTCTTTTTTTTGGGTACTGGTTTAATTTTGTTGTATTTATCCGCAACACCTTAAAGGCCGGTCCATGAAAATATTGTTGGACATGAACTGGTCCGTGGCGCAAAAAAGGTTGGACAGTCCTGCTCTACATGGTTGTAACTGGAGCAGGAAGCTCGTCAGCCTATGTATGACAGCAATGTGGTGAAACATAGCACCATACGTATTCTTAAGCAGATTAAACTACACTTTAATTTGAAGTCTTTATCCTATCATATCTATTCTACATAACACATTTAGACTTTGGAAACAGGTAGGACAACCACTAATCAACACTGGGAGAGGGTCTTTGCCTCTTTCAAGCTACCAGGGAGAAACTTTTCCAGATACCTGCAGATAAGAGACTCTGTCAGGAAATGCGTACAGGGCTGTGAGAGTCTTAACAATTAATGTCTTGATAAAAGTCTGCAACTTCCACCTCGTAGGAAGAAATTACTTTCTTTGTCTAGCTTCGCTCGGTGTTTCACTATGGGAATCGCCTCGGCATGACCAACTACGGAATCTCCAATGCCACCATGTCTGTCTATGACAGACCTGTCGAGCCGTGCTCAGGGCTCCGCCCCCTCATTCTAACACGGCTGACCAGCTCCTCCTAACTCATTCTCGCTTTCTTCCCGTGACAAACTACTTTTAGCTCCCACAGCGCATCCAGGCTAACTTGATTAGCTGCTTAACAGTTTTCAGGCGTCCCGTGTAGGAGCACGTCGCCGAACGCAGTTTTTCCGGTTCCAGTTTGGATCGTGCTGAGTAAGTCCTTCGAAAGAAGTGTACTTAGAGTTGCACTGTGGAACAGCAATGCGTCAGGCGAGCTGTCCCAGCGGTTCCTGGTTTTAGTTAGCGAGGTAGCCGATGTTGTGTAACTCGGGCTAACGCGTTACGGCGAGCTGTTCGTTCAGTGTCCGGCTAGCATTAACTTGTTAGCAGGCCACGAACCACATTAGCGTCTCACTAGCATTAGCTTGTTAGTCGACCTAGGGTTCGGTTAGCATTAAGTTGCTAATGATATAGAGATTGACAGACCACATGACTTTCGCGCATTGCATGTCGGGAACTCGAGGCAAAAACAATCCAAGTACCGCATCAAATGCTGCACCGCAAAACGTTCATTCTCTGGTTCCAATACCTTGTTGCTTTTTCTTTGCCCCCCAAAAAGGTATGTACAAAGACAGACTTGATGAAAAGTCAAAGAAAAGATACGAGGAAAAAAATCAAAGGAGTGAAAGGGTTAGACCCTTACGAGCACACAGAGGGACAAAAGACGTTAGCGTGCTGCCCAACTTTCACCACGCTCATATTTATAATTATACGGTTCTTGGAGTGAGTGCACACACTCATGAAGTTTAGTAACTTCAGGTCACTGCAACAAGCCCAGGTACAGTTTACGGACGGATGGGTGCAGGACCTTGAAATGCACCGTGTAGAACGACAGACCATTGTACGTATCATAAGTTTACCAGTCTCACAAATTGTCTTCATAAATACACATTCGTTAACCGTTTATTAATAGGACCTTTGAGCTCAACGGTAATTAATTAGTAGTGGAAATAATTTCTGGTAGCATTACAGAAATGTAGCAGTAACAACAATATTGTATGTTGTAATCGTACTGGACAATTAGTGATACAAAAAACCTGTTTTACCCTGTGAATAAAAGTATATGTTTTTGTCAATGTACCATAATAACAGAAGCGAAACGCAATATTGTGTCAGGACAATTCACTATTTATGCACAATAAATAAAGGAGCATAGCACGACCATTTCTGTTCAGCAGACTGACCTTTGTGTAAATGCTTGGAGCAGACTAACCTGTGAGCTGGAGTGTTCTGGGACGTTATATTTGGTCTTTGAATGGCTGCAATCCAGTCGCCTCTTTGTCACTTCGGAAACACGACTCGAACAATTTCTCTTCAACGACGTAATCCGATAAAAACCGATCTCTTTACCCGTCGGCTTCCCGTGGCTGTCATGCGACCGGCTATTGCAGTTAATAATACAACAGCTTCTTGCCATTTTTGTGTTTCTTTTTATTGCTGTGTAACGGATTTTAATTGAAAGCCTGCGTGCGCTAGTACCTCTTGCCACGAGTTCCCAGAATCCTTTGCGGTTTTACCCCTGAATGACGTCACATTTTCAATCTCTATTGGCTAGAGGAGTGCAGCTAACGTGTCATGACGAGCTGACTCTCGCAGCGACTGGCTCGGATTTAACACCCGCTGCTAGTCCTAGCCTAGTCTCACCCCTTTCCGCTAACCATGTCTGCGGCTCCTACTCCTGCCAAAAGGTCGGAGCCGAAGGCCAAAGAGGCTGCATCCCGCCCGTGCCCCGTCAATGCCCCCATCTCGGGCAGGGACCCTCATCCAATGTGCATCATCTGTATGGGTGCCAAGCATGCTCAGGCTTCACTGGTGGCCCTCAGGGATGCCCACACTGTGCTTTGATGCCAGAGAAAGTCCTGGAAAGGAGGCTTAGAGTAGCAGTAACGAACAGTCAGGACCCCTGCCTGTTGGCCGCTACTGCTACGAGCAATATCCGTCATCCGCGAGCCTCCACAAGCTGGGCGGACATGATGGAAGAAGAGGACCTGCTCATGCCCCCATCGTTCGAGGACCTCCTCGATCAAAACGTGGGCAAGCCGGGTGGCGAGGACGCGGAGGGCAATGCCGACTCAGACCTCCTCGACCTGGTGGACATGGATGAGGAACAGGAGGATGACTCTACCTTTCCTCCCCAGCAGTCCAGGACACCGAGTGTGGCTGAAGTTGCATCCCCGGTGGACGGCAATTTGTACGAGGTCTGCAAACGGGCCAAGCTAGGCATCCCATGTCCAGCCGCCCAGGATGCCGAAGGGGCAGAACGCGACCTGTATGACGGCAAAAGGCTCCCTCCAGCCTTGCCGCCATCGAAGCAGCTTCTGCCAGCAGTCCCGGCCTGCATGAAAGAAATGAGTCGCTATTGGTCAAGCTCTTTTAAAAGCAAGCTTCTGACCAAGGGCTTCTCTAAGCTTGAGATCCAGGGGATGGGTGAACTGGGGCTGACCGAACCTTCACCCTAACCGCAGGGCAATCTCAGCTTCTTCTAGCATTTCTTTGCCCAACAAGATAGATCGCCTCACGGCATCTATTTATCAAAGGATGTACAAATATGCTGCACAGTCAGTTTGCTCGCTTAATGCAGTCACACTGCCATCAGCATATCAGGCAGAAATTCTGGAAGACATGGGCCGTCAGCTTGACTCGGGTTCCCAGAACCCAGTCCTCTGGGATGAAATCTGCGTGGTTAATGATCTTGCAGTCGCGGGTGAGAGAGCCTTGTGGCTAAACCTGTCAGGCCTAGGTGATGCTCAGAAGGCTGAGGTCATGGATGCAGCTTATGACCCAACTAAGGGTCTCTTTGGCCCAGCCCTGGAGAGAATGAGAGAAACAAGCACCCGCAGAAAGCAGGAGGGAGAAGCATTCAACCTCTGCTTACCCAGAAAACCTAACTCTCAGCCCCAGCAGGTGCCAAGAGCTGGCTTTGCCGCAACAGCAGCAGCTGTGAGAGGGAGACAGAGTGGGGTCAGAATGCAGAGAGGAGCAGGAGACCAGCAGGGTGCCCACCAGGCCAAGGTAGAGAACCAAAGACCTTGGGGCAAGCATTCCTTTGCAGCAGCTGCTGCAAAGAACAAGCCGTCACACCCCAGAGAGGGGAAAAAGAAGCGGTCAGCCTAGCACACCTGCAGCATTCTGTGTCACCCCTCTCTTATCCCCCAAAGAGAAGGAAGGTGTTAGAAGGGGTAACCAAATCACTCCAAGGTTCAGGGTCTCTGGAAGTTTCCAGTTCACCAGGAGCACCCTCTCAGTCTCCTCCTCCAGTTCAGGGAGGACAGACTTGTGGACAAATGGCGCAGTGTCACCAAGCATTCCTTCTGTGTCACCAAGCACTGCCCAGAGTCACCAGACACTTCACTGTGGTTTGGGGGTAACAAAAGAAATAAAACGTGCATTTCTGCAGCCAGGCAGTTTGCCAAGGGCAGAATGTCCCCCCAGTTTCAAAAATAAAAACACAAGAAAGTCACTGCCATTTGTCTTTGTTCCCAGCGGGGGGAGCTCACGCTCTTCCCGAGGGGGAGACCCCAACTCCTTCCGGGAGACAGGGGTGACGTTACGCTACCGCTTCTTCAGAGGCCCGCTCGCAGCGCGGCCGGAGCGGTGGCGCGCATGCGCAGTTCATCCCTGGGTCTTGTCAACCATTTCCCATGGTTACAGACTACAGTTTGCGGTAAAACCACCGAGATTCGGCGGAGTGTTAGCTTCTGTGGCCAGTCGCGATTCAGCGAATGTGCTGGAGGAGGAAATATCCTCCCTGTTACACAAACAGGCGATCAGTGCGGTACCAAGCGAAGCAGCTCAGCAGGGCTTTTACTCCCGCTATTTCCTCATCCCGAAAAAGGACGGAACGTCACTCCATCCTATTCTGGATCTGCGTGTGTTAAACAAGCATTTGAGAAAGTACACGTTCAGAATGCTCACACACAAGACGCTTTGTCGCTCAATTCACACAGGCGATTGGTTTGTTACAATCGACCTATCAGACGCATTTTTTCACATCGCCATTTATCCTCCACACAGGAAATATCTCACGTTCGCTTATCAGAGCGTAGCGTACGAGTTTCAAACTATCCCATTCGGGCTATCCTTAGCCCCAAGGGTGTTCAGCAAATGTGTGGAGGCAGCGCTGCCTCCGTTAAGGAACGGCGGTATCAGAATGAGGGCTGCCACGATTTGTCGACTAGTCACGATTACGTCGACTATCAAAATCGTCGACGACTGATTTAATAGTCGACGCGTCGTTTGAAACTTTGTACGATCACAAAAGACGCAAGAATAAGTAGCAGGATTTAAGAGTGTAATAACGGACTGAAACAGAAGATGGCAGCACTGCATGTACAAGGATGCCAGCTGCCGTTAAACCCCGAAGAAGAAGAAGAAGCAGCTGTGTCCCAGAAATCATAGCGCGGCCCAGCTTAGTTTCCAACAATGGCGGCAGCTAGTTAGTTTTAATATTACTCTTATTATTCTTTCTGGGTCAGAAAATAAACGTTTAACGTATTTTCAGGCGAGAATGTAGCTGTGTAAACCTCAAATATCTGCTCAGTTTATCAAGACACCACATATTTTCAAAAGCGCTCCGACGTTTTCGGAGACGTCTGTTACCCACCAGCTCGATAGCTAGCCGGGGGCTAGGTCACTAGAGCCGTGAGAACACCGGACTCCCAGCAAATTGTTTTCTAACCCACCGCCGTCTTTCGCTACTCAGGTTAAATATATATGAGTCACTTAGATAAATTAAAAATGTTGTTGTTTGGCTTTTTTTTTTTTGTATTTTATTTGTTCCTGAGTAAATCGGTTTGTCTGAGATTAAAGTTATAGTTTTTACACAGCTGAATAAACGTCAAGCAGACAGCTGATTATCAGAAGTGTGAGATGCTGGAGAATATACTCCGGTGTCCTGTTATATTTTAGATAGCAAGGAGTTCATTAAACTTCACCGAAACAATCTGCAAATTTCATTAAAATTGAATAAACTATCATCTTGTCTTTATTTTTAGTTAGCACCTTAAACACTTAAAGCTGTAAGCTAATGATAGTTATATAAGAGCAGATGCTGCTGGTGCAATAAGCTGTAGTTTTACGTCCAGTGGATGATGATCTGATTAGTCGACTAATCGCATAAATAATCGGTGACTAGTCGACTATCAAAATAATCGTTTGTGGCAGCCCTAATCAGAATATTCTTTTACATCGGCGATTATCTAATATGCTCACGATCGCACGAGCAGGCGATAAAAGACTCCGAGGTGGTAGCAAATCACCTACCACCTCGTGTGAATCACAATCAACCTGGAAAAGAGCCACTTGGAACCCGCACAGTTTACAGAGTATCTGGGGCTCAGAATAGACTCCATCTCTTATCGCACTTTCAGAGCGGAGGATCGCATCCTTCACTCACTGTCTTTCCCGTTTTCAGCTGGGGAAAGTCGTGCGGTTCCGACTCTGTCTGCGCCTCCTTGGCCTCATGGCCTCGGTGATATCGGTGGTACATTTGGGGCTGCTTATGATGAGAGACTTTCAGCGGTGGGTCGCTTCTCTGCAGCTGTGCCCTCGCCGACATCTCAGTCGTGGTGTAAAAATAACGCAGCCGTGTATCGCGGCTCTCCGGCCTTGGAGGAGCCCGACAGCTCTCGCTGGTACCTCTCGGGGGAGTATCATCCAGGGTGACGCTGACCACAGATGCATCCCTGTCAGGCTGGGGTGCGACTATGATGGGCAGAGCAGTGAATGGCGTTTGGTCACAGAGACTCACTCTGAATCACATAAATGTGCTGGAGCTCCGCGCGGTGCTCCTAGCCTTACGGCATTTTCTGCCGTATCTCCGGGGTCAACATGTTTTAGTGAAAACAGACAACTCCACTGTTGTTGCTTATATCAACCGCCAGGGCGGCACCCGTTCCCGGCAGCTACACAGGTTAGCCAGGGAAATAATTGTGTGGAGCAGCACTCGGCTCCTCTCCCTTCGGGCAACTCACGTGCCAGGAATTCTGAACAGGGGGGCGGACCTCCTGTCCAGAGGAAATCCACTGTTCGGAGAATGGAGGCTTCACCCACAGGTGATGGAGCAGATTTGGCAGAGATACGGCCAGGCTGCCGTAGATCTCTTCGCCTCGTGAGAAAACACACCGTGCCCTCTGTTTTTCTCCCTGTCAGACGCAGATGCGCTGGCCCATTCATGGCCAAAAACTCTGCTGTATGCTTTCCCTCCCCTCAGCCTGATCTCCCCAACACTGATCAGAGTGAGGGATCAGGGGCAGTTTCATAGACCACTAGTCCCTTTATGGGATCCGTCAGTCGTTTTAGACATCCTCAGTGGGGGTTGAAGTTTCTCTCTCTTAAAACCACTCTGCTGTTGGCTCTAACCACAGCCAAGCGAGTTAGTGAATTACAGGCTCTGTCTATTCACCCCTCTTGTCTACAGTTGGCCCCGGGACTCACTAAAGCACACCTGAGGTTCAACCCAGCCTTTGTCCCTAAAGTGTTGGAAACATCATACAGGTGCCCTACAGTAGAGCTCCTAGCTTTTCACCCCCCTCCATTCTCTTCCGAGAGGGAGCAGAGGTTGAACACTTTGTGCCCTGTCCGGGCCTTGGGGACTTATGTTGACAGAACAGCTGGATTCAGGAAGTTGGATCAGCTGTTTGTTTCCTGGGCCTCACCTCACAAGGGCAGGCCCGTATCACGCCAGAGGCTAGCTCATTGGATTGTAGAGGCCATAGCTCTGGCTTATAGCTGTAAGGGCTCGCAGGACCCCCCGGGACTCCAAGCTCACTCCACTAGGGGTGTGGCCACATCCTGGGCGTTGTTCAGAGGTGTATCAGTCCAGGATATTTGTGCGGCAGCAAGCTGGGCTACGCCGCACACGTTTGTCCGGTTTTATCGGCTGGATGTTGCACAGTCATCCCTGGCTCAGGCAGTGCTGGATTCTGGTGCCTCAGGTTCGACCTGAGATCCTTGAGTAGCACTGGAGAGTAGCTTCGGGAGCTGGCGCAATCTGGGAGTGGGCCATGTCTCCCATAGTGAAACACCGAGCGAAGTTAGAAAAAGAACGTTGGGTTACTTAACGTAATCCCTGGTTCTTTGATAACAGAGTGAGGTGTTTCACCAACACTTCCCTCCTTGCTTAGGCACGGAAAGAAATCTGCTTGGAATGAGTTAGGAGGAGCTGGTCGGCCGTGTTAGAATGAGGGGGCGGAGCCCTGAGCACGGCTCGACAGGTCTGTCATAGACAGACGTGGTGGCATTGGAGCTTCCGTAGTTGGTCACGCCAAGGCGATTCCCATAGTGAAACACCTCACTCTGTTATCAAAGAACCAGGGATTACGTTAAGTAACCCAACGTTCTTGCATCTATCAGAGCCTAATGTCAGTGAGCCCTGTGAACTCGTCCTTTAACTAAATGAGAAGAGGGATTAGGTATTACAATCACTGATATTCACTGGGAAAAGGTTTTGGAGAATATCCATAAATGCTCTTATGATGCAAGACAGTGCTTGACTCAATTCAATGCTCTACATCTACACTTTTAAAGAGGAAGGTTAATTTTCTCCTGTGAGAAATGCTCTCCAGCTGAAGGGGCAGACATCTTTGATTCAATGTGTCAAATTCTTCGCGTGCAGCTGAGCTCTGATCCACTGACAACTATTCTGGGCATTTTTAATGATGCTGTGGGGATAGACAGTGCAAAGCCATGTTTTATATCCTACTGTATTATTTTTGCAAAGAAGCTTATTCTCACTCGTTGGAAGGAAAGAGACACAACTCCCTTAAAGCTCTGGCTTATGATGATGTTGCAAATGCATTACATCTGGATTGAACACAACATACTCTTAGTGACAGACTCTCCTCCTTCAGTAGAGTTTGGGTACCCAGCTCTACATTTCTGCAGCTGTAACCAGCAGGTAGTTTTTAGGCTCCTCATTAAGACAGACTAGCTGGACAGCTGGGACTGTGTGTGTGGGAGGCTGTTGTATCACATAGTGTTGCATAAAAAAAACAATTACTGATTCTGTAAATTCCACTCTGTCATACAAACATGTGAACAGCTCAATAAACATATCTGGGGTGGAAGAAGAACTTGCATGACCATAAACAGATTTTCATTAAGATAAAATAAACGCAGTGAACATAACTGAGATGGGATATGTAATAATCTGACCTGAGACAGGCTGGAGCAGGACTGCAGAGATTCCCTCCATCGCTCCAACACCGTTTTACTGACTCTACCACAGTCGCTGCCATCTGACACACACACACAGACACACACAGGTAAGACCACAGTGATTTTTATTTTTAAAATAGAAACCCGGCTCTACTGAGAAATGTAGAATATCAACCAGATGATAATATTATTAGAAGACAGTCATACCATCACTGGCTTGGTCCTCATCTTTCTTCTTTTTGTTCTTCATCTTATGGTCCTTCTTTGAGTCTTCATCAGCTGCAGATGTGAAAGAGGCAGTTGTTATGCGGTAAACATAAGTGGAAAGGTTTAGTACATTTAAACATGTAGCTCTAATAGTTTTGGTGCCACCAACATTTTGCCCTTTCCTGCTCTTCTGTCAGGCAGTCACCTTCACTCTCACACACCATTTACATGCGATCATGTAAAGAAACTCACCGAGCGGAGCTTTGAGGAAGCGTCTCTCGATGCCTTGCTCAATGTTGGTAAGAGCCTGAGCCAGGATTCGTACAGAGTTGCTGACCACCTGAGGAGTTCCACTGCCGCTGGACCCATACGCTGCAGAGCTGTCAGACTTCACCTCCTGAAGCCTGAAGAATAAGCAGCTGTTTACACCGCACACAGGAACGTTCAGCTTTGAACGCACGAAGACTGAAACCCTGATTTGGACACTGGATCATCATGGCCAAACTACGCACCTGTCTCTGGCTCTCAGGTGGGCAGAGTCCACCTCCATGGCCTCCACTCTTCCGTTCATCCCCGTGTTCTCTCTGCCATCAGAAGCGAGCAGCTCATAATTTCCAGCTTCTAACGCCAAGCGCCATACCTGTCTATCCATCACCTGAACATCAAAAGAGAGATGAGTCAGCTGTGGCTTAGGATACCCATCCTTTACCATCGTCAGCAGGAACTCTCACCTTCAGAGTTCCCAGAGTTCCCTGGTGGATCCGGTCCTCAATATCCAGCAGAAGCTCTCTGAGTCTCACCTCCATCATAGACTCAGCTGCAGCAGTGCATTCTGGGAGTGCCTGGGATGACTCTTGATCCTCTGGGTAAAGAAAAGGTGTGAGTGATTACTACCTGCATCTGAATAATATTTGTAGTCCTAATGTGCACCCATGTATTTAGGCTCAGGCTCTCTTACCTGTGTGCTCGTATTTGTTTCTGTCACAGCTCTTCAGCAGGTGCTGCAGCCTCTGTCTCTCCTGCAGCAGCGCCTCCTTCAGGCTGCTCTCTCGGTGACCTCGAGGATTCAGAGCCTCGATTAGATGATCAACCTCCTCCAGTGAACTGTAGAAGGACCACTGGTTGGACTGGTTGATTGGTGGGCTGCAGATGTGGAGCGGGGCGGGATTTGAGGCGGCACTTTTTAGTCACGTCACCATCAGAAAGCTGTGTTATGTGTGTAAAACTAACTGGTTCACTCCCAGTATAAAATGTTACCTACCCTGTACTAGCTGCTTTATCCTTGGCCATTTCCTCTCCTTTCTCCACCTTGGTGGTGCTTGTGTCCTGGTCAGGTTTTGGGCTAGGCTGCAGCATGTCCTCGGTCAGGCCGAAGTGGTCTGCCTCCACAAAAAGGGCGGAGGCTGAAGGGAACAGCCAGTATCGGCGATACAGACGATCTCTACCCAAAGGCAACAGGCAGGTGCAGGCTGCAGCTTTCTGGATGCGTTCCTGCAGCTCTCTGACCTGCAGTGACGACAGAGCTGGATCAAACTGAATTCTTCTGCTTTTTAGGCTTTTGTCATTCTCACTAAGAAAGTTGGCTGAAGAAGACGCCACGAAAAACAAAAAGTGCTTTATGAATACAGACATGTTCACACACACACACGCCTCAGTACCATTCAGTATTTATTATTTACTGTTGTGTGGTTGTTGCCATGGTTTCCCTGCTGTGTTGTTTTCTTTCTGCTTGTTGAAGCAGATTTTCAGTCTTTTCCCTCTTCTCCTCTTTCCTGTGCCCCGGTTGTGTTTGTTCTGATTGTAATAACTTAAAATAAAAATAATAATAAAGACTGAATAAACTAAGACAATCAAGTGGAACGGTAAATCATCCACTTATAATTCTGATTGCTACAGGGGGAAAAAACGCTGGTTTTAAAAGCAGTTTCAAACGCCTGGACTTTGGCAGAAGGCTTTAATTAAAAGCCCGTTCAGATCAGACGACAACAAGAACTAGGATGTTCAAAGAACACTGAAGTGTTGGTGACTGATATAGCTGCTGTATGACGGTGCTGTGCGTACATGCTCTCTCTTTGTATCGATGACAGTGTGAACAGCAGAACCGTTCCCGACTCCCTGACAGAGAGACTAATAACCAGCGTCTGTTTCTGACCTTCTCCTGCTCTCTCTCCAGCTCCTCTGCCGTCAGGCTGGTGGGAGGTTTCAGGTCAGACGCCGTCTGCTGCTGCTGTTCTTTCTGGTTTCCTTTGGCTGGAAGACAGAACAAACACATCTGACTTCAGACATTCACAAACGTTATCGTTCTTCCTGCTTCTTCTTGTTGTCTTTTTCACCTTTCATTATCTTGCTGCTCTGCTCCTCTTCATTTCCAGTGTGATGTTCTGTACACGAGTCACTGCAGAACAAATACAAGAACGTTCTGATATCTGTCAGAGACTCAATGAAAACCAGTAGGAAGGCAAATAAAATCAAAGATTTTATAATATTGACCTAAGTATTGCTAACACGACTGATGGAGTGTCATACACTTGTGGTAAAGATGCCCTTTTACTTGGTTTTTACCAAGACTGTAACCGACATGTGAAAGCCAGCTGTTTATCTTAAGTCTGAACGTTTCAGGCAGAATAAAATGACTTTGCACTTCCCAGTTACTGAAGGAGGCAGTTCACTAAAGTTACGAATGTCTGCAGTTCCCTGCGTACCCATTGGTCTGAAGTCGTCCCTTGAGCTCCTGTTCCTTCATCTTCTCCTCTTTCGCCCTCATCCTCTGCTCCTGCTCTCTCATCTTCTCCTCCTTACGGAGACGAACCCTGGAAGTACACAGCAGGTTAAACCGGTCATGTTCAAGCTTTGACTTTTGTATATACGGTCATGTGTCCCTGCATGTCTGCATTGTGAGCACACTATATAGGAGTACCTTTGTACATCCTTCTCATTACATACGGGTTCTTTTAACTATTGTACATGATGTATAATGTTTTTGAAGGCTCAAAGTGGTTTGTTATTTTTTTGCCACAGTTGACAATGTAACAAATTACATTAACTTATGCACTGCATTGCTTTTAATGTGCTCCCGATCTGCTGATCTCCTTCTTTTTGGCGGCTCCATATTGTGCTTACATCTCTGTGCAAGCTCGTGACGACCCTCCGAATGTGTCTTTTCAACAGCTCGAATCATTTCAGAGAAATGGGACCTCGTTTATCTTTGGTGTCGTGATGTGAACAGCCCTTAACGTGAGCTCTATTTGGACACGCCGCCCTTGCTCAACTCATGGCTTCAGTGTCAGATGTCCTCAATAGGCCACATGAAAGGATGAGGCAAGGTCACACAGTGGTTTGACCCCAAACCTCTAGTGGCCACTCTTTTTTTCACACCTTGGCTCATGTGATGAGGCAGATGATCAATGGGTCAACGACCCTCGAGGGGGTTTTAATGCCTGGGACTCTCCACCGTTTGAGAGAGGTGAAACGTTTTCATGACAGAAAAAACAAAACTACAAAATTTGACAGGGTTTCACAGGCGGGTGGTTATTTGTCCTCATCTGTAGGACAGACTATGAAGGAACTGGGTCCCGTAAACACTGCAGCACAGAAGCCTGAACCAGTCTATTAACCAGTTCTGGTGACTGAACATTGATTTCAATATTGACAAATCTACACTGCCCGATAGATAACCTTCACTCTTCAGCAGAGTTGTGTGTATTTGTTGGTAAACTGTGCCCGCCCGTGTGCATATACCTATGTGCAGCCTCCTCCCTCTCCCTACGGTGCTGCTCAGCTCTAATCTCCCTCAGTTCGTGCCTCGCCGCTCGCTGCTCCTCCACACAGTCTTCAATCAAGTCTCTGCTGGACGCCAATGTCAGCACCTTCCCCACCAAAGCCTGCAGGATCCTCAGCTTTTCCCCTGTAGACAGCAATGCTGACTGATGAAACGTGCACACAGCACTATCACTGTATCATTACCTGATCTGTTACATATTCGCTGACTCTTGAACACAAAGCAGATGGTATCTGACCTGGGGTGAGGTCATACACTGCCGTGGATGACAGCTTCTTCAGCAGCGCTGGATCTGCCAGTCGCAGCTCCACACAAGGGTCGTCCATTACGGTGAACCCGCCTTGCTTCTGGTAGCGGAACTTTGCATTCCCGTGGTTACAGTCAGCACCAGATGCCAAAATGTGCAGGCGCAGGATTTCAGACAGCGTGCAGCTGTCTAGGTCGAGCTGCTTCAGACTGCAGCCCTGATGCAGCTGAGGCCAAGCTGCAGCCAATGAGGCGATAGCACTCAGAGCCGAACACGTGGGGTCAGAATCGTCATCCAGAGCGTCTGTCAGGTCTGAAGGCACATGCATAGTAAGAACAAAAGACACATGACACAGACTGTGCACACATGCATAGAACTGAACAGGACCGCTGAAAAGTCTCACCATTCAAAAACGTGAAAAGTGTGCATGTTCCTCAAGTGCAAAATTTAATAAAAGGGAGGAAAATTTTAAATTTCCCCTTTTCTGTTTCACATCCTGACTGAATCGACCAATTACAGACAATAAAACTCAACACAGCTTAACAGTTGGGAAGTTTTCGGGGGCTCACATTCTTCCCCTCTTTTAAGTGTGGAGAGAATTTTGCTGTGATGCAAATGTTTACGATACGATCGGCATGTGTAACACATTTTCAAATGTAAAACTATTTCCATACATATGCCCAAACCTGAAGAAATATCGATCATTTACACACATTTAAGTTCAGCTTCATGAATCTGATCATTTTCTCTTTCAAACACCTGTCTGTGTGTACAAGTGTCCACTTTATTTACAGTAAACAAACAAACACGTACACAGTGGAAGGCCCGGTGTCCCCATGTTACACTGGGACTTGAACACAGCTCATAGAGAAAATGATCAGATTCAGATACTGGGACAGCTTGTGGGTGTAAGGTTTTTCTTGTGTTTGTCAGTTTCCTGTAGTGTACTGCTAACAAAGACAGCAAGTGTGTCTGACCTTCAACCTGGTCTGCAGCTACCTCTTCCTGCTCCTCATCTAGAGCCTGAAAGATGGCTGTCAGGAAGAAAAACAGCAGCTCACACAGAGGACCCTCAGGATCAGAACCCACCAGAGCCTCCTCCAGAACCTCTGTAAGGAGACAGCAGTCAAACATCGCAGTCAGAAAACTGGAAAACTGAACAATAAAGGTCCTGCATCTCTGTACGTTAGAACTAACTCAGTGTATCACTTTGATATAGGTATTTGAAATCAAAGTCCCTTCTACCAATGACTGAGTAACAAAACTGTAGAAGTTCTAAATAAGTTAAAGAAAAGAATTTGTCTGTTCTGCAAAAAGTCTGATGGACTTTACATAGAAGAAAAGAAAATGAAAGAAAAGGCAGCAGATTATAAATGGCCTGTATTTGTATAGCACTTTACTAGTCCCTAAGGACCCCAAAGCACTTTACACATCCAGTCATTCACACACACTGGTGATGGCAGCTACATTGTAGCCACAGCCACCCTGGGGCGCACTGACAGAGGCGAGGCTGCCGGACACTGGCGCCACCGGGCCCTCTGACCACCACCAGTAGGCAACGGGTGAAGTGTCTATAATTAGAACCTCCTTTATCTACATATCACTTTAGCCACAAAACAGCCCAGCATCACACGTAACCAGTCTGGGAGCAGAGTACAGACGAGGACACACTGGAAATGTTGTTAAACAGAACAGTAACACAGATTTTAGAAACATTCGTTTTAGTTGGGTTGGTTATTGTACTTTGAACATAGAAACAATAACATTTCACTGAAACTGAAAACTACCAGAATCAAAACGATTAGCCCACTGATGGCGACGAGCATCCTTGTTGCTGGATAACAGATGCAGCATGTTCAGCCCACAGGATTTCAAAGGAGGCATTTCTTTACCAGAAGCGATGTATGTACTGTCACCTCTGAAGACAAAGCAATGACCCAGACCCAGTTTTGCCGCTGACAGCTGAAGGTTTTCTCCTGTCGTCATGATTCCCCCCACCTTGACTAGATGTATATCAATTTCCTGCTTTGTGAGCGACTCTTAAATCCAGCCTGATTAGGATGTTTTTGATATGCTGCTTTCCAAATAACAGGTCAAACCCCTGTCAGAGTTTCTGTACTTTGGGTAAATTGGGGGATAACCCCTAAGTTTAAGCTTTGAGCATTACCAAGTTAAAACCAGTGTTGGTCAAGTTACTTGAAAAAAGTAATCAGTAATTAATTACTGATTACTTCCCCAAAAAAAATAATCCCGTTACTTAACTGATTACTCATTTTCAAAAGTAATTAGTTACTTAGTTACTTTTTAAAAACACGATTTACAACCTGAAGAGGTGATAAAGCGATATATCTTTCAGCCCAATTCTACTTTTTCTGCATAATCCATCATACAAAATGTAATCAAATGGAAAAGTCTCTTTTTAAACTTGTTTTATTAGTTTTAATCTTTTAACTTTATGCATCAAGCAAAAATTAATTATCTGCAACATTCTCTGACTGGAAGAAATTAGTTTAACATTTAAACCTATTTTCTGCACATTCCAGCACATAAAATAAAATAATTTTTTTGTGTTTACACTCAGTCTTTCAAATAGATGCAAGTAAAACACAGCAGAAAATAAATAAAGTCAAAGACTCAGCGGTCCTGTTGCTCTATTTTCACCTGTAAAGCAGGAGTGGGGTAGGCGGAGGTTTACCCTGGTGCAGGTGTGCCGCGGTCAGTGGAAGAATCCGCGAGTTTCTCTGTGAGTTTCCCATTACGTCGTAGCTACTCGGTGCTTGTTGGAAGTTTAGGGGTTTTTTCGCTGTAAAAAGAAGTTTTCTTCCCACGCACAGCGGACACTAATGTTTTTGTCACTTTTTATGGAATCAAACTCAAAGTAAGGTCAGTACTTCCACGCTTTAAATGCTGCACGCTCATACTCTCTCTGCACTCGATATATGATCCATTGTTGATCTGCACACAGCTGTTGTCACGAACGTCACACTCGCTTACGTCACTGTCATGAGACATTCTCGCAAAAAAAAATCACGGTTTTAGTAACGCAGTAACGCAGCGTTCCTACGGGAAAGTAACTGTAATCTAATTACCGTTTTTGCAATAGTAATCCCTTACTTTACTCGTTACTTGAAAAAGTAATCTGATTACAGTAGCGTTACTGCCCATCTCTGGTTAAAACACAATAAAAAGGACAGTTTTTCAGGAATCTTGTATTTTTAAATGGTGTGCATATAGAAATAATTTATTCTTTATAAAGAAATCTAGCATGTTTAGAAATGCTATGTAGAAAATTCATGGCTCTGCTGAAGCATTTGTGAACCTTTCACTGGAAGAATAATTCTGCCATCAACTGCAAAGAGCATGTAGAAGTATTCTCACCCAGAGAGACCCCATCAGGGAACTCATCCTTCAGGTCAAAGGCCTCACCAAAGGCCTGCAGGAACTCCAGAACCATCAGAGCATCTCCAAAGAGCTCTGCTGGAAGCCGGGTTTTCACTGGAATTGGCCTTGGCAGCTCCTGGTGGGAGAAGCAAAAGAGGAACACATTCAGTAAAATTATAAATCACGTCAGCAGTAATGACACCCGTGACACGGCTATGTCAATCAGAGGTCATTAAAATCAATCAGTGTGTAACTTTGCCAAAGCAATGTGGGACTCTGGTCTTCTCTGGTCCCCTCCCCAATTAGACCAGGAGTCACATGTTTAGTCACATGTTCTCCTTAAATTGCTGTCTGTCTAGGTGGTGTCCAAAAAACCATGTGGGCTTTATAGATAAAGCATTATGGCCCCGCCCCTCAATGAGCCTGGTTCTGGTTTCTTCCTGTTAAAAGGGAGTTTTTCCTTCCCACTGTCACCAGGTGCTTGTTCATAAGGAGTCTTGTGATTGTTGGGTTCTGTATGTATTATTGTAGGGTCTGCCTTACAATATAAAGCACCTTGAGGTGACTGTTGTTATGATTTGGCGCTGCAGAAATAAAACTGAACTGACTCAGTGTTTACAAAATGAAACAACTGAAACTTGATTAATGCTTCTGTAGCAGTGACCTATACTGACTTCAGTGCCACGTCACCACAGACAGGAGGGCACAGACTACAACAGACACCGTCCTCTGATTTACATTAGACCAAGCTCCTTCTAAAAGCTTGTCTCACGGCTCCTCAGACAACAACAGGCACTACTGAGTCACTCTCTCATGTAAAGATGACAGTGCATGGATAAATGCAGGCATATGCCGTCAGTGAGGAACAGTGTAACACAAAACAATGAGGAAGTGAAAGTTTCCTCATCCCGAGTATTCAGACACAGCATTGCATTTGCTAATGTTTCTTCTTTTAAATGTGACAACTGTGTTGTATACTGTGTAAATGACGTCCACTGGCTCGTTCCCCTGGACCAACACTAAAGTTTCAGTCAACACGCTTGTCCAAATGTGCTCATGGCAGAGGCGGTGCATTCACTGACCTTCAGGTCTTCACACTCCATGTCCTCTCTGGGTTTGCTCCAAAGCTTCAGCTGCTCTGCGTATTTCTTCTTCTCCTCCTTTAACTTCTCTCGTTCCTGTGAATCAGAAAACATGTCTCAACATCATTCCTGTAATTTTTTCTGATGTGCAGCTTTAATCATCAGACGTGCAGCTACATCTGATGATTAAAGATACTTACCCGGTCTTTCTCCAGCTTCCTGCGCTCCTTCTCCTCCCTCCTCCTCTGCTTCTCCTCTTCAAACCTGCGTCTCTGTTCCTCCCTTAGCCTTTCCTTGTCCTCCCTCTCCCTCCGCTTGGCTTCTTGCACCTCCTCCTTTTCTTTCTTCAGTCGCGCCTTGTCTTGAGCTGCAGCCACCATCTCCTCCCTCTGCTGTAGCAACTTCAGTTTCTCCTCTGCAGCTTTCAGTAGAGACGAACTCGCCTGAAAACAACGTTTACATGCTTTATTTCTACACAAACGTAACATTTCAGGTTTACCTAATGAGAGTAAACCGCAGACACCACTGACACTCATTCCTGTTATACTACAGTTTGAAGGGTGCACACATGTACTCTTTGTCTAAGGATGACATTTATGTAACCTGGACCAAATAAACCTGTTCATCTTGTGGATACAGAAACTTTAACACAAACATGGAAGCTAACATGTGTGAGTGGTTTCCTCAAAGATCAGCCTGCAGCAACAATTAATATCAAGACTTTTGAAGAGTTTGCAGTTTTTAATGGAAAACATAACAAGATAGCAGCGTGTCAGGCTAATGTCACCAGCTCACATTTATAAACACAACGTTTAAGTAGAAGTTGTTGTGAAACTGTGACGTTTCAAAGAGAGCATGCAGGGCGTGCCTGCCCGGCTGATTAGACGCTTAAAAACACTGTGGACTAATCTAATCAGATTTCATTGATGTACAGCATCAGTGTGATAATCCACACAGCAGCTACTTCTAATGACTGTCAAAAAGCTGCCACTAGATAGCAGCAGGCCCCTCTGCCTCTCGTTGGTGCGACTAAATGCAGACATCAACCCTCACTCTTCCCAACGCCCTGCAGGAGCAAACTCAACTCTACACCTGGAAGGCTTTTGGCAACCACAAGCCTGGACTCACCCCCGTTTCCTGTTTCTCGTTAACGGCTCCATGTTAAACTGCGCTGGCGTCATCGTCACTGCTGCTGTTGTGATGTCAGCGTTTTGCTTTAACACCCGTGTGGGCCTGATGTTGCCAGACTTTTTATTTACACTTATGGAAACAGGCTCCGTCTTGACAAACTGACCAGATATTTAAAGATTATGTCACTACATTCTCTGTGTATTTGGTGAAGCACAAACAGGCTATTTCAAAACATCAAGTATAGTTTGGGTGACTTTTACACGGCCGGTACAACATCTGCCCCAATTTGTCGATCAATGTCAAACTGTCCCCTCACTGGTCAACAGCACAGAGCTGCTTCATCCTCTGGGGTCGCATCCAAATCACTCGACCAATTTAAGATGATATATCACTGAGGAGCAGTCACACCAAGTCTCCATTTCGACTTGTATATAGTTTGAAGTCCGCACCTTCAACACAAGTTTTTAAAATTGTGTTAATGGGCCAGTCAAACCAGAGTTATACGTGGAATATATGCGAAGCTTTTTCCTGAATACTATCATCATGTTTAGAGCAGGAAGGACAGGCTCACAGGCGCACTCTGCTCGCACTGAACCCGTTTACTATTGGTGGGAAAATGCACCACGTCAAACACAAGAACAATGACATGACCACGTCATATTTGGTTGTTTAGGAAGAGGAGAAAGTTTCAGGAGCGAGTGAGTTTTAGCGGGATTTGAGACGAGAGATTGGTGCCACACAGTGTGTTTGGAGTGTAGTCGTTTGTTTTGTGTCAGAACAATGAAGACAAACCAAATGTCACAGTCGCTGCCAAAAAGCCACCAGAGGCCGTTTGCAGTGTAAACGCAGGGGAGTGATACACCTGCTGGCAGGCCTGTGATTGGCTCCTCTGTCTTGTGTTGGACAGAAACTATTTTGTGGAGTGGCACAAATAAATTCTGTGGCAGCGAACTGTTCTGTCATTTTATTTTTAGTAGTTTGAAATTGTTGTACAAAAAAAGACACTGGCTGCATTTTTAGGTAAATGGTTGCATATAACTTTGCTGTTTTTAAAATCTGCGGATATGTTTTTAAAACTGAGACTTTCTCGTAGCATTTCATGATGATTTTCGCATTTTCTTGTGATTTAAGATCAACTGTATTAATGTCAGAATGAAAAAATGACTGTAAATTCAGAAATCAACCAGTCTTGGACTTGGATGTGCCGACTGTCATTCCCATTGCTTCACACTCGGCCGCAAACTGCTCCAGTGTAAGCTGGAGGTCATAACTTGATGAGGCCAACGTAGTGAACTTCGAACCGGTGAACGTCTACCGCCGCACCACCCAGAGCATCCTGACCAACTGTATAACAGTCTGCTACGGGAGCTGCTCTACCTCGGACCAGAAGGCGTTGCAGTGAAAACCACCCAGCGCATCGCCAGAGCACCACTTCCTGCCATAAATGACATCTAAAGGAGGCGGTGTCTGAAAAGGGCTGGGAAAATCATCTAAGACCCCAGTCACCCATCACATGGACCCTCCTGCCCTCTGGGAGGCGCCACAGGAGCCTCCGGACTAAGACCACCAGGTACCGGAACAGCTTCTTCCCCACAGCTGTCAGACTCCTGAACTCTGCCTCCTGACATCTGACCCACGTTAACACATGGACTGAACATACGCACACCCACAACCACCTACACACACACACACACACACACACACACACAGAGAATGGACACAACAAACAAATGGACACAACTCATACACACAATAATAACATGGGCTGAACCACCACTCACAACCACCAGCACTTTATATAACCACTGTGGAAATTAGCCACTCTCACTGATCTAAACTGCACTACTGTAATGCTGTACAGACAGTCATTCTGTACAATGTGATAATTATAGTTCTACAACTGTTTAATAAAACTCACAATTGTATATCTAAAATCTGTATAGTTTTCATACGCATAACCTGTCCATAGCCTGTGCACTCACTACAGCTATAGCCTGTACATACACTCAACAAAAATATAAACGCAACACTTTTGTTTTTGCTCCCATTCCCCATGGGATGGACGTAGAGACCTAAAATTCATTCCAGATACACAATATAACCATCCCTCCCAAACAGTGGTCACAAATCAGTCCAAATGTGTGGTAGTGGGCACATCTGCTATATTGAGATAATCCATCCCACCTCACAGGTGTGCCACATCAGGATGCTGATCTGACATCATGAGTAGTGCACAGGTGTACCTCAGACTGCCCACAACAAAAGGCCACCCTGGAATGTGCAGTTTTGTCTCACAGCAAAATGCCACAGATGCCACAAGCAATGAGGGAGCGTGCAATTGGCATGCTGACAGCAGGAATGTCAACCAGATCTGTCGCCCGTGCATTGAATGTTCATTTCTCAACCATAAGCCGTCTCCACAGGCCTTTCAGAGAATATGGCAGCACATCCAACCGGCCTCACAACCGCAGACCTCGTGTAACCACACCAGCCCAGGACCTCCACATCCAGCAGGTTCACCTCCAAGATCGTCTGAGACCAGCCACCCAGACAGCTGCTGGAACAATTGGTTTGCACAACCAAACAATTTCTGCACAAACTGTCAGAAACCGTCTCAGGGACGCTCAACTGCATGCCCGTCGTCCTCATCGGGGTCTTGACCTGACTCCAGCTCATCGCCGTAACAGACTTGTGTGGGCAAATGCTCACATTCGATGGCGTCTGGCACGTTGGAGAGGTGTGCGCTTCACGGATGAATCATGGTTCACATTGTTCAGGGCAGATGGCAGCTGAGAATGTCCCAGTTCTTGCATGGCCAGCATACTCACCGGACATGTCACCCATTGAGCATGTTCGGGATGTGCTTGACCGGCGTATACGACAGCGTGTACCAGTTCCCACGAATATCCAACAACCTCGCACAGCCATTGAAGTGGAGTGGACCAACATTCCACAGGCCACAATTGACAATCTGATAGACTCCATGCGACGATGTGTTGCACTGCATGAGGCAAATGGTGGTCACACCAGATACTGACCGGTTCTGGGTCCCCAGACCCCCAATAGTGCAAAAAACTGCACATTCCAGGGTGGCCTTTTGTTGTGGGCAGTCTGAGGTACACCTGTGCACTACTCATGATGTCAGATCAGCATCCTGATGTGGCACACCTGTGAGGTGGGATGGATTATCTCAATATAGCAGATGTGCCCACTACCACACATTTGGACTGATTTGTGACCACTGTTTGGGAGGGATGGTTATATTGTGTATCTGGAATGAATTTTAGGTCTCTACGTCCATCCCATGGGGAATGGGAGCAGTAACAAAGGTGTTGCGTTTATATTTTTGTTGAGTGTAGTTATAGTATATTCATAACATGCCTTCACACCGTGTACATTGTAACATTCCTATAATAGATCCATACTCTGCAATATATCCATATTACTGCTAAAGCACTTCTGGATGGATGCAAACTGCATTTTGTTGCCTTGTTCTTGTGACATGTGCAATGACAATAAAGTTGAATTCTATTCTATGCACGAAAACAAAGCTGAAATCCTGAAACTACTGAAGTGGAGATCCACCAACAGCTGGTTACACACCTGCTGATGGAAACTATGAACAGAACTAGGGCTGTGCGATATGACCAAAATCTCATATCCCGATACAAGACATTTATCGTCCTGGCAACGATATAAATCACAAAAATTTAACATTTTCTGTATATTCTGTGAATCTCTGGCAGCTCGACTTGCGTGAAGTTGTTTCCAGCTGGGCGTCGTGCAGCTGGAGTCGAGTGTTTTGACCGATGCATGAAACGATACATTTTTAGACGCAAGTTGTAACGGCCGCCGTTTTCTTTCAAAGTTTGAGTCTAAGGTTTATTTTTTAGCACCTGACGGCTCTTTTTTGCTTCTCCTCCGTAAACTCTCTGCACACTCTTCAAAATAAACTGAATTACATGCAAAAGTCTCAACAGCGTCTTGAGCTTTATGGTGAAAGGTTTACGTGGAAAACAAACACGTGGACGGCGGAGCCACGCGATGGTTTTACCGTCACTATTGCTAACGACAACACGTACAAACAGGCACTTGTCTGTCCGTAGTGTGGTTATATTAAATATAAGAGAAAGAGAGAACTTTAAGAAATTAATAAAGTCACTACAGTGACATCAGAACATGAAAAAATATTGCTGTAAACAGTTTATTTTGCGACACCACGAAACAAACGACAGACGTTTTTATATCGTCATGCGATACATATCGTTATATCGAACAGCCCTAAACAGAACCTGTGACAAGCAGCTGGAAGTCCACTGGGAACAAGTCCAGCATACAGCAGACATTCAGACCAAGTTCTCCCTGCATTTGTATGGGACCATTCCTCCTGAATCTGAGGGCTGACCAACACGTGGACTCACCTTTCTGCCACAGATTTTCTTAAAGAGCCAGAGTAACTGAGACATATAACCTCAGATCTGGGATACAAACAAACTCTTTCATCGACCTTCAACCGAGGATATGTGGTCCTCCTGTGGACGGTGGGCCCACCGGAGAGGGGACCCAGGTAGCTTCTTTGGCTGGGCCCAAAGGGCTAAGAGCCAGCCATCAGACTCTGAAGCCCGGCTTCAGGGTAGGACCCCGTTAATCCTTTGTCACCCCCCATTAACCCTACTGTATGCCAGTGCATGATAACTCATACGTACCTGTCCGGGTGAGTCACGCCTTCCACATTTAGAAGAGGGGCTGAAGGAGAATAGTGGGGGCTCGTCAGGAAAGAACTGAGAGAAGGTCTGTTTAGACAGCTGGTACTTTGCCATGGAGGAGGGCTGAAACACAGCGAGAGACGACAGCAAGGTTGTGATTAGGGTGCTGCAGCTGCACCAGATGCTGACTTTAGCAGTAATATTCTCACCTTTAGTGTGACGATCCCACTCTGAGGCTCGCAGTGCTGCTTGAAGAGCAGCTTCAGTCTCTCTCTGGACAGAGCGCTTTTCTTGCGACTTAATACAAAATAAATCAATTAGTTTAACAATGAGAAACCACTTTCCCATCAGTGCCTGAGCGCAGTCATTCCCACTCCAACTCAGCCCACATCAGTTTTATTAATGTGTCATGCTTCACCTTTACAACATGTATAGTCAAGATATGGAACAAAACACTTGATAATTCCAGCACTGAACAGTGAACAGACAAGGAAGTCCTCTCACACCACATCTTTAAGTGCCAATAATATCACATCGATTTAGGATTAAGAGTCTGACACAGAGCTTGTAAGTTCTCCCTGCTCTGAAATTTGTGTTTCACAGAGTATTATGCACCACGACGTTTACCCCGTTGAACGCAGCAGATTGTTATTTTATTGCATTATGAGAATACTTTCCATGGTTGTACCTGGGAGCTTCTCACCTGATCTGATTGGCTTTGACAGTGAATGGCTCGCTGTGTTTGTTCTTCATCATCCTCACTGTGTATTTGAACACTGATGGACTCAAAGACTTCTTCCTGCTAACACACACACACACTTTAGATCACACTTCAATAACTTGAGATCGTAACATTGGCATGACCTTTCACCTACTGACCCATTGACTTGTACTGTGGAACTCTGGAAGGCGCTGTGCTCGTCATCACTATCACTGATGACAATCGTGTCATCGTCAGCCATCTTGCCGTGGCCGTTAACATCTGGTGCTCGACTAACACTGGAATCAGGCAGGTGTACCTGCAGGATCTCACACACATATCTGAAAAGCAAAAGCAGAAAATGACCTCACTCCACCTGGTTTCACCTTTGCTCTTTAACACAGAAAGATGGAGGCTAACAATCTGTAAGTACACAAACATGGATATATTTCAAATGTGTACCTGGCTCCGTTACATCCACTGACGTCCACCACCTCCCCAGGAAAGAACCGGTCTTTGACAAAAGTGTAGACATCCTCACAGAGCTCCGTCAGCCTGCAGCACTGGCTCAAAGCAGCAAGGTGGAGCAGAGGCACCACCAAAGACTGAGGGAAGCTCTCCAGACTCTGCCTTGCCCGCCGCTCACTCTCCACTGCCTCAAGATAAGTGAGTCCCGCTCGCCCCGTCAGAGCACAGCTCCACACCAAGCTGTTACACAGAATGGTCCTCTCAAAGAACTCACTGAGGAAGAGGAGGGTCACAATCAGATATTAAGGCGCACACAGCCTCTTTATATTCAAGTCCAGTTTCTAGAAGCTCCAAGAATGTTTACAAACACACATCAAGTACCTCTCATCTCGTTCACTGTCCTGTATGACATTCAGAACTTATCCAAAGACCAGAACCCTGCAGACAGTTCTCTATAAGGCAGGATTGACAAATATGACCCCCATCATATGCTGGTCGAAATTATTTTAAAGTTTTTCCCCACACAGTTATTTTATTTATTTGGCTGTCAACTGCTGTTCAGTCAGTTACTGATCCCAGTACCAACTCCACCAATGGACTCCAGCAGGTGATGGCTGTCCTCGTTTTGTTCTGTAGGCTTGGTAGGTTCACTGCAAAGGAGTGGATCAGTTCTTCACCTGATTCAGGTCTTGGTTAGAGTGGCATTTCAAGTCACACCAAATCTACAGTTCAAAACAAGGAGTAACACCATCAGCTGCAGACCAAGACAGTCCAGTGCAGAGCAATCAGGACCAACATCCAGGACCACTGAAACAACCTGAGCCCTGTACTACAAAGCGAGTTCAACATGCACAGGTCCAGTTCTTTGGATTCACTTCACTAACACGTGCCATCAAAATACGCAGCTACATGAAGGCGGTGATCAACTGACTAAGCTATCCCAGGGTTTCTCTGCTCGTTCATGTGAAAGGGGTGGAAGGAAACATCTAACCAGTCACTTTTATGGATAAGTACACTGGCAGGAGAAGGACTGACTTTACAGAGAATGATAAAACTATATTATGAGAAAAACAAGGGATGAACCACATAATATGGACTGAAACAACACAGCTGCTGCAGAAGAGTGAGAGTGATGTGAGAGTATGAAGGGAGGAAGTATTTAATAGAATCCGTTTGTCTGCCTGTTTTATAGCAGTGTAGCCTCCACAGTTTGAGATAGTTTAAAATTTCGGGTAAAAACCAAAAACAGTTCAAGCTGATTTCATGTTGGTGAAGATTGGCTCCATATGAAGGTCAAAGTCACACCAAGTGTGAAAGCATGCAGAGTTCTGTGAAACCACAGAGAGACAAAGAATGGAGACTGAGTCTAACAGCTCAGGATCCAACGCACACCAGCTCGTCTAACATGGTGGAGGCATCATTATAGGATGGCTGTGTACTGCTGCCAGTGGAACTGGGCCATTAGTGTTTGCTGATGGGGAGCAGATGAACTCTAAAGCGTAATGCTCTCTGCTCAGAGTCATCTAAATGCTGCAAAACAGACCGGACTGCATCTGCAGTGCAAATGATAATGACACCAGATATACATGAGGACAGCATTACTAGACTCAAAGTGTTAATGAGCTGTTAACAGATTATTAAACAGATTTTAACACAGCTCTGCCAAACATTCAGTTCAGCTCTTTGTTGAAGCAAGTGAGTAATGTTCACTTTGTCCTTCTGCAGGCAGTTCTTCACCAGGAGGGAAGGGGATTGTTGTATCGTCATCATTTTGGAAGACGAAGCATCGACACAGACCCGCTTTGGCTGTCTTTCAAAGTCTTCTCCCATCATTCTCTCTTCTTGATCCCTCCCACCTTAAGAAGATTTCCAGCTCTGATCTCTCCACAGTATGATACTCCCACCACCGTGTTTCACTGTGGAGGCTGGGTTCTGTGGGTTGTATGCATCTCTCTTCAGTCAACAAACATAAACAGGCCTTCTCCAAAAAGCTCTAGTTTCACATCATCTGCCGAAAGGAAGCACTTCCAGTAACACGATCTTTCTGGAACCTCAACCTGAAATCTTTATATTATGTTGGAATCTGAAGATCCCCATTTTAATTTGACTTTGAAAGCACTGAGCATTACATTAATTGCTAAACATTTCTACATTTTTCAGAGTACTAATAAGATTGACCCTGGTGGTTTTCTGAAATAATTTGTATGCAAAACCCCCCCCCCAAAAAAAGCTTTCTATAGAAAACCAGCATGTTTAGAAGTTCTATGTTATGGCCAAGTCAGTCATCTGATCTCAGCCTAACATACTTCTCCATTATTAAATACAAAACTGAATGCAGTAAAGGTCTAGCACACCGATGCAAAGGAGGAAACTGGTTGTAGACTTCAGGCAGACACTGAATATTACATGAATTTACTTATGTAGAGCCAAAACACAACAGTCGCCTCAAGACACTTTAGATTTTAAGTTAAAGACTCCACAACAACTGCAAGTGTGCACTTCAACATGATATCGATTGATTTACAAAAGGCTGTGGTGGTGTACAGAAAGAAAGAAATACATAAAAAGTGTCTTTGCCCCAAACATTAGGGAACCATATGTTTCCAAAGTGCTACACCTCAGGAAGTACTGAAGCATCTTCGAAGCCCAGAAAGCTCCAGGGTTAACAGTAAAGTTATCTGGATAATTCAACCTTCTGCTTTGTAGAACAGGCTTGTACAGTACGGACTAACTGTTATGAAGCAGGCAAACATCCAAAGTAAGACTGAGGGTGGTATCCCTTACTAAAGCCAAAGCAATGTTGTCTCAGACAAATGAAAAATATATATTAAAATCCAGAATTGCAAAATGTAGCAGGAGAGACTGGCCAAGTAAGTTTCTTTAGTAAACTCTGTTTCTTTCTAGTTTGTAAATCTAGCACATTTTAATAATCTACTTAGTTCCTCCTACACCGGGCAGCGCATCGCTACTTGATCTACTTGATTAAAACTAATCAAATGATCTGATTAGCTCCCAGAAAGGGAGAACAGTTCCCAACAAACTAAACCTGATCTAAAACTGAGTGAACATTTGTACAGAGAGCGTAATAAACACAAGTGATACAGGTTACGGGTGTGCCATCAGTCGCATACGTGGACAGATATATTTGCTCCTTCTTTAGTGTAATTTTACATTCTTTGTATGTTCTTGTTTTACTTGAACTTAATTTTCCCGATCGTCTCTCTAGGCTACAACACCCCCCCGCACATTTGGAAGCCCAAGCTTGCCTTTATCAATTATGCAACATCTGTTAACTGCCTTGTAGTCACTTTTGGTTTTCAGTGCGAAGACGTCCACAGAATGTGAACCTCTTTTTGAACCATACTTGGCTTTTTAACTTTTAACTAGAGGCAGTTAAAATATTAGGAACTGTTCAACACGTAGGAACCAGGGATACAAATATGCAGGCGCTAATCTTAGAAAACAAACCAGCAGATCCATCTATCATAATAATTATATGCACAAGTAATTTTCAGTTTCGTCAATGTCATAACAAAGGCTCCTCTAAGACCTGTACGGTATGCCAATATGAATAATGCTCAGAAATACAAGTGTGCATGCAAATGTAGTCAGTGAGTACACCATGTTAACTTCATCAAATGAAGAATTAGTACAATCTGCACATATTTCAACTCTCTGCCAAAACAAGTAAGCACGTCTCTATATAAAAACAGAGAAACAAAGTGAAAAGTTTGTCTTACTTGAATATAAATTTGAGGTGTGCCACCTTTTGTTTTACACCGTTTTTATTGCTAAAGCTGTCAGAAAAAACAGAAGTTGTGACGTATCGCGTCATGTTTGCCACTATGTTACAGTGGAGCAGATGTATAAAGTTACACATAATGTTTGAGTACACTCACCCAACATGTACCACTATATACTGAAGCTGTCAGCTGAAGACGTCCACGGTCCATTTGGCCCGAGTTTCTTCAGACTGACGTCGAGTTTAGCGGAACTTTAACTTCAGTTTGGAGTAAAAACAGAGAACTTCTTTGATTTTTCCCGCTCGGGAAAATGACCGAGTGAGTTTGCAAACTTTCATGTGTGCTCTTAAAAAGCACTCTTAGTGCGCTGGACCTCAGCAGGTGGGTGCAACAGACCTACACTATGAACGGATACCGAGCCTCACCACATCAAGCTAACTGCTAAAACTAGCTGAGCTAACCGCCGGCTCACTGACAGCTTCAGTGTTAGCTTACCCAGCTAACCCACTTTAGCTTCAGTTGGCTAACTGACTTGGATAACATTACACCTGCCAAATCCCACCTTCAAACCCGACTACCTGCTTTAACCTACGTTTTAATGGCGCGGGAGAAGGGGGGCATGCATCCCCCCGCCCGAGCCCATAAAAGTTTTTTGTTTTGTTTTTTCAGGACAAAAGTTGTTTTTTGTTCATCTTGTTTGGAAGTTTGCTAAGCACCAACTGTCAATGAGACATCGTTCAAACTTCAGTTCAAGTGACTCTTTAAAGGACCCTCCAGGTGAGACAAGTGGCTGTAAGGTACTTACTCGTAGGTCCTGAAGATTTCGTGCGTGATTTTACAGAGAAACACCTCCTCGTCTGGTCGTAGGTCCGCCGGGGGTTTCTGTCGGATGAAAGGTTTTCTGTGGAGAAGCGGCATCTTTCAGCTCCGCTTCCACCGGCCGCACTTAGAAAATAAGAAGGAAACTGGATATATCAATATCCGAAGATCAGACGTAAACTCTGACCAAACACTTCAAAGTAAAGTAAACCCGGAACCCGGACTGTGAACGCGGCGGGGATTAACCGAGTGGTAGGAGACAAGAGGAGGTGAGCGGGTCTTTTGTTAGACGCGCTGATAATCTGACCACATGGAAGTGTACTCCTCACCGTGTAAATCGACACACTCAACTCTTAGAGAGTAAAATAAAAATCACAAAGCCCACATCCACTCGCTCCTAGTGGAGAACAGCTTAAAAACACGCTTCTGGTGGTCTTTACCGAGTTGTGTAACAAAGAAGCGATAATACGCCGTCCAATCTGAGGAAGAAGTCCGGGCTGAAAAGCCGCTCACTGGCGGCTTGTTGACCAAGTTTTCGTGTACTTCACGGACCCACAAAGAGCTGGGAAATATTACGGTTTCGCTTAATCTGCATTCTTCACCAAAATAAAAGTACTAACACCACCATTTAAAATTAGTCTGTTACAAATATAAATACTGCATCTGAAATGTTATTAAAGTAGTACGTAAGCATGTAAGTGTTATTATGAAATCAGGAAAATCAGAAGAAAGAACAAATGATGGACACTGAATGAATTATTTCCAAATAGTTCCAAACCGCTCTCCCTGACCCATCACACCGTCTCTACTCCACAGTTGTGATTCAGCAGAGCTCCTTCTCCCCCAGACTGATTCTGCTTGGTTCTTTATAAGAACCTTTATAAGACGTCCTCACAGAGCTCTGTCAGCCTGCAGCATTGGTGCAAAGCAGCAAGGTGGAGCAGAGGCACCACCAAAGACTGAGGGAAGCTCTCCGGACTCTGCCTTGCCCGCCGCTCACTCTCCGCTGCCTCCACATAAGTGAGGATATTGGATAGATATTGAATCTGTAAATTCAATATCTCTATAAAGCTGTATAATAACTATGCATTCAGATGATCCCAAAAGTATTCTTGTACTATACCTTCATGCAGCTGTATTTCTTAGATTTATAGTGTACATGTAATTTAGTGCACTTTGCATCATTTACACAATGCTAGTCTTACTTTTACTGCTTTTAACTAACTTCATTTTTACATTTCTTTGTTTTTTATCATTCCTATAAATCTCATCGTATAAGGTTCTTACCAGGAGCATGTGGCACTTTTATTTTAACTGTGTTATTTATTTGTTGTTCATTGTAGACTTTACTATTTTTACTCTTTATCACGCTGCTGTAACAGCAGTGGGCTCAATAAAGTATCTGTCTGTCTAGTTTTTGGTCCACTGATTCTATTGCTGTTACTGGTTCAAAGGGGGCAACAACTTATTATTATTTTTACCTACGTTTTTCTCATTTGTTATTATTTGCTGTATAGAAAAGTATTAATTACAAAGAACCCAGTGACACAGACACAAAATGTGTTTTTTTTCTCAAACAAATGACTTTTATCCAAGCCTTTACATTTATTAAATGTACAGTTTAACAAAGAAAAACATACTTAAAATGGGTTAAAAGAAAATAAATTTAAAATAGCACATTGTTAAGATGTCCTTGACAGTGTCTCACCATATTTTCGATGTATATAAATCACCGTGGCTGCATAGTAACATAAGTGTTGGGAGATAAACACAGTGCATAGAAACATAGTAAACGTATAAAAATGGCAGCCTGTGCGGCTGAGCGGCTGAAATTCTACCAAGAATATTTACTTCAGAATTATAGCAATGAACTATGATTAAAGCAATAAAGCAAATACTCATAAAAACAAAAACTGTAACTAAACTGAACTCCAGAGCATGATCAGAACATGCAACAGCAAGTAAGAGAAAACCGCTTACTAAACCATTAAAAGACTTTGTTACTGAATTGCTTTGCTTCACCCAAACGCACCATCCAGAGTCTTGGTGGGAGGGTTTTCCTGTCTTCCTCAAAGGCTGTTGGTCCGCTGACCTGCCATGTTGTAACTGCCAACCAACCAGGCTTTATGAACCCCCCCACCCCCTTTCCGCAGCTACACAGGGAGGCTCGCGTCATCATGGTTAATTCCTCGCATTAGTTCCCGGAAGTCGGCAAAATGCGCTAGCCGCGCCCATATCGGCGCATAAGTTAGACATGCACGTGTAAAAGGTTAGATGTTTTTGAAGAATGACACTGTATGTTATCCGCACACTTAGATCATATGAATTTGTGAATGAAAACATAGTAGTGGATTATCCACAGAAAATTAGTAGTGTTTTAAACAGAAGACAGGTTAGAAACATATTATTAACCAGGAATACCAACAATATTAAATCAGAAATAAGGGCTTCAAAACTTAGTTTTACTGGGCTGACCAAGCGAAATACTAGCTAAGTAAGACATTATGTAGCTGTCTGATCTGTTGTACACTGGTATGTATGACCTAGTATGATAAAAATGATAACTGCACAACAATCAGGGGGAAAACTGTATTTTTGTGACATGCAGCTATAAATAAAGATTAGAAGAGCAAATGTAGGAAGTTTTGTTAACAGTGCTTTTGTGGTCCTGATGATTACTAGCATCTGTTTTCTCTTACAGTTTTAAACAACTGTACTACACTAATCTGACAATATACTATTACAATATTAGTATATATTGATTACACAGTTTCAGAGTAACTGATGACACTTGTCAAATATCATCAACCACGCCTCACGTCCTGATGCACTTACCTATACCAAGCTTGTACAGGTGTGGGCAGCACTTTCTGTCTTTTCTCTCTTCTAACTCTGTCAGCACAAGAACCACAGGAGGATTCAGGCTGGAAATTGCACTGAGACAGCACCCTGAAACTCATCTCCCTGAATGCTTCTGCTGCTGCTGCCCATTTCCCTGTTTTTGTTGGTGTTGTTCGCTTTCTTGCGTGTGTGTCATGGCCTCTCTGCTCGCTGGGTGCATGGTCCTTTACACTATATATGAATTAATTCAATTCAAAATTTAGTTTATTTGAATTCATATCAGTTTTGTTTTATTTATATAGTGCCAAATCACAAAAACAATCAGGATTCAACTTTACTGTTATTTCACATGTATAAATACAGGGTAAGAAATACAGTTTGCATCTAAGCAGTAAGTGCAATAGGAGCAGATTATATACAGATAAGTTAAGTAGAGACCAAATATACAGATGAACTGCAGACAAATGTACAGATGTAATGTTGTATATGTATATACAGATGATCTCTATAGCATACAGATGTTCTATATTGCTGTTCAGAGCTCTACAGCAGTGGAAGCACAGAGCTCTGACAGACTATAATAGTGAACAGTGTGAGCACTATAACAGAGACTATGTTATGTCAGTGTCCTAAACTATAGCAGTAACCAATGTGAGCATATGGTGAATGTTGAGAATGAATGACAGTCCTGATCATGGTCACTGGGAGGGATGGGGGAGGAGGAGTGTAGAAGGGTTAAGTGAGTGTGGATGGAAAGGTTCAGCAGAGTTCAGTACGGTGACAGCTGTGGGGAAGAAGCTGTTCCTAAACCTGCTGGTTTTACTGGTTTCTTATTGGTTTCACTCTAAGCAGCAACATATCAAAGACATTATATTCTGCAAATAAATTGTATGCATGTCAAATGTTTGTGCATGTGCGAGGTATTTCCCATCTTTGTTGTGAACACTCTTGGGGTCGTTAGTCAAAACAAGTAATATATTACACATATTACACAGAAGACTTTTCTTAAAATTACTTGATAAAATAGCTGAAACACACTGTCTCGCAATTACCTACCTCATTTTACCTTTCGTCATTTAAAAATAAAATACAAGTAATATCCATATCTTTTCTTTCTCCGGCACACAAACTGAAATCCACTGATTGTAGCACAAGTGCAAATGAACCAGTCGATCAAGAGGGATCGATATGCATGCAGACTAACAATTCAACTAAAGGTTGAACTACTGGGTACTACTCAAATCCCATTTGTACCTCAAGGCGCTTTATATTGTAAGGTAAAGACCCTACAATAATACAGAGAAAACCTTAACAATCATATGACCACCTATGAGGATGCGTTTTGGAAACAGTGGGAAGAAAAAGCTCCCATTTAACAGGAAGAAACCTCTGGCAGAACCAGGCTCTGGGTGGGGAGGCCATTGCTTCGACTGGTTTGGGGTGTGTGGACAGGACAGAGACATACAGTGAAAGAGAGCCAGAGATGAATAAAAACGAATGATCAAATCCAGAGGTGTCATCGGACCTCCCACAGACACGGATGGAGGAGGGGCCAAAGGGCTGGAGTCCAGGTGAGACGGAGGTTGCTTTGGAGATGAGGAACTGGTGTTGGCTCTCTGCGGTGCAGTACCACTTCCTGTTTCGGTTACAACACACAGTGGTGTTTTCATATAGTTTATCTGTGTACTCAATTGAATACAAAACTTAACGTCTTATTTCATAGTCTAATCTTCACTGTATCTTTAGGTATAGGCTAGTCTACAAACAACAAACCCAGTGGAAGAATATAGAGGGGTGGAGAGATGTACAGGAAACCAGTGCTTACTCACCAGTTTCAGATCCAGGAAACTCGACCGAGAAGCGGGAGAGGGTGAGGGACTCAACTGAGAGCTACAACACCTGAAGACTTGCTTCAGGGCTGTCCAGAGCCTCCCAGCACCATTGTAGAGGTGTGGGAGGTTACTCTGACCTGCTGTCCTGTTCTATGTAGCTGCGTCATCTTCCCCCACAGGAGCAGCGACATCGTGGGTTCCACCATGTGGATCGAATTTGATGAAACCTCCAATTTATATCATGAATCTAGGATGTATCAGGCCAAGGTGTTGTTGCCGCTGCTGTGCCCTCTGACTCCTTTCTGTTCTCCGCAGCATTCGTAATCTGTTTAGTATGGCTGCTGGCACAAGGGGTAGAGTGGGTCGTTTACCAATCAGAAAGTTGGTGGTTCACTTTGAGATTACCAGTTTCTCTCTATATCTTGGGTGCAAATCTCGTATCAGAAAAGTCATTCTGCTCTACTCAATCATCCATGTAAGCAAATCCCCGAAAGTTGATTGTGTTCATCTGTTCAAAACGCTACGTCCAGATGAACAGAATCAACTTTTGGGGATTCTGCTCTACTCTTACTGCAATTGTCAGATCAGTGACACATGTCCCCACAACACTAGCCTTTCTTACACAGCTAATTTTTCTACACGTGCTTCAGTGCTAAAGAAACTTTGGTTCTGTTGATGACATTTCATCTGTCACTTTCCTGAATACTGTCCAGCACTGAATTAGCTTTTACTTCAGACTCAAATATGTACAAAAGAGCAATAATAAGTGAAGCTTAACTAAGTGAGAGTAATACTGTATGCCAGTTGCATACACTGCAGTAATGTGTGCATCCATCAACCACTTTATTAGGTACACTTACACCGCATTTTGCCTTCAGAGCTGCTGTAGTTTGTCTTTGCAGAATTTCAGCTTGTTGCTGGAATCATTCCTTAGAGATTTTGTTCCATATTAACACAACAGCATCACAGGAGAGGAGAGGCCATTAGACCACTGTTACAGCACGATCAGCGGGGCCTATCGCGCGGTGCCCCGCGCTTCACTCGGTCTTTCTGACCACGTCATGATCCACCTAATCCCCGCGTACAGACAGAGGCTGAAGCTCTCCAAACCTGTCGTGAGGACCAAAAAACTGTGGAGCAACGAGGCTGTGGAGGAGCTTCGCACGTGTTTGGAGTCTACAGACTGGGACACAATGAAGGCTGCTTCTAACAGCTTGGACGAGTCTACGGACACTGTCACCTCCTATATCCACTTCTGTGAGGACAGCATTGTGCCATCACGCACCAGGGTGAGTTATAACAATGACAAACCCTGGTTTACTCCTAAACTCAAAAAGCTGTGGCTGGGAAAGAGAAAGGCGTTCAGAAGCGGAGACAGGGACTGCTACAGAGAGGCCAAGTACAGGTTCACTAAAGAAGTGGACATTGCCAAACATCAGCACTCTGAGAAGATGCAGCAGCAGATCTCAGAGAATGACTCGGCCTCTGTGTGGAAAGGTTTTAGGAATATCACAAACTACAAGCCTAAAACCTCCCACTCCACTGATGACTTGCTCTTAGCCAACACCCTCAACGACTTCTACTGTCGTTTTGACGAGCCATCAGGCAGCCTTCACACCTCCAACGGCCCCAACAATAGAGACACTTTGGACACTCATTCCCCCACCTCTCCCCCCTCCATAGAGCCATCACCACCTTCAAACCGTTCACCTACAACACCCGCCCCCTCACCCCACACAAAAGAGGATTTCACACCACCTCCTCCCACCACAACTCTTCATATTCATGAAGCAGATGTGAGGAAGCAGTTTAGGAGTCTGAATGCTCGGAAAGCTCCCGGCCCAGACGGTGTGTCTCCTGCCACCCTCAGACACTGTGCAAACGAGCTGGCCCCAGTGTTTTCTGGCATCTTCAACTCCTCACTGCAGGCATGTCATGTGCCTGCCTGCTTCAAGTCCTCCACCATAATCCCTGTCCCCAAGAAACCTAGGATCACTGGACTAAATGACTACAGACCCGTGGCTCTGACATCTGTGGTCATGAAGTCTTTTGAGCGCCTAGTTCTCTCCCATCTCAGGACCCTCACGGCCCCCCTCCTGGACCCCCTGCAGTTTGCATATAGAGCCAACAGGTCTGTAGACGATGCCATCAACATGGCCCTACACTTCATCCTGCAGCATCTGGACTCCCCAGGAACCTACGCCAGGATCCTGTTTGTGGACTTCAGCTCTGCCTTCAACACCATCCTTCCAGACCATCTCCGAGGCAAGCTTTCCCAGATGAATGTGCCTGAGCCCATCTGCCGGTGGATCACTGACTTCCTGACGGACAGGAAGCAGCATGTGAGGCTGGGAAAGAATGTCTCGGACTCCCGGACCATCAGCACCGGCTCCCCTCAGGGCTGTGTTCTTTCTCCTCTGCTCTTCTCCCTGTACACCAACTGCTGCACCTCCACCCACCAGTCTGTCAAGCTAATCAAGTTTGCAGATGACACCACCGTTATTGGACTCATCTCTGACGGGGATGAGTCTGCCTACAGGAGGGAGGTTGAACGTCTGGTGTCCTGGTGCAGCCACAACAACCTGGTGCTGAATGCCCAGAAGACAGTGGAGATTATTGTGGACTTCAGGAAGCACACAGCCCCACTCCCCCCATCATCCTGACTGACACCCCCATCACCTCTGTGGACTCATTCCGCTTCCTGGGTACCACCATCACCCAGGACCTGAAGTGGGAGCCCACCATCACCTCCGTCATCAAGAAAGCCCAGCAGAGGATGTACTTCCTGAGGCAGCTGAAGAAATTCAACCTGCCAACACGGACGATGATGCAGTTCTACACTGCAATCATCGAGTCCATCCTCACCTCCTCCATCACCGTGTGGTACGCTGGAGCCACTATCAGGGACAAACAGAGACTGCAGCGTGTTGTGCGCTCTGCTGAGAAGGTGATTGGCTGCAGACTCCCATCTCTGCAGGACCTGTACACCTCCAGGACACTGCGGCGTGCAGCTCGGATCTCAGCTGACCCTTCTCACCCTGGACACAGTCTGTTTGACCTGCTCCCCTCAGGCAGGAGGCTCCGGTCCATTCGCACCAGAACCTCTCGCCATAAGAACAGTTTCTTCCCCTCTGCTGTTGGACACATGAACAATAACCATATGACTGTCCCCGCCACTAACACATGACCCTACGCTGTGTTCACTGCATCATTCCATGTTTGGCACTGATCACCACCTGCACTCATGTATATATCATGTATATATCATGTATATATCTATCTACGTAGCACTTTTAATTCTTATTCTCATTCTTATTTTCATGTCTATTTAAGCGTAATTTATGACACTATGTTTGCACTGAAGCACCGCAGCGATTTCCTAATGTTGTAAACCTGCTCAACATTTGGCAATAAAACCCTTTCTGATTCTGATTCTGATTCACTGTTTGTCAGATTTGTTGTCTGCTCATCCCAATGGTGCTCTACTGGACTGTGGAGGTCACTGGAGTACAGCATCTTTTCTTGTTCAGTTTCAGTGAGTCATTGTGAACTGTAGCCTCAGTTTTCTGGACCTGGCTAAAGGAGTGACACCTCTTGTGGTCTTCTGCTGTTGTAGCCCATGTGTTGTGCGTTTATAGATGTTCTTCTCTCTTTTGTAACTAGTGGTTGATTGAGTTAGTGTTGCCTTCCTGTCAGCCTCTGACCTCGGACATCAACAAGGTATTTTCACTCAGGAGAACTGCCAGTCTCTGCATCTCTCTTTTTTAAGCCAGTGTCTGTAAACCCTAAAGATGGTTGTGTGGGAAAATTCTGGTAGATTACAGTTTTTCTCAATCACTATGGCACAGTTCTCACAGAAAAGTGATGCTTATCACTGTAATGAATGTCCTCAAAACAGTTATGCCTTTTTTCACAACACAAACTGACTTGTGCAAAAGACCCCATTTACTTTGACAATGTGTTACTGGCGTTGCTCCCTCATACATAGATTGAAGTCATTTGATAGTAAAAACGAATTAAATGATTGACAGTATTCAGGAACGCAAGAGATCTAAAATTCTGACTGACAAAAGTACAAACTGTTTTGATGAGTTATGAGATCCAAGTGATAAGTGCATAAACGCAGTAACAAATATATTTAGTAATGAAGTCAGTTAGCTTAGCTTATGAGACATCTGCTTATATCTTACTGAATTAACCATGGCAATTAATATTGAGGCTCCTCCACCTGCTCCACTTAAAAAATAAGAAACAGAAAAAGCACAGATGTTTTTGAGTATTCCGGTGCAGCTCAGAAGGTGACAATAACACAAATGTCACAAAACCCCACAGATGTCAAGAAGGAGTGAAAAGCGACAGACGGCAGAGGGCAGCACTACGCGGAGACCAGTCGGCTAAACAAGAGAAGTGTTCTGGTCCACTTCCGGTTACAGCAGTCCCAAACAAACACGATTAAGCTGTGGTTTTAAAAGGCAGATTTACAAGTCATATCGTTCTCAAAATGGGTAAGTTGAGGTCGCCTTTTACCCTCACATGATACCTAAGGTGTTGAGAGACTTTGCGGCGTTTCTCATAATATGTATTTTTATAAAATGTGGAAGTTAGCCTTAGCTGTGAGCTTGGAAGTTTAGCTAACAACCGCCCGGCCTTTGAAGCTTATCTACGTGACAGAAATATTGCATGCCGGTTACATACACTGCAGTAGCGTGTGTACAGTTTTCCTAAGAACTGGAGTGGATATGTGTTAATCTCAAGCTCACGCAACGTGTACGTGTGAGTGGGGGGTCTTGTTGTTGTGTCCCGTCTCTGCTGCTGTGTTGCATGGGAGGCTTAACTCAGAAATAAGACGCGCAGTTATCCCACTGAAACCGAGAGGAGAGAGATGCCTGACAGTAATGTCTGTGTTTATAATTACATTCATTTTGACAACCTCTCCAACACCACTGGCTGGAGAGCGCATCCGTTGTGTTTTATAGTAGACAATCAGTCATTAAGCTCTATACACGCTTTCTATGTACAAGTTTGAACCAAAGATTTTAGAGTCATCACTCCAATAGACATGTCGCTCCTTGTTTTTAAAGTTCAGTTCTTGTGTAATTTGGTCTACCTTTTCTTCCTGTTTCCTTTCCTTAAACATTGCTTCATGACAGCAAACCCTCTGCTGTGACCATTTCTGATCCGGCTTCAGCAAACGAGAGAGGGATCGATTGAAGGGTCAGATGCTCTCTCAGGTTCTGCTTCCTGCAGAATTTTTTTTCCATTTCTTAAGAAAAAGACTTTGTTTGTAGGCCTGCTATTTTTTTAACCCTCTACTCTTTACCCCTCAGCTGTAAAAAGCTGACGGGGTATCTTTATCCCCCTGCTGGGCCAGGGTCGACACCCAAGTTTGTGGATGTGATAACTGAAGAAATGTTCAAATTCATACCATAGGTCTAACATTGAAAATCTCACATGAGTTGAAATCTTAGTGATCTCAAGGTCAGATGTCAAACTTTATTAAAAAATCTTGTGAGTATGATAACTCAAGAAAGACGGCATCTTGGATTTTTGAAATTGATACCACAGGTGCATCTGCTCAGTAGATGATCCGAGATGTCGCTGAGGATGGAGCCTCAGCGCTTTGTGTTCTCATGCTTTGCATGTTCCTGTGTTTTTTGCTCCGTCTTTTGCTGTTATCCTCCCATCATTTTACCAGAGAGGAACTCTTAAGCGGTCCTCTCTACGTATATTTTCCCTGGTTTTCATCAACGCAGACAACCTAACCATGATTCTGATTGGAGGTGCAGTGGTGCTCTGTGGGATTTACCTTTGACTTTGGAGTGGGCTGTATGATGACCTGAAGTCACATACACACAACACAGTAAGAACCACTTGGATCTGAACCTGCTCAAGACTGTGGAGATGACAGTGGACCTTTAGAGAACCCCCCCTCTACTCTCGCCATCTTCAACAGTACTGTGCACCCACTGTGGATTGCCTTAGATTCCTAGGATCCATCTTTTCATGGGAAGTACAATATTCTTCACATACACTGTGTCTGGAAGAAGGCCCAACAGGTTGAACTTCCTGCGGCAACTCAGGAAGTTCGACCTGTCACAGGAGCTGCCCGTCATCTTCTGCACTGCCATCATCATCCAGTCTGTCACCCAGGACCAACAATCTTACTCAATCTTTTGTTTTTGAGATATAATCATTATTCTTTCAAAAATCATAACAATAACACAAGAATTACAAAATAAAACTACTTTTCATTTGCATATGGAGAGTAAATGAACACAAAGATCAGGCTGTGTGGGATAAAGCTGCTGAATCTCAGGTTAATTTTTAAAGAGACTTACCATTGTGTGTATTGTGTTGGTGTATACACTCACTGGTTACATCTCATGTTGCTGACAACATGAGGAACAGAGAAATTACACTTTATTAATCCTGTTTGTGGCGGTGGGCCACAAATGATACATTTTAAGGTAGGCAGAAAGGGCCATGATTGGTCCCCGGGCCAGACTTTTTGGACATGAACTTTATACCACCACCAAGCTAAAAGAAAGTTTACAGCTCAATTTTTAAGTTTCAAGCATCCTGATTGTTTGAAAATACTGTACTATAGTATTGATGCTTGCACACTTCACAATGGTTTTGTATGCTTGCAGCTGTGGCCGTGAGTTCAACATGTCCAGGGCTGTACTGTGGCAGGATGATGGTCAACGGCTCAGTGGAGGGAGAATGTGGTGTGAGTACTAAACATTAGTTGTTGCTGATGTGCTGTTGGATAGACAGTACGTGGATGTATGTCTAACTTTGCGCCTTGCATCATAAAAGAGAGCGCGGCTCATAATAATTCAGGTTTCCATATTGAGATCCAGTCATTGTGGTGTAGCAGACTGTTCTGAGGAAATTCGGAAGTGCTCGTCCTGCTTGTTCGAGTTGTGAGCCAGTAGAGCCTATCACAGCCTGGACTATCACTAATTGTAGGAACAGTGCAGAGACATGAATGGACATGTGGCAGGAAGCTGGAGAAGCCAAACTCTCACAGGCACAGAGAGAACATGCCGTCTCCACTTAGAAAGGTCATAACTAGCCAGCACTTAAGAAATGCTCATTACTCTACCAGTGTTCTTATTTTCAGTTACAATAACCGTGTGTAAAATAGATAATGAATCATTTTTTCCTCCCACACGCTGCAAATGCATCATTAATCCCCCCTCCCAACTGGAAAATTTTCCACCTGGCGCACTGTGCTGAGCATGCGTCTTTATATTCTACCAGTTAGGGAAAAATATGGTGACAGACGAGCGAGTGAACGAGACTCGCTGTTGACTCGTTTTCACAAGGATGATGCAGAACGAAATGCAGAAATTTGCAAAACATGCTGTAAAACTATTGCAGCAAAAGGCAGCAGTACCACGAAATGATTCCACCAGCTGAAAGTCATCCGCTGCAAAATGAAGAGTGCATGTCAACGTCTCCCCACACACCAAAGAAAGCGTTAAATAAACCAGCTGTGACACCTGCGACTGTTCCTGGTCAGTCGTTTTTATAGTCACTGTCTGGACTTTTGTTCCTGTAATCTGAGGTCATCACGTTTTTAATTTTACTACGTTTATATGTTGTAAGCACAAAGCAGTAACTGTAATTGTTAAGTTGTAACGTTCAGTTGTTGTGTTCTGTATTCAAAGTATTAAAAAAGCATTGAATGGTGGATTTGAATGAATGTAGCAGCGCAATTAAATGAAAGACAGCTTTAAGAGTGGATTTGGATGAGATTCAGATTGTACTCACAATAATGTGTTTTGGCAGGTTTGTCCTCGAGGAGAGCGGGCCAACATGCAGAAAGTGTGTGAGCGCTGCATCGAGTCTCCTGAGATCTACGACTGGCTCTATCTGGGGTTTATGGCCATGTTGCCTCTTGTGTTGCACTGGTTCTTTATTGAATGGTACTCTGGAAAGAAGAGGTGAGACTGAGTTCCAAAGCTGCTGCTGTACAGAGGAAGTTACTTCTGTGTGAAGTGACCAAAGTGATCATGTCCATAAGTCATATTCAAACTTAATGAAGAGTTTATATAATGAGCACTCAGTGGCACTTCTGGTCTAATGTGTAATTAATATTGTAAACACATCTCTAAAGGCCAAACATAAAATATTACTATATAAAATAGCAAATGTAAAGAATATGTAAACTGTAGCAGTAATGTACTTTTTCTATTAAGTGAAATAAAATAGTCCCAAATTTGAATTATAACATTCAGACTTCTGCTGTTCTAACCTTTGCTTCTATGAAAACATGTAACTGAAAAAAGGCAAATAAGCAGTTTAAGCCTGCACACAGGCCTAACATTAGATTATGTTTAATACCAGACGCACCTGAAAGGTTAATCTGTGGCAGCAGTACGGCTTATGACAAAAACACTCCGTCTTATAACTGTAGCATTATAAGAAAGTCATAATGAAACAATAAATAGAAAACACTTCAAATAAAAATGAACACGGGGCTGACGTGACCCCGCCCCCGCCCGGTCAGCATTTACTCAGCTTTAATATCGCTCTGGCTAGCTTAGCGTTGTCTGTGATGTTCTGTTAGCAGTACAATGCAGTTGTTTCTGTTCTGGATGCAGTTTGAACTTTACTAACATGCTGTCGTCCTTTTGTGCAATAACAACAAAAATAACGTCCACATCTACGCTGCAGACTGTTCCACTATTTCCCTCCTCCAGCTGACTGTAGTGTAAGTGGAAACGACAAGCAGAATCCACAGACGAGCAGACTGATAATTACAAGGTTCTTGATTGCCATCCCTTAAATTTCAGCCCCCTATCTTTCTACAAGCCTTCAGTAGTGGAGACCTTACTATTATGTTTTCAAACAAATTCAAGTTCTCAGGATTTCATGTTGAACTACACTTTTTTCTATTCCTGTCACAGTATAATGTTGAATGGTATAGCTTGGCTATATCTAGGGAACTACGACTAACTTTAATATTAGACAAAGATAAATCAAGTAAATATAAAATGCATTTTTCAGGGTACTATGTAGGAAAAGTAATTGCCCCCTGCACCAGAGACTTTGGACAAAGCAAAAGCATGCTGTGCACTGACAAGAAGAGATCTGAAGTCACATTACATCTGTTGTAAAACTAACATAGCATTTCATAAAAACAACACATGGCAGCAGTAAAACATGGTGGTGTCAGTTTGTTCTGGGGCTGTTTGCTGCTTCAGGACCTGGTTGACTTCCTGTAACTGATGGAGTCAATTCTGCGCTCTACCAGAAAATCATGGAGGAGAAGCTCAAACACACTTGAACAATGATCAGTAACAAACCCCCACGTCCACCTGTTAATGGCTTAAAAATAAAAAAATGAAGGTTTTGGACTGGTGTAGTCAGTGTCAGGGCTTAAAATAAACAGCTTTGACCTTAAACAGGTCATTCACGCTGAAAAACCCTGCAGTGTAGCTGAATTAAAACAGTTTTGTAAAGAAAAATGAGCTTCTAGTTACGTGACAGACTCATTGCCAGTTATTGTAAATGCTTGATTGCAGTTCTTGCTTCTAAGGGTCTAGTTAGTAGGTTTAGGAGGCAATTACTCTTAAATAAGACCATATACAGTAGGTTTGGAGAAGGTTTTGCCCTCAGCACATTTTGTACTTACTTGGGTTGTTTTTGTCTAATATTACTATTTGTTTTGTTCTTCAACACGTGTGCAACCCCCCCCCGTTTCAGTCACTGTGGCATTTTGAGTCTAATTAGTGTTTGATAGCTGAATAATAAGGAATTCAAATTGTGCTGCTGTTAAGTTGCGGTATGAACTAATTTTTCAGCATCACTCATAAATGTCTAATTTTGAAGGTCTTGTTCAGAACATTGATTTGTCTGAATTTGGAAGTAGAAAATAACTAGTTACCCAGGGCTTTATGTCTTTAAGGTTTTCCTGTAGTGTGACAATTTTTGGCTTCATTTCAGTGCCTCAAGGCACTTTATCTTGTAAGGTCGACCCTACAATAATACATACAGAGAAAACCCAACAATCATATGACCCCTTATGAGCAAGTCGTTTGGCGACAGTGGGAAGGAAAAACTCCAGCAGAACCAGGCTCAGGGAGGGGCGGGGCCATCTGCTGTGATTGGTTGGGGTGCTATATGAAACATGTCTAACTTAGGGAGTATTTGTTCCAAGCACAGAATCCCTTTAGTGCTCTTGTCTGTGAGGACAGTGTGTTTTCTTTCTGTCATTTGATCTCATGCTCTTCCTTTGTAGTTCCAGTGCTTTACTCCAACATGTGACCGCCATGTTGGAGTGCAGTATGTCAGCTGTGGTCACTCTGCTGGTCACAGAGCCTGTGGGAATGCTCACTATCCGTTCTTGTCGAGTGCAAATGCTTTCAGACTGGTACACGATGCTGTACAACCCAAGTCCAGACTATGTCAACACATTACACTGCACTCAGGAAGCTGTGTACCCACTGTGAGTATTACCAGTAATCATTTTGCCAAATTCTACAATTAACCATAAAACAATAATTCCCAGCACTCCACAGAAGAGGACAAAGGTGTGTTTGCAGCAGGGCATCAAGGCCATACTGTGGGACACTGAGCTCTGTGTCTTAGGGCAAAATTTAAAAAAAGAAAATACAATTATACGTTAAATAAGAAAAAGCTTAGTTATGGACAGCAGAACACGGTTCAGGTCAAGCAGGTGGTTCCTCCCAGTCAGTGCCTTCAGCCTCACTGTTGATGCCTACATGAGTGACAGCAGAGACACGGAGCGCTCTCAAACACCAGCAACTTTAAGAAGGCTGGGTACTCTGAACTGTCGCTCGTCAGGAACTGTTCCCTGACCCTGAGGCACAGGGAACAAACCCTGTTATCAACTGGGGAAAAACCTCAACGTACAGGCAGCAAGCTGAGGAGAGACCAGCATACCCAGTCTTTATTCAAAAGATTGAGGTTACTTATTGGATCTTAGTGTTTCAGTCAGATGAGTTCTTAGATGACTTTTCCTCCTGTTACACTGCAGATCATGACAGGTGGACACATTGATGCTGGGTGGTGGAGGCTGGCAGCAGCGTGCTGACAGGAGAAACACTGGGAGGTTCATTCGATATGAAGCAGCAGGAGAGTAGCCTCACACTGACGAATGATCGAGGCTACTTTGTTTATTAGACAAGCTGAACAGACACCTGCTGAATGAGTAAACCGATCAACATGCTTCTGATTCTTTATTCTCTTTTTTAACTCTTGTGCAGTTTCCTTCTGAACTGGTGCATAGGCTGGTGGGAGGTCACCTCAGGCTTGTCATTCATTCTGTATCTGTTGCATCAGCGTAACACGAACTCCTCAATGTCCTTTTTCTCAGCTACACGATCGTGCTGATCTACTATGCATTTTGCTTGATACTAATGATGATGCTGCGTCCTCTGTTGGTGAAGAAGATGGCGTGTGGTTTGGGCAAATCCGACCGTTTTAAGAGCATCTATGCTGCTCTGTACTTCTTCCCGATCCTCACTGTGCTGCAGGCTATAGGAGGAGGACTGCTCTGTGAGTACCTGTGGGACTCTGCTTCTTAGTTCACACTGTGGTATCATTTTTGTTTTACAGCTTTCATAAGACTATGACTAATGCCCTTTTTGTTTAAATAACTCTGAGTAAAGACGACTGTGTTATTGTTTCAGACTATGCATTCCCCTACATCATCCTGGTCCTGTCTCTTGTCACGTTGGCTGTTTACATGTCTGCCTCTGAGATACAGGTAACTACAGTCACTGCGGTGTGGGCATTTCTTATTTCCCAGTTTAACTTTACAATTGTGATCAAGAAGTTCTTCGATTTGATATGAGGTTGGATACTAATTATACTTCTTTACAGTGTTTATTCATCGACTTGTATAAAGTTACAACAGCAAAATGACTCCTCCAAACTAATTGTGTGGGCACTAACCATTTAGGAATTAGGAACTACTCTAGACTGTAGATGGTTGTTGTTGTTGTTGTGTTTTTTTTAAACCCCTTACCTGTAAAAGGCTGATGGGGTATTGTTGCCCCCTCAGCGGGCAGGCAGTGTAGACAGACCCCACACGAACATGATAACTTGTGAACACACACACACGTATGCATGTATGTTCAGGACTCTGTCTGGTTTGCTGTCATTACTGCACATGTTTGTTTGCGTTTGGAAGCTGACATATGTGTATGGGTTATTTCTCTTCTCTGTCCACTTACCATAACCCATCTCCTTTGAACACAGTCTTTTAAGAATCTGGTTGCCAAGAAGAAGCGTCTCATCGTCCTGTTCAGCCACTGGCTGCTGCATGCTTACGGCATCATCTCGATCTCCCGACTGGACAAGCTGGAACAGGACCTGCCGCTGTTGGCCCTCGTGCCAGGACCCGCTCTGTTTTACATCGTCACAGCCAAATTCACTGAGCCCAGCCGCATCCTCTTGGAGGCTGGCAATGGACACTGAGCTGGATTTATCAGGAGTTCAATAAATAACTCTTGAAAAAAAGTCACAGCAGCTTGCCCCTGTCCAGTGTGATGTCTTGAAATTGTCTGTTTATTTTTAGTTCAAAATCTCAGTCAGTGAGGAGTCGGACTCAAAATGCCAAACGTAGTTTGTTAATTTCTTTAACTCATGAAATATAAGCTCAGTAATTCATTCACGCTCAGCTTCAGTTCTCATGTGAAGTGTCTACAGGTCTGACATGACAATGATGTGGTCCCAGAAGTCTGGCGTGTACAGTAAAGTGTATGCACTACTGCTTTGTCAAGTGTGGTAGAAGATGTGATCGTTCCACTGGAGCTGAGCAGCTGTTTCTAAAGCGTTAACAGGTCGCTGCTTTTAATGTTTATTTTAAATTTTGATTGGTGGTGAATTTCTCCAGAGGAAAATCGCTCCGACAGATATACTTGAAAAGGTTTGTATGTTGACTCCTGTTGAATATTTCAGCCTTCACAGGTTTGTGGAGGTGAAAGTGCACTGTATATACTGTACATTGCTTGTAAATGTTAGTGTATTCAGTATGTTTATCTGCATATACATAATTTAACACTAAAACTTTGAATGTTATCTTTGTGTTCTGACTATTGATCTTTGTTACCATGAGATTCAACTTTTATTGGTCTCAAACATTTACCTGATATCAAAGTGTACACCTGTGTTACTGCAGGTCGATCTGTGTGACGATGCACTTTCATTTTGCTCACAGTCATCTGTATACGCTGCAACATATGTTGATGTTTCTTTGTAAATGAATAAAGGTGTCAGAAAATGATTTTGGTATCATTTTGACTGACACGTCCTGTAACCCGGCAGTGCAGGTGGGAAGCTTGTTCTTCTCTCAGGTTGTCAGATGACAAACAGGAAGGTTGCTGCATCTGGAAATGTGGAAAAATCCTCAAAAAGACTGTTTCCTGTTGTGATTCTTCATTTGTATACTGAGCTTTTGCACATACCCACACCAACTGTTTAGAAGAATGCAGCTACAGCAGACCTGAGTGCGTTTATGTTTTCTCATCTTACAGTTAATGCAAGTAAGGATTCATCCACAGTAACCACAGATCTGACTAATATGTGAAGCTTTTACGCTCCTGTAAATCGTATCACATCAACCATAACTTTGTGGGCATGTGTGTGAAGAGAAACTACAGCAAAGCAACAAAAGCTGAGACAAAAAGAACATTTCGTATCATCAAAAAGGCAAAACTGGTATTGGAAATGAAATGCACACAAATTTGGGAATATTACACTCAAATCACTGACACACATACCCACACAGCAAAGTCAAAAAGGTACAAGGGCTACGTCCCCCGAGGACGTGAAAGCCGGTGTTGTGCCAAAAGGAATCTGTGCTGCTTCTGTGTTTATATCTATTGTCTTTACTTATCTTCAGAATACCACGGGGTGACTCCTCTGATGTGATGGGATAAGATAAACCTTTATTAGTCCCACACCTGGGAAATTTGTTTGGTCATGGCAGGAAGTGGACAGTTAAAGTTAAAAGCAGCAACAATTAAGAAAAGAACAATAGAATAGAAGATAAAGTAGAATAACATACTATACAAAAGAGAATAAAATACTGTGTTGCAACAGAAGAAGTGCACATCAGGGAGACTAGGCGAAGGCTGATCCATGGTGTATTAGATGTTTGACAGCCAAACCAATGACACAGTGTTCACATTTCCCCCCCAAAAAAATCTGCGAAACAGCGAGGCCGCGAGAAGTGAACCTAGCGAGGGAACCACTGTATTCAGAGTGTTGCAGTTATGAAAAATAAGCAGTACATTTGACAGAAATACCACCTACATTTACATTTACTTCAATTTGCCATACAGTGGGGCAAAAAAGTATTTAGTCAGCCACCGATTGTGCAAGTTCCCCCACTTAAAATGATGACAGAGGTCAGTAATTTGCACCAGAGGTACACTTCAACTGTGAGAGACAGAATGTGAAAGAAAAATCCATGAATCCACATGGTAGGATTTGTAAAGAATTTATTCGTAAATCAGGGTGGAAAATAAGTATTTGGTCAATAACAAAAATACAACTCAATACTTTGTAACATAACCTTTGTTGGCAATAACAGAGGTCAAACGTTTACTATAGGTCTTTACCAGGTTTGCACACACAGTAGCTGGTATTTTGGCCCATTCCTCCATGCAGATCTTCTCGAGAGCAGTGATGTTTTGGGGCTGTCGCCGAGCAACACGGACTTTCAACTCCCGCCACAGATTTTCTATGGGGTTGAGGTCTGGAGACTGGCTAGGCCACTCCAGGACTTTCAAACGCTTCTTACGGAGCCACTCCTTTGTTGTCCGGGCGGTGTGTTTTGGATCATTGTCATGTTGGAAGACCCAGCCTCGTTTCATCTTCAAAGTTCTCACTGATGGAAGGAGGTTTTGGCTCAAAATCTCACGATACATGGCCCCATTCATTCTGTCCTTAACACGGATCAGTCGTCCTGTCCCCTTGGCAGAAAAACAGCCCCATAGCATGATGTTTCCACCCCCATGCTTCACAGTAGGTATGGTGTTCTTGGGATGCAACTCAGTATTCTTCTTCCTCCAAACACGACGAGTTGAGTTTATACCAAAAAGTTCTACTTTGGTTTCATCTGACCACATGACATTCTCCCAATCCTCTGCTGTATCATCCATGTGCTCTCTGGCAAACTTCAGACGGGCCTGGACATGCACTGGCTTCAGCAGCGGAACACGTCTGGCACTGCGGGATTTGATTCCCTGCCGTTGTAGTGTGTTACTGATGGTGACCTTTGTTACTTTGGTCCCAGCTCTCTGCAGGTCATTCACCAGGTCCCCCCGTGTGGTTCTGGGATCTTTGCTCACCGTTCTCATGATCATTTTGACCCCACGGGATGAGATCTTGCGTGGAGCCCCAGATCGAGGGAGATTATCAGTGGTCTTGTATGTCTTCCATTTTCTGATGATTGCTCCCACAGTTGATTTTTTCACACCAAGCTGCTTGCCTATTGTAGATTCACTCTTCCCAGTCTGGTGCAGGTCTACAATACTTTTCCTGGTGTCCTTCGAAAGCTCTTTGGTCTTGGCCATGGCGGAGTTTGGAGTCTGACTGTTTGAGGCTGTGGACAGGTGTCTTTTATACAGATGATGAGTTCAAACAGGTGCCATTCATACAGGTAACGAGTGGGGGACAGAAAAGCTTCTTATAGAAGACGTTACAGGTCTGTGAGAGCCAGAGATTTTCCTTGTTTGAGGTGACCAAATACTTATTTTCCACCCTAATTTACGAATAAATTCTTTACAAATCCTACCATGTGAATTCATGGATTTTTTTTTCACATTCTGTCTCTCACAGTTGAAGTGTACCTCTGGTGCAAATTACTGACCTCTGTCATCATTTTAAGTGGGGGAACTTGCACAATCGGTGGCTGACTAAATACTTTTTTGCCCCACTGTAAGTGTATAAATATTTGAGATTTATATTATAGTTTATTTGTATGTCACGCTGACAGCTTAGCACGAGCTGATTACCATCCACTGTGAATACATGTAATCTGTAGTTGTGGGCTCACACACAGAAAAGTGAAGAACAACGTTTCACTTGTAGAATGGATCCGACTGTCTACCCTGATGACTAGTACAGACTGTTGCATACAGATTTAAAATATATAAAACATTGCTGTACTAATAATCTGAATGACAGATGCATAGAAATGATCTGTTGGGGCTTATAAGGTAAACGTTTGCAACAACTGCCTGAGCTCAGCTCATTCAAGCGGCAATGATGTACCGCTTTGGAGGAGAGCAGACGTGAGTATTACAGCCAGTTATTACACAAATGAAAAACAATGTGATAATAAGGTATAAACTGTGCCAGTGCAGAAACACCTACTGTTGCAAAACATGACACTGAAGTTCTGCAAGCACCTGCAAAGACAACATGCGGACGTGACATCCAAACCAGATGCAGCTCGATGCTCAAAGTGTGTGGTCTCACAATGTCCTGGCACTTTGATCTCTTCCTAGTCTTACAGACCTACAAACTTACTGTAAGCTTGTGCTGTTTAATGGCAGACAACTTTCCATACTAAGTTGCCAAGTAACAAAAATATGATGGAACTAATGTAACAAATTACTTTCTACATGGTGTGATTACTTATGTTTTTTTAAGTAAAGAGTAATTTGTTACTTTCTGGGAATAACTTTTTTTTTTAAACACAGTACAACCAGAGAATATTTTTAAAAACATTTTATTAATACACTGGAATATCATTAGATGACATGTTTGCCATATGAAAAATACTTTATTTTGATAATAGCTGATTGCAGCATCTTAAAGGAGGGACAAATGTAGCTTGGCCATTGGAAATCAGTAGCTTACCATCTGTGATTATGCATTCCCCATGATTAGAGTGTAGTTAATGTAGACACCTGCACGTCTGAACACAAATATACTTAAATAACCTGAGACAAGAGCAAAGGCGAGTCCAGGGTTTACTCACATCAGCATTTGCTGTTTTAAGCATTCAGCTCTTTGGAAACCCGAGAGGTCACAGATTAGTTTGCACAGCACACATTAAAGTGTGCGATGTTAGGATTTCAGCTGAACACGCTGTCACACACTTGTGTTTAACAAAATAACAATATCTTCATTATCGCATTTAGTTTAGGAACATACAACATCCTGGCCTGATGTTCACAGCCACTCTACCACACTAGCAAACACAAAGTGGAAGACTGCGGTGAAATACTCGACTGCCCAGAGACCATGCAGTGGCTCTGATCAGCTGCATGGGGCAGGAATTAGTCCTCAAAGTTCACCAGTGTATCATTCTAGCTTAATTTTTCCACTTTCAAGTCAAAGAAAAAAACTCCAGAACCACTAAATCATTACGTGCTCAGATAACCTCGCTCTTAAGTAAACTGGTTACATTGTGGTGAACTGTGTGTTCTCTTCTGGTCATCCTGGAGGCGGAAATAAACTTTTCAGTCTCTTCTTTTCTCTCCTTTTCCCAGCAGCATGCATGTCATACTATGTGGGTGTGGGTGCGACAACACTCCATTAATGATATTCACTTTAAATCTATTCAAATAATTTTAACCATCTAATAAAATCCTGCAGAATCATTGCAAAGGAGACTAAAGGTGTTTCTGGCAATGACACGATATTAAGAGATTACGGACTGTGTTCACTATTAGCATGACCGATAAAGTCTTCAGATGAGCTGATGGGAGTTCAAAGTTCGATGGCAATTTAGATAATTTGATATCAAGGCAAATTCTGTTAGAACGGACAATGCACTGTGTGGTCATGCAGGCTGACAGCGATTCTCTGCATAAATCTGACAGGCCAGGTGTAGTGCAGGACTCAACCAGAGGAGGGCGCTGTTATTACAATTCCACCATATAAACCTGAAATCTGAGCGTAACCGCTAAGTTGTTCATGTTACCGTTACTCTTAAACATGCACAACACGGTTTGTTTTCAGCAGGCTGTGTGAGGGTGCAGGTATGCGTCAAAGTCAAAATTCCACATCGTGACATCGTGCAGCTCCGAGTCTCATTATTGTCACATTGGAAATTACATTTCAATTTGCTTCGTAACAACTGTAAAATCAGAAAGAAAGAAAACAGTCGCCATATTTGTGCAGGCTGAGAAAACACACAACAGATTGTGTCGTTGTGGAATGATCTTTGACACACTGGAAGCCCATCAGGTCACTGTAACTTCCATGCATCGGGATTCTCCTCCTCTGTCCTGATGCAGAAACATGTGGATGCAGAATGAGGACTGAGTGAAGCACGATGAGCCAGAGCTCAGCTACTGTGCTCACAGCATGAAGGCCTCTACATCACTCATGCACTCGATAAATCAGCCCTTCTCTGTCCAAATAAAGACACACAATCACAACCACATCCGGCCCAAAATGAGACACTGTTAGCATTACACTCAACACAGTTCACAGTGAACTGTGCACTGCAAACATTAGTGAATCATCTTTGTGGGATTCATTTAATATTTCTCCCAAAAATGTACATGAACATAAACGTGCATGCAATCAAACCAGCCACAAAAATACCCCAAACTGACGCCGCGTCCTCTGTGGTAAATACTGCAAGATGATCAAATCCATTAATCTGGCTCTGTGCTGGTTTTTCTTTAATCAGTCTCCATTGTTTGCATCAACTGTGGAAAGCAAGTGAAGGCTCCAGATGGACAATCACAATTATAAAGCATCATAAATCACCAAGAGTGTATAAGTACAGGCCTCTCCAGAGTTTCACCAAGCACCACTCAAATCATCAACATTATTTCTGGATGTAGATGATGATAATACACAGAGTTCCCACCAGTCCTAAGGCCTGGATGCCCAGGAACCAGAGCAGCAGCCAGAAGAAGACGATCACGACCGGCTCCACTATTTTGTCCCCAAAGTACATCTGGCTGAAGCCCATTCCCCGCAGACACTTGTTGAGCGAACCAAACAGAGTCCCCATTCGCTCACAGTCGTCCAACAGAGGCTCTCTGGTACTGGGATCATTCGTGCGGGACCAGGTTGCACTGGGATCAGTTCGAGGGCGGTTCTGGCTGACATCAGCCTGTGGAGGCAAAGATATATTTACGAATTCCTAAATTCAGATGGCAGGTAAATTAATGCAACACTTGTATAAAATGTAAGACAGCTTATAGTGCATCCTGTAATATATTGGGCAAGAAAATGTCTGATTGTGAAGATTTTTGTCAACCACTTACTCGACTAAGTGAAAAAAATGAAAAGAAACATTGTGAGAAACGAGTATGCGCACGCTTGACCTCAGAGGTTACTTTTACTCAGAATAATTCAACTTGTGAACAGATGAATAGCAAACGTAAATAAAAATGTTAAACTATACATAGACAGTATGTAGAGAAACTGACAGCCACAATGTGTTTGCACTGTGGAGATCTGCAGAGAGCTACAGTCAGTGACAGCGGAAGCTTTGAGAAGCACATAATTATAACGCTCAGTTACTTCTTTGTATCTGTAATGATGTGCTGTTGTTTTAGCTTAGCCAGAGAAGTGAGCTGACCGGTTTAAAGAGCAGTGTGGCTATCACACTGGATGTGCATCTACTAATGAACTGCTCTTATTCAGCAGTGTGCTCCAACAGTTTCTGCTGCAGCGTAAAAAAAAGACGCTCTGTTATGATTTAAAGAAAGTCAGGCAACTTAGTAGAGCTCCCATTTTTGTGGTCTAAAGTTGTGTCCTACAAAAGCCTCATCTAGTGATGCCAATGACTAGGCAATCAGTGACATGCAGTCCTCTGATGTCACATTTTTGGATCGTCTCAGACTGCTTGCAACCCCAGCTGAGTAGGTGCTTAAAATACAAAGTACCTGGTACTAGCACCTAATGGAACATGCTACAAGCTGAGTCTAGAAGCCTATCTACGCAGAAGTTAACTGTGTAGTAGTTCAGTCTCTCTCCACAGCCTCCATTTGTGCTGCACAGTAGAGCAGGGCGATATGGCCAAAAATATTTATCACGATATATATTTGAAAATTTGCGATAACAATATAACCGACGATATAATTGATGCGAGACAAAATACAACTCCACAACATTACTAGCGCAAAAAGACAACCTTCCATTTATTTTCACTTAAACAAGAAGCTGGTTTTTATGTACATTAAAGCTTTATAAAAATGTAACAGTGCAAATGCAAATTCCTTGCTGAAAGTTTAACCAAAAGGCATTTCCAGTAGAAATGGGCTGACATATCCTGAGCATAACCATGTATAATATCCACTGAAGTTAAAAAGAGGTGCTTTGCAACATTAAACTGCAGTGTGCAGTACGTATTTTTCGGACCATAAGGTGCACAGGATTATAAGGCACATTAAGCGAAACAAAGCAGTCAGATAAATCAAACTTTATTAAACTCATTCTTCTTGCTTCCTCCACTTCTGTACCATTGATTCATTAATGTTGAATTCTCTGGCAGCTGCTCTATTCCCATGTTGTTGCAGTATATTACTGACTAACCTCGTATTGTGGATGGATTATCTCAGTTGTTCTCCTGACTGAAGTTTGGTCCGTTTACAGCATCCTGCCATGCGATTGCATTTGTCTCTAACCATGAAGAACCTTCACGTTAACTTTTATAAGTGGAAAAGTGTTAGTGTTCGTCCTCCAGCTTCACTGTTTATGTTATGCTAACATAGCTGTGTCGCTAGCGATCACGTAGCACATCATTATATACCAGCTAGCCCAACTTCAGTAACCCTACAAACGTCACTGCTGTTTAGTTTCCTGTCTTCATTTATGTTGGAAGTGATAGCAGAGCTGTATGTTTGAATTTTTTCAGAAATCTCTCAGTCAGAACATGCTATATCATGCTTAGGTAACTAGCGAAACTAGCGAGCTAACTTCCGCTAGCTTCCTGCTAACTTCTAACTCCGTTAAATGTAATAACTTTTGTTTTCATGGATGCCTGGAAGTTAAACTTTATAGTTACACCTGGTAAAGCAGCAATGCTGATCGTTTTATTAAAGATGAAAGAATTTAGACAGTTTTTAACTCTAAGTGATGCTGCAGTGTTGTTTGACCTGAAGCATACGGAGTTTAGGACCCAGATTACTCCCAGATTTAAGAGCATCTTAGTCCGACAAATACGACAATAACAACGGCCGCTTGCATGTTCTGCAAAAAAATGTGCTTTGTTGTGTATCTGACGGACAAACACCAAACCAGTTCCACATCACTGAAGTTGCACCATTTTTACAAACCAATTCTGGTTCATCTGTTTCACTCAACAATCGGCCATGTGCGTATGAAAACAAAGGCACTGCGCATGCGCGTTTTACTCCCATTCTATCGCGATATTTCATTTTCCTATCGTTGCCTAACATTATACCGGTATTACCGTGAACGGTATAATATGGCCCAGCCCTACTGCACAGTTCTCATACTGTCCGCTTTTGTAACAGTTCAGATTCCATAAAGGCAGCATCTCACCCAAGATAGCAAACCAACCAGTAGGACTAGTAAGACTCGACAAGATTGGACAAGTCAAGCTAAAACTTCATTCCAGCGTGGCATTTCTACAGACAAACCAACACGCTGATCAAACACGATTATGTGTGTTCGTGTTTGTTTGGTTGAGGATAAAGTAAGTGTCCCTTTAGATACAGTTCAAAGCTTAATGCTGAATCCATTCAGCTAGGAAGATACAAATTACTATGACGATTAATGTGGTAGTATTTATAATGAATTAAAAAGAGTCTGTGGGTGGCCCAGGCCTTTGGTACTGCTCCAAATGCTACATAATTCTGTGGGAAACACTGCATTACAGATGTAACCAGTGGTGACGAGATGTGAAAGAATACAGCAAGGCCCGGGTTTAGTCCCTGCCAAACACACTCACATCTACTGAGGCCAAGACTGCGCTCAAAAAGTAAGATCATTTAATGGACCTTTGTCAAGCAAATCAAAGCTTTGCTGGCACGTATCACGTCTACATACGAGCTTACATTTCCACGTCGGCACTTGTGTGAAAAAGCATCACATTTATAGTTCATATAGAAGAAAACTCAACTCAAGCATAACGTAGGGCTGATTCATCGAGTACTTGGAATAACTCGATTATAAAAATTCATTGTTTCACTGCATCACTCTATAGCGCCAACCATAGCAGACCTGCAATAATGAAAGTATGGATAAAGAGCCCACCAGTTTCCCAACAGGAAGACAGAAAAATCAACAGCAGCAGTGATGATGAGAGTTTAATGTGGAACCGGGTCCTCCTACACTCCGGAGAGCAAATGCTTTAGAAAAATATAAGAATAAAGGCTTTTTTTTTCTTTCTACAGGCCAATAAAATGTACATGGGCTCTGAGCCACTGACCTGGGGCTGTTAGGTTGGACACTGGATTATTATTAACATCTACAGCATTACAACATCCGTTTTCAGCAGCACAGGCTTCAGAGTGCTGATAACTCTCTCATTAAACATGCAGACACGCTGCTGTCAGGGCTGTTTGCCTCCGATTATTGGAGATCATCTATTTACTTTTGCATTTGGAAAGTGGATGCTGTAAAATATTAAATGTTTCTTTGACAGATGTTGGATGCAGTGAAATTTTAAAACACTGACATTTCCAAAAACACAAAACAATGAGCAGATCAGTTTTGAAATGCCTGTTTTTCCACTTTGGAACATTTACCGTTGCTCATTAATAAGGCAGCAGTCGATTAAAAACTCGCTTGCTGAACTAATAACACCACAATAGATGCAGTTTTCTTTATTAAATGAAATAATAAAGAAAACAATTAGAAATAACAGAGGATTTGTGATATTTAAAGTAGGGCCCACTGCCACTGGTGTACTTTGACCGATCAAGTTTACTGTGGGTTCAATGATCAATCGCGTGTTCTGACACAAAGCAATGAGTCTTACAAGAAGACGGGATCGTTAACTTCATATTGTATGATGTTACATGGCTTCTATAATATCCCGACTTAAGTTATATCCTGTCCTGTCCGCGGATCCTTTGCTTAATTCTTCGAATAAAATAACATCTGAATGGAATCTGACTCAAGTGTTTACGTTAGGACAACAGATAAAGCTCAAAAACAAAGTTAAACCTGACGGCAGGCTAAGCCGACACGGTGAAACCGCTCCCAGATCTTGACAACTCGGCCCTGTTTGCCACAATGTTAGCATGAAATCTGAAAAAGGCGGCTACGGCTAGCTCAACAAACGCCGCTCGGCCGCTTTACCCGGTGCCGCTGGCTGTGCAGTGGTGCCTGCCTTCCACCCTGGACAGGCGGAGGAATATGCTGTCTTCTCCGGTTTTCCGTTGGTAGCTCTTCTAACTCACGTCGATGAGAAACATGCCGGCCATGAACAGGAGGCGTCACAGCAGACATAGTCCTGCTAGTACAGTGACAGGAACTTTTAGGAGTAAACACATGCTGGGGAAGCGACTCAGAGCGCGTTCTCGATCTCGGGAGCCAGCAGATTTTTTTAAGCGTCTAAACTTCATCGACCCTGTGACAAGGCGCCACCTACAGGGCAGGAAAGTAATGACAGCGTTGTTATCTCCCTTCACTTACGTGGAACACTGAGCCAGACAGTCGTGGAAATGCTCGGAAAAACGGCAAATAGTATGGAAGCTTGTTTCTATGGAAACATGCTTCCTCCACTAAAAAGAACCACATTAAGGAAACAATTATTATCGGTCATTTTGAGAATAAAGCTGAAATACGTCGAAATATGGAGACGCAGTGGTTTCAAGGCTGCTATACCCTGTACAAACAGCCTCGTGTAGATGAGTCAGCGACACAAACTGATCAGCTGTCTTATCATGTCTTGTCCTCCATCCTCTTTACTGCACGATGTGTTTTTTCCCTTGTGACCAGATGCAACGCTCTGCACTGACTTTTTTCACCCCCTTATACCCATCACCACACTGTGTTTAAATCGTTTCCTTGAAACTAAAACTGACTCTGAGGTATGATTTCACTAACTCATCTACACAAGACATTTTGTACAGGGTATAGCAGCAGTTTGCCTTGAAACAACTGTAAGCTCCACATTTTTTAAAAATAGTATTTCCACTTTTTTCCTTGAATTTCTGGAATAGAATTTCAGCTTTATTCTCAAAATGATCAGTAATATTTTTTGTCTTAATGTGGCCTTAACCATCTTCATATATTTTTTTCCTGGTAGTGTGCCAAAATTTTTTGTTCCTATTACTAACATTTTGGGTAGATAAGCATACATTAGTTAATTCATACAATTTTACAGTTGGGAGTCATGTTTAAGTGCAGTTTCAGTAAATCTCCAAATGTCTGCTTGGAAATAGGCCCATCAATTTTCTTCTGCTTATCCATTTGATGTTGGGTGGACTGAAGCTGCTGTCCCAGGGAAACAGATGGCACACGCCCTGTCTATTACAGGGCTAACACACCAATTAACTTAATCACAGTCTTTGGATGTGACGGAAGCCGGAGTGCCCGGAGAGAACCTGTGAAAGCCCCAAACAGAACATTTTTGCTGTGAGGCAGCAGTTGCTAACCACCACATCACCACGTTTTTCATGACTTTATTTTTTTAATTTAAACAAAACCTTTTTATTTTATGTAATGATTTCATAATCAGACTTCCTTAGGTATGTGATCACTCGCGTTCATTTAGTTTATCAGCATGATTAAACTAAATCTGAGTCTAAAGTAGAACCCAACGTGTGGATGTGCATCATTTTGCATCACCTTCAGAGAGGAGCCCTGTGCTTGTATGTGGTGTCTCAGTGTGCTTCTGCTGAGTTATGTGACATGCTTTGTATGTTGCTTTGTGCTACTTTGTAATGTAGCAGTACAGTTTTAAAGTTTTGAGGTGATGTGCATTTATGGGGCAGTAAAACAAGTAAAAATGGTGTTTCCGTTAATTCACTGATACAATAAAGTGCTGTCACGGGTGTCATTTTCCGTGTAATTGGTAATGTTATTTTGATTTAATTAACATGTCTGCACTAGTATTACCTTACTTATAATGATATGGACTCAACCAGTTAACCTAACATTAGACTGTGGGAGGAAACTCCAAAGGCTCCAGCTGATGTTGACCGTCCTGTGCTAACCACAATACTTCAGTGCCCCTTCACTCCTCTTCCTCTCAACCACCTCCACCCCCAGCATGGTGTGTGTGAAAACATTAGCAGGACTGTTTAATGCTTATGCTGCGATGTACAAAACTATTAGGAGGCGGTGCACAGGCGGACCCCCCACAAGGTTCAAAAAGCCTTAGGCTGGCCCCGATGTTTTAATGTGTTATTCTGATTGAAGTGTGGGATTACATGCCACTCGTAAGCAGCGTAATCCCAGCTAATCTGGGATTCCTTTTCACTCTGCACCTTGGAAACAACATCAGAGAGATAGGGCTACTAACATGGATATACAAAAGGCTGTGTTTTTGTAAGGTTAATTTGACAAAGGATGCATCTGCTGGTACTTTTTCACATTTTGCAGTCGCTTCTGTTAGCGGCCCATTCCTGTCCATCCTTATGTTCCTGCCATGATGGGAAAAGTGGAATAACAGAACTCAGGTTAAGTGAGGCTCAGATTTCATTTCTGTGTTTCTATGTGTATGTAATCTGTTTCTCAATGATCACTGCTCATTTTGTTAGTATGTGGCATCACATTGCAGTACTCTTGTGACAACCGAGTATCAGTAGTGCCAATAGTATAAGTGCTGAACAGCAGTGGCGTGTCTAGAAAATTTTTGTTGGGGGGGCCAGGTAGGGGCACAGATTTGGAGAAGGGTGGCAGATTTAATTGGCAGATAATGTTTAAAAAAAAAATTCTACCAACCCTTAACCATAATTCAATAATCCTATAAACCTAATAACCAAATGCACTTTTAACTCTTATTAGAATGAGATTTTAACCACTACGGTGCAAAGTTTTTAGATACTGCGTTGATAAAGTACAAGAGATACAATCAGTGCTTTGTCAGTGTTTACTCAGCAGTCAAGGACAGCAATATTTGCATAGTATTTTTACTGACATATACTGCACATATGTTTTGGGCAAAAACATTTTTGAAAATTAAAATACGAACATTTGTAACAAACAATTGACAAATTAGCCAGTTCCAATGCAAAACTTTCTCTGCCTGTTAAAAAAAGAAGATAATCTTCTCACAAACTGGTGTTTGATTTTGAAACAGGAAAAAAGTGGAGAAACAACTGAAAAGACTAATATTTGAATAAAACCTGAAAGCAAGTAAATACTTTCTATGCTGCCTTATGGTAAACTTTGGTAATATTGATAAAGAACAACACTGGCTGATGATGAAATACAGTCAGCTGGCATGGTGACACTGCCAGTATTAACCTGCAGGGCTGGACTGGGACAGAAAATCGGGCATTTTGACTACAGACCGACCCACCAGGTAGTAAAGCCATAAAGCCTTTGAATGAAAACAAATGCTGTTGTGACAGTGATGTACAGTCTTGTTGGTATATGTATGATTTCTATACATTTTACATCAGATAAAAACTTTGGTTGTAAGATTTAGATAATTATTTAATAAAAGCTAGATATTTTAAATGAGAATAAGAAAGAAAAGTATTTCTTTGTGCCCACCTTTCCCTGTTAATGCCCTACCTGGCCCCCTGGCAAAACTTTGCTAGACCCGCCCCTGCACAGTTACCAGCTGTCAGCTACATTAAAAAAAAGGATCCTGGTGTTATTTGTCTCTCAGAAACAGTTCATAACTTCAACTCATCCATGTCACCTAAAAGGTAAACCTGTTTCTCCATCACCTGTTCAGCTCTGATGATTCAGTAAGGACATCTCCTGGTTTCATCTTCATGTTTCCCTCTCACCACATATCTAAACAGACATCATGACCAGCAGCTTTACAGCTGTGGCTCCAGCAAACATCAGCTGATACTAGAAATTAATATTAAATACATTCTAACAACAGCTGATCAAGCTTAAACGTGCTGCTGTTGTTTAGCGCGACATCTGCTGGTTTCCTCTTTCTGGCGCAAAGTGGGCGATAAACAAACAAGAGAGAAAAGCCGATCAGCTGATCATTGATCAGTTTCATGATTGAAGTAGCAACAGGAGAGGGAGGGGAGAGAATGAGAGAAGAAGAGGCAGCTGTGCAGCATAAAGACAGAATAAATCCAGCTTTGTGTCTTTTTTCCATTCTAGCTAAAGTCCGGGACAAACTGCGTCTCTTCTCAGCTCAATACGAAACGTGTAATATTTTCTCTGATTGAGGGACCATTCCATTTTTTTAAGGAGCCGTTGGCAACTCTACTAACCTTATGAATAAAATAAAGTTCACTATCAGTAACATCATAGCACCCACCCAGCTGTATATAAACTCTGTCAAGCTGGCTAGAACGCAGTACGAGTTATTGCAACTGACAGTAAAAAGTCAGCAACATGAAAATAAACTCCACCTAAACTTGGTTTATATCTGACCCAGATAGACTGCAGGTCATAACTTCTTACATGAAGTTCAGTTCACCTGACACTCGGTCTGGTGGCTGCTTCGGGTCTCTCCTCCTGCCTCCCCTTCCCTCATCCACCTGCTGGCCTCTGTGGAAGCCCCGCCATAGCCACCACCAAACAACTGAGTTATTTTTACACATCGACCTGCATCTGGCCAATCCACCACCTCTCATTGTTCATGCCGTTACAAAAAAAATAAAAAATAAGTCACTGGGGATATGCCCGATGGCCAGTCCAGCTATGTTAACCTGCAACCAAATTTGCAGCTCCATACAGCAATGTTACGACTTAGATTATATCTTATAACTCTTATGTTAGCTGCCCTCAGTAGCATACTGTCTGAAATATTCCACGGCTGCAATAATTCTTTAAGTGTTATTTTTTCCTTGGTATTCTAATTTCACCGAAGTTTACTAAACTCAACAAACTTGATATTACTTACCGGGACATTTATTCTGTCCTCATTTTCTTTCACCGAAAAATTGTTTCCTGCAGTGCCGTCTTTCGCGCTTGGCTATGGCGTTATTTTTGTGCCACTATTCTGAGCGCACGTAAAAAAAATTTGCAGGTGCAAGTGTTGCATTTTGAGGAGAAATTTATTTTGAGCGAAGAAAAGCTGAATTTGAGTGAACAAAATTCATTGCTGCGTGCAAAAAATTTATTTCAGTGTTTGCTATTATCCACACACACAATAGCAGCCCCTCTCGCTCAGTTTTTGCACTTGCGCTCGCTCGCAATGTGTCGCTCACGCTCTCAACATTTCAGCCCGTGCGCGCTCAACTCGTTCTGTACACCGTTATATTTGTGCCACAAAACCAGCCAATCACAGACTTGGATGCAAAAAAAATCTGATTGGCTGTTTTCGTCTCCAACCAGCTCGAAATGACGAAATGCAATATCCCAGAATCCATTTCGTCCAAAACTCAAACGAGGCAGTGGCGGAGGAACACAGAGTGGCAGAGTTTGAAATATTACTCTTTGTGGGTCACAAAATAAACTTTTAAGATATTTTCATGCGAGAATGGTGCTGTGTAAACTTCTAATATCTGCTCGATTTATCAAGACATCACATATTTGCATAAGTGCTCTAACGTTTTTGGAGATGCCTGTTACCCACCAGCTGACCGAATACCTGGACTGGCCATTGGGCATTTACCCGGCATTTGCCCGGTGGGCCAATGGTGATTTTTCATTTTTATGTTAGTTTGTTTGTTTTTGTAATGGTATAAACAATGAAAGGTGGTGGATTAGCCAGCTGGTAATAATCAACTCTGGGCTGGACCAATTACAATACATCCGTATTGAGGGGAAAAGACTTCAGCGAGAATAAAAAAGACACAAAGCTGGAGTTATTCTGTGTCTTAGCTGCCTCTTCTCTCCTCATTCTCCCTCCCTCTCCTGTTGCTACTTCAATCATGAAACTGATCAATGATCAGCTGATCGTCTCTCTTGTTTGTTTATCTCCCACTTTGCGCCAGAAACAGGAAACCAGCGGATGTTGCGCTAAACAACAGCAGCAGCACGTTCAAAATTGAGCAGCTGTTGTTAGAATTTATTTAAAATTAATTTCTAGTATCAGCTGATATTTGCTGGAGCCACAGCTGTAAAGCTGGAAACATGAAGGTGATACAAATCATACATATATACCAACAAAACAGTGCACATCACTGTCACAACAGCGTTTGTTTTCGTTCAAAGGCTTTATGGTTTTTCCAATAATACCTGGTGGTGTAGTCGGTGATTTTTTTGTCAGTTCAGCCTTATATATTATGTTTAACCCGAGTTCCCACCCGGTCAGCTGGTGGGTAACAGGCATCTCCGAAAACGTTGGAGCACTTATGCAAATATGTGATGTCTTGATAAATCGAGCAGATATTAGAAGTTCACACAGCTACATTCTAACATGAAAATATCTTAAAAGTTTATTTTGTGTCCCAGAAAGAGTAATATTTCAAACTCCGCCACTCTGTGTTCCTCCGCTACTGCCTCGTTTGAGCTTTGGACGAAATGGATTCTGGGATATTGCATTTCGTCCTTTCGAGCTGATTGGAGACAAAAACAGCCAATCAGATTTTTTTGCATCCAAGTTTGTGATTGGCTGGTTTTGTGGCACAAATATAACGGTGTACAGAAAGAGTTGAGCATGCACGGGCAGAAATGTTGAGAGCGTGAGCGACACATTGCGAGCGCAAATACAAAAACTGAGCGAGAGGGGCTGCTATTGTGCGTGTGTATATGGATAATAGCAAACACGGATATACATTTTTTGCATGCAGCAATGAATTTTGTTCACTCAAATTCAGCTTTTCTTCGCTCAAAATAAATTTCTCCTCAAAATGCAACACTTGCACCTGCAAACCTTTTTTACGTGCGCTCAGAATAGTGGCACAAAAATAACGCCATACTTGGCTCTCCTACCTTTGCTAACGTGATGCACATAGCGCAGAAGCCGATGCTGCATTCACTTACACTCGGATATCTGAGCTTCACCGTGAAAACATAATCGGACATTTGATATTTGATTGAATTTTATTGTTTTGCCTTTGGGGTGGCACCTGGGGTGGCCAGTCTGGTTTGGGGGGTGGCCTGTGCTCCCCCAGGCCACCCCGCTGGACACGCCATTGCTGAACAGCAGTGCTGTTTTATAACATTAGATACTGGCAGTGTTGAGAAGGTTACTTTTAAAATGTATTCCACCACAGATTACAGATTACATGCCCCAAAATGTATTTTGTAACGTATTCCGTAACGGGTACAGCAGTCCATTCTCCCTGCAGCACGGACTACACTGCTCATCAGGCTACATGCTTTAGGGCGATGCCTGTAACACTCTGCCTATTGCCTTCATATTAAATCATTTTGTGAATAATTTTTTAAAATATTTCTTTACGTCATTATGAAGGCTGCAAGTAGAGGTGACATGGGCTGCGAGATTGAAACACAGACATGAGAGCCTCTTAATGCGTGTTTTGTTTGGGTTTCCACCGGCATGGAAACCAAAAATATGGAGTTCATAGCCTTATGAAACAGGAAAAGACCGCCGTGTAATCCATTCATTTCAACAAAGTAACTGCATTTTAAATACCACCTTTTTAAACGGTAACTGTAACAGAATACAGTTACTCATATCTTGTATTTTAAATATGTAACGGCGGTACATGTATTCCATTACTCTCCAACACTGCTCATGCCTGATGTGAAAACAAAAACGCAGCACAAACAGAAAGAGAATCGTGACATCTAGAAAAGACTGAGAAGTTCACACCAGGGGACAAGGTGTTCATCAGAAACTACTCCTATGGTCCGAAGTGGATTCCAGCAGTCACTGTGAGATCATTGACTGGCCTTGATGATCTCTCCCTCGATGGTCTTACATCGTTGCAATCGAATCGGGTCAAACTGTGAAGCAACGTGTGGATCAGGCGAGAGCAAGAGTTGCAGACACTGTTCCTAGTGCACCGGACAGGGAGGTGGAGCCATTACATGACATGGAAGCCATTCCTGAGTGCTGCTTGCCATCAGGGGTGGGCACCACGCCACAACCATCATCGGAGCCCCAGGAGCTACCATATGCTCCGGAGACTCTGGCTCTTGTAGACTCCTCAGTGGCACCAGTGTTGCAACGTTCCCAGAGAGAGAGACGTCCACCAGAGACTCTAATGGACTTTGTTAGATAGAATGAGATCTTCCAGGAATAGAGCAAACAATGCAGTCTGATCTCACAGGAAGGACGTATCTTCCTAGTTAGCATTAAAAAAAGAAACATATGTACAGTTGTATGGTTACCATAGTTATGTGTTAATTCCTTGTTAAGCATTTTTTAGTATAAGCATTTGTTTGTAGACAAGTAGGAGTAGTTGACTTAAGGGCGGAGGAGATGTGATATTGTAACGAAGCATTTGCTTATATAAATATATGTATACGTGTATGGGTATGCATAACAGTTATTATTTCCAGGTACAGGCATTGTTAGTTCATGTTTATTGCTCTGGAAAAGCACACGGAGTGGGATGGGTGTGAGAAAGGGCATTTTGTGTTGTTATACCAGCAAGGCCAGGAGAGGTGGTATTGGTGCTGTGTTAAGTAAATGTCATGTAAGAAGACAGAAGAGCGTCATGTACATGATGAACATGGCGCCTGTGTTCGGCTTGGCCGCTGTTCGTGCTCCGTGTTTTTGTCGACTGCTTCAGTATATTGTTTTTTATCTTGTCATCTCATCTGTGATATATCATGAAGGTCTTGACTTTTAAAGCTTTGAATTGTGATGCCCCTGCTTACATTTCTGATCTTTTAGAACCCCACGCTCCCTCTCGCAGCCTGAGATCTTCTAATCAAAGGCTGTTGGTAGTCCCTCGAACATATTTTAAAACCAGAGGTGATAGATCTTTTAGAGCGGTGGCCCCCAGGTTGTGGGATGCTCTCCCATCATTACGTTGCCTTGATTGTATTTATTCTTTTAAAAAGCAGCTTAAGACTCATTTATTTAGATTGGCTTTTAATTAGATTTGTGCTGTGTGTTTTATTATTAATGTATTTTATGTATTTCTGTGAAGCACTTTGTGGTTTTTATCCTGTGAAAAGTGCTATATAAATAAATTGATTTGATTTGATGTAGGAAGTAGACGGACACTGTGATGTTGTGAACATGTGACTACAAAAGGTTCAGTAAACGAGAAGCAACTATGTTCCCCGTGTGTGGCTCAGTGATTCCATTTTTGTTTGGTGAAGATGCAACACCCACAGAAAGCCTTCTTCACCTGCACAAATAGATGTCATTGGTTAAGGCAGACCTTCCCAAAGTGTGGGGCCCGCCCCCTAGGGGGGTTGCAGAGCCACTGCAGGGGGGGCGCGGTATGAAAAGGGGAAAAAAAAATGCTTGGACACTGCTAGCATGGGGCACCTACAGAAACGCAAAGCAGGAGATGAAGCATCGCTGAATATGTTTCCAAACCAACTTCATTCTAAGCCAAAGACTTTTATTGCAGTTCAAGTTGTTCAAGTCCAATGAACAGCTTGAAATGGTACAAAGGTAAGTGGTGAACTGCCAGAGGTTAAAAAAAGCTAAGGTTACCCCAAACTGAAATATAACATACATTTCAGAATAATAAAAAAAGGTCTTTTTTAGGGAACACAACGTGATTTAACAGTTTAAAGCTGTTCTGCAGCAAAGGAGGCTGATCAGCCTTGGAAGCTGGTGCTACTAATTCCTACAGGTGTTCCAACCTTTCTGGATTACTTACAGCCCCGTCTGTCTGCATAAAGCAGTGTTGGACACACTGTGGTACCCTCGTCAGCATCAGCTGAACAGTACTGTGCTGCAGAAAGCAGTGTGTTGGTACAAACAGGGTGAGAAAAAGGCAATTAACAATGGAAGAGACGGACCATCATAACTCTTATAAATGTAGGTCTGTCCTACAGAGAGACTGCAAAGAAAGTCAAGGTGTCAGTGAGTCCAGTTTCCTTCTGCACTATGAAACAAACTGTGACAGGAAGAGTCTGACAGACCCAGAGACACGACTGAATCAGGTCATGTGATGGCGGCTCACAGGACAACAGCTTCAAGCAGCTTAACAGTGCTCGTAGTAAGAAAGTCTGTTTCAGCTGTGAAGAGAAGACTTCAAGCTGCAGGTTTGACAGGATGAGTTGCAGCGAGAAAGCCAGGCAAGACAAAGAGGCTTGTCTGTGCCATGAAACACCAACACTGGACTGCTGAAGACTGGAAGAAGGTATTATGGACCGATGGATCAAATGTGAAATCTTCAGTCGTCGAGTAGGTGAAAGGATGGTTCCACAGTGTGTGTCATCACCTGTCAAACATGGAGGAGGAAGTGTGATGATCTGGGGCTGATTTGGTGCTGCATGAAGTTGCTCAGTTGCTCAGGGGTTCATCCTAAAACAAGATAATCCTTTAGGACAGTTTGAACTGTTTTCCAAAAACTGGTGCCCAAAACAATCATTCATCGTAATGCGCCATTATATGTATTACTAACAAGAGTAGAGAAGGTGCCATCAGGCGTCTTTGTCTTATACCAATCAAACTTTTAGAGGTTCCAGGAGACAGCTTAACTGAACTGTCTAATAGAAGATTAATGTTATTGCTGATATGTCTCCCTTTACGAATCCAAATTGTTCTTCATCAATTATTTTGTGGCCTTTTTCAGTCTCTTTGCAAAGATTATAGGCAAATGTTTCTGCATCATTATTTAGTAAACTAATTGGCTTCCAGTTATTCAGTTTTGTAATATGTGTAATCACTCTTTGTTGTGATGATGTTGGAAGTTCCTTGTTTATCAGTTGATTCTTGAAACATAGCAAGCAGAAAAGGAGCCGTGATGAATGTTTTGTAAACTTCTCCTGTTAATCTGTCATTGCCTGGTGATTTGTTGTCTTAGGGTTTCTTATGGAATCGGTTATTTCAGGCAGGCCTTCGTGTTGCATGTTTCTTTAAATTCCTTGTGAGTTTACCTGTTATTATGTTGTAATTTCCCTAAGAAATGTTCTGCACTGGGTGTTTGTTACATCAAGAATACATCTTTTGATAAAACTGGGCAACATAGGAAGATAAGTAAGGGTTATCATTGAGAGTGTTAATATTTTCCTTTTAAAATAGCGACACCTGCTGATCATTTTGCACCAAAAGAACAACAAATATCATTTCCCCATCGATTTCTCCAAAATAAAGCATCTTCTGAACATGCACGGGTTTCCTGAATAATATTCAACAGTCAGCACTTTTTTATTGGCAATAAGAAACGGAGCCTTTCTTTTTAGCAGATTCCTAATACGTCTGGTATTAATTGAGAACACTGAAACTGACATAAAGATAATAAAACTTAATAAAACTGTAATGATTAACGGTAAGCAGATCGGTTCTTCACATAGCAGAAATCTCATGACGGCTGCATATTGTTATCAAAGTAACATTATCAATAATTGCTAATATGTAAAGAAAAACGAACCTTTGAGTTGGAAGCCTTGATAAATATGGAATATATCACAGAGCAGGATGTCACCAATGACAGTAACAAGCCTCATGTATACCAAATGGCGTAGGGAGGTTGTTGTTTTTAACTGATTTTGCTTATACTTAGTGGTATATTTTACATATTTGTTACGTGTAACCCATTTTATGGTATATTCTGAAAGTATTTCCTAAAAAGGAACATATGTTAAACAAATTAATTTGAAAAAGTTGCATTTAAAATAGTAAAATAAGTAAAATAAGTGCAGCAGATCAATTACTATATAATGAAATCAGTTATTATTCCAGTCAACTGTTTACGAATAGTGTTCTTTTATACTGATTGTCCTTGATTTATAGAATATACCATTAATATTTTAGGTCTTTAGTTCTTTGCCATCAGTAAAGGCTCTTGCTTCGTATGCCTTCTTGCTCATTTGCCCAGCTTTCTCCCCCCTGGCCAAAGTCGACTCTGAGCCTCATTGTCACCTGTCAGCAATTCTTCTTCAGATATTCACTCTCTTGAACATCTGTGAACATCTGTGAAATCCCTTGCAGTTCTAGAGATGATCACACATTAACAATAGTTCTTTTTCCTAACTTGCCACATCTACTGCACCTGCCAGGCTGTTGTGTTAGCATCAGGAACAACTCTACTTCAGTCTGGCTTTTGGTGTTCTCAGTAGTGAATTGCAATACTCTGGAGTTCAGTTATCCTTTTATTTCATTACTTTAGTATTTCAAGCTTTCATTTTCTTTCTTCAGTTTCACTGTGTGACATAGTTGCTTGCATCCTGTGTGAGTCCCGCAGAGGTTTGAGTTCAACTGCAGTTTTATCTTGTGGGTTTAAGCTTAATGCTAGCTTGCTAAATTAGTCTGATTGCTAGAAGTCAAAGAATATCTGCTCAACTTTCTTAATTGCATGCATTGTGCTGTTTTATCAGAGAAGCCTGATCGCAAGAGCACAACAAGCACAGCTCGTGGTTTTGTGTGTTTTAAATCTTTGGCTTCAATACTTGTTTTTATATACTAGGACTATGACTTGCTATATTTAGCAGCAGTCGTAGGAAGTAATGAAGTACAAATACTTTAATACTTTATTTATATCACGTCAAATCACAATAACAATCACGCAAAGCACTTTATATTGTAGGGTAAAAGTCCTACAATAATAAAGACAAAACCCCAACAATTAGATTGAAAAATGAGGAAACTCTCCCTTTCAACAATAAGAAAGCTGTGGGAGAACCAGGCTCAGGGAGGGGCGGGGCCATCTGCTATGACCTGTTGGGATGAGGGGAAGAAGACATACTGTGGAGAGCCAGAGATGAATAATAACTTATGATTAAATTCAAATTGGTGTATAAACACATAATGAGTGAAAAAAGTGAGTGAGGAAGAAACAGCGCATCATTGGAAGATGGCAGTAGCCTAGGGCTATTGCAGCATAACTAAAGGAGGATTCAGGGTCATCTGTTCTGGCTCTGACTATGTACAAAAAGGAACGTTTTAAGCCTAATCTGTGTGTCTCCTGAATTCAAGCTTTTAGAGATATAAATAGTCTGTTAGGAGATTTTTCCATTGCTTTATTGTTATAAAGTTTTTTTACTTACAGTTTACGAGGATGACCTTCTTGGTGATATTTAGAGGTGTAAATGGAACAAAAGTGTATTAACCTTGCAATTGCATAGTTAAGTCACCTAAGATACATGTGAGAGATGATCCATAATTTGAATTTAAAAGTGTCTAACTGGGGTGCAGTGCCAAATGGCATGCAAGTAAGTATCATGGGTGTTTTGAGAGTAGAATGTAAATTTGTTTAATTCAGTAAATCGTACTTTGTGTAATCTGTCACCTGTGCAGTGTGCCATGAGTTGTAAGTTTGTGTTTTTGATGCAGTTGAAAGTGTTATTGCAGATTTGAGTCCAGAAGTCAGCATTGCTGTTGATTAAAAGGTCTTGTGACTGGGAGAGACGGAGAAAACAAAGACTTATTAGGAGCGGACCTAACTTTAAGTCTGTTACATTGTTACTAATTTCATAGCCACAGGGCTAAAAAGTTTAACTAGATCAGTGTTGCATCATTCTGTGATGGCTAGTGTGGTGTGGCAGGCAGAATAGGACCCAAATGCAAGACTCAAAAACAAAGGAATAAACCAAGGGAGGCAGCTTTATTGCTGAATCAAGATCTCCAAAAAAGAACTAAGAAAACTAGAAACTAGAAACACGGAACTCAAAACTAGGAAACTAAGCCAGAAACAGAGAACTAGGACTTACCAGGAGCAAGAAGGGGACCACACAGCAATGTGAGGTATAATGACACGACAATGGACAGAGGAAAACCCAGGCCTTAAATACACCAGGGAATAATGAGAGAATGGGAAACAGGAGGGAAACACAGCTGGGACTAATCTGACATAATAAGATGGGGAGAAAGCAAAACTGAAAACACTGAAGACAGGACATGAGACTGTCAAAGTAAAACAGGAAACATAAGACAGGCACAAAGACACGGACTTCACAAGGAGACACGACTGACAGGGGAGACACAGGAGATGAATGAACACAGAGACAAGGGTGACTCGACATGAAGCGAGGAACACAGGAAAGGCACCGGGAAAACATGGAGATAGAGACTATACACTGAGGGAGAGAGAAGTACGATCACGAAGAACCTAAGACAAAAGATAATCAAAACCATGAATAACAATAATCAAAGAACAGTAAACCAAAAACACAAACACTGGGACACCGATCCAGTGCCGTGACAGAAAGCACTTAAATAGAAAAAGCATAGAAAAACGTGCTTGAATGAATAGGTGTGACTGGATGAATGAGTGCTATGAGAGCTTTGAGTAGAAAAGAGCTATATAAGAACCAGTCCATTACCTCTATTCCACCTCGCTCTCATTCACACTTGCACTTGACTTGCTTTTTGTCGTGCTTCTTCCTGTGCACACCTCCACCTCTCAAGCCTTAACTTGTTCCCTACTGTCACTACAGATCATAATGTTTTATCTGCCTGTTTGTATACGATTTATTCATTCAGACTTTACTCCTGTTTTTAACTCATCAGGTTGGTCCAGTGCAGTGACCCTGGAATCACAGCTGTTCCCATTAGTGTCCCAGCTGACACGGTCAAACTTCGTCTAGAAAAGACGCCGATCTCCAAGGTGTCCAGGGCAGCCTTCTACAACCTGTCAGAGCTGCGGTTCTTATGGCTAACTTATAACTCAATAACTCTGATCCACCCAAGCAGCTTTGTCAACCTGAAAGCCCTGCGAGAGCTCCGTCTTGATGGGAACCTCCTAACATCCTTTCCCTGGGAGGGACTCAGAGACATGCCCCGTCTCCAGACTCTGGGTCTACATAACAATCGTTTGTCCAGTCTTCCAGCCCATGCTGCTCTCTTCCTTCCTAACATCACATATCTGGATCTGTCCAGCAACAGGTTGGTCCAATTTCACAAAATCTTCAACAGATTTGCTCAAGTTTTCAGTTCTCTTTTCCTTTTCTATCAATAGGTTGACTATATTACCAGCTGAGCTGCTGGATCTTTGGTTTCCTCTTCCAGGACAAAGTGAAGGGCAAGTGGAAAGAAGAATTTTGGGTACAGTATGTTTTGGAGCAATAGTAAGACATAATCTTTTATTGTACAGTTGATATCTATTAGTTGTGGTCATCATTAAGTCAAAAAAGTGAGTGAAATGCACATTAAGGGATAGTTTTACTAACGCGTGGTGCCAGTGAAAGGATAGACTGCCCACAACAAATGTACTTTTACTTCAATTATATTTTTCTGCAACATAGTGCCTTAAAAATTCAAAGAAATTCTGGATGGCCATAAAGTTTTTATTATCTTGTCATAATCTAGTTAATTTTCCATCTAGTATATTTCTTTAATAATTTTTTTTCTGTTTTTTTATTTTATTTAATTCTGACAATTCGACTGAAAGAAGCAGTAGCAGTACCCAGGTTTTTAATTTGACTCCCTTTACAACAACAGAGGTTATGAGGGCTAAAAGAACTTAATCCTTGAAAACCAGCTCTCCTAAAACTAGCAGCTGAAACTATAATTGGACCACTGTGTCACATTTTCAACCTACTTGGTTACAAATAAGTCAAAGTCAAAAGTCAAAGTCAAAGTCAACTTTATTTGTCGATTCTTCCACATGTACAGGACATACGGAGAATAGAAATTGCGTTACTCTTCAATCCCTAGATAAATAGCAAATGAACATTTAAATATATTTAAATATAAAAGTGATTTAAAAAATGCAAGTAAAATAATTAAAAAGTAAAAATTTAAATAAATACAATTTTACATATAACAAGAAAGCTATACAATATACAATAAAGTTATTTCGGATTGCAAATCTGCCATTGTTGCTCCTCTATTAAAAGAAAAGTGAACCTAGTATTTTAAATAATTATAGATGGATCTCTAAACTCTCAGTTCTGGTAAAGTGCTTGAATCTCGGGTCAGTAATAAGGTTAAAGATTTTCTGGCCATTGACGCCACCTTGTCTCCTTTTAGTCAGGTTTCCATAAAAAATCACAGTACTGCTGCTGTTGCTGTACTGCTACTGCGCAAGGTCATAAATGATATAACCGAAACTCTTGATAAGAAGCAGTGTTGTTTATTTGATACTGGCTTATCAACCATTGTTTTTTCTCAACCAGCACTTGAGTGGTTTGCAAATGATCTCACAGGCAGTTGTACAGATAGAGGAGTCATTCAAGTATTGTAAGTAAAAAAGAGCGTCCCATTATTATTCAATATTTATAAAACTACTCTTGGAAACATCTTGTTGAAAACATGAAAGTTAAAATCACAGATCTATGGATCTTCTGCAATTTGTAGTCCACAGAACACCGACTGAATTGGGAAGCATGCAGATTTCTGGCAATAAATGCTTGGAATAAATTACAGTCAGAACAACATCAAACTTACTCTTGTAACATACTACATGTGGTAGTACAACCTGTTCTTAAAAAAAGTAGCCTTGACCAAAATGACCCTGCAAACTATAGGCCGATTTCCAAACTTCCTTTTTTGGCTAAAATTCTAGAGAAAATTGTGCTTTTGCAACTACAGGCCTATCTAGATGTGAATAGCATCACTGATAAATTCCAGTCTGGGTTCAAACACGTCATAGTATGGAAACGGAATTGTTGAGAGTCTTCAATGACCTTTTAATTGCTGATTCAGGGCGCTCAGCGGTTTTAGTTTTATTTGATTTGTCCTCAGCGTTTGATTTAGTGGACCACAATATCCTTTTAACGAGGCTAGAGCACATGGTAGGCATTAAGGGTAGTGCTCTTAGTTGGTTACCTTTCTGAAGTTGGACGTACCTTTCTGAAAGGTCCGTCGCTGCTACGATGGGAAGTTACTCTTCCTCTGTTGCCCCCTTTTCCTGTGGTGTGGCCCAAGGGTCTGTGTTGGGCCCTATGTTGTTTTCTTTGTATTTGTTACCTCTAGGTCGCATCCAGTGTTGGGGAGTAACGGAATACATGTACCGCCATTACGTATTTAAAATACAAAATATGAGTAACTGTATTCCGTTACAGTTACCGTTTAAAAAGGTGGTATTCAGAATACAGTTACTTTGTTGAAATAAATGGATTACACTGCGGTACTTTCCTGTTTCATATTGTCGCGGGTCAGGACTGTTTGGTTTTGTTTGACAGCTACGTTCTGTTGTTCCAGGCGGAAGCGTTACGGTTGCCATGGTTACAGGGCGACGCTCTCTCTCTCTCTCTGCGACTGTGTGTTTCCTGGGTGAGAGAACGCCTTTTCGTTGTTGTTGTTGTGCTAAGCTAACAGGCAGAATGCTACAAGCATAGCTCTAAAGAATGTAGCATCATGGGCAGTGTAGTCCGTGTTGCAGGGAGAATGGACTGCCATACACGTTATGGGTCTGTGAGCGCGAGGAGGGAGAAAAAGGGGAGTGGAAAGGTACGAGCAGTCATCGAGCAAAAACGGGAGCTGGAAGCATGTAAATATAATAATAACCACTGCAGCCAAGAAGAGAGCCTGACGAGCCCAGTTGTAAGTAAGCTATTAAGACTCGACTGTACACCGTGTTCGTGTTTTCCTCCAAAAACAATAAGTTCCGTTGGAGCAGCCTTTCAACGCCTCTCTCTGTCTCTCGCCAGAAAAGTTGACCCACACAACAAAGTAAAGCTATTTTTCGGCTACGAGCCGACAGGGACCCCGCCGTATTAGTCAGAGGTCCCTTTACTACAGTTTGGAGTCACGGAGCTTCAGTAATAGTAATAAATCACACAGCAATAGTACATTCACGTTGTTGTAAAAATCATGATAATATATTAAGTAATCCAAAGTATTCAGAATACGTTACTCTCATTGAGTAACGTAACGGAATACGTTACAGAATACATTTTGGGGCATGTATTCTGTATTCTGTAACGGAATACATTTTAAAAGTAACCTTCCCAACACTGGTCGCATCTTTGAAAAATATCAAATTTCCTTTCACTGTTACGCAGATGATATTCATATTTACTTTCATCTGACTGAGGATGTCTTACCGTCACTACACTGATTTTTGATTGTAAGAGAGAAGTTAAGGATTGCTTATTGAGTAACGCACTCATTTCAAATGAAAAGTAAATGGAAATTGTTTTTTTCGACAGCCATATTCCTAGGGGCCAACTAACAGGCTCACTTGGGCTGTTTGCTACCTTTCTTTCTGACACTGCAAGCGACCTGGGTGTTCTCTTAGACAGTTCTTTTAAACTCGATAAACAAGTCTCCGCTGTAGTTAAATCTGGCTTTTTACCAATTACACCAAATTGCCAAGGCCAAGCCTTACATGCCCTGTAAGGATCTTGAGAAACGTATCTATGCCTTTATTACCTCTAGATTAAACTACTGTAACTCTCTCTATTTTGGCCTCCAATCTACCCTTCTCCGCAGGCTGCAGCTTGTTCAAAATGCGGCGGCACGCCTCTTAACTGGAACTGGCAGGTTTGACTGGCAGGTTTGATTGATCACCCCTATCCTCGCTGACCTGCATTGGCTTCCCATCAAATACCGTATTGATTTTAAAATACTATTACTTACCTTTAAAATTATAAATAACATTGCTCCCAGCTATCTTGTTGAACTTCTCAGCTTGTACACTCCTAGTAGAGCATTGAGATCAACGGGCCAATTGCCCTTAGTACAACCTAGGGCACGGTTGAAGACCAGGTTTCCCTTGATCTCAGTAGGACTAACCTGGTTAAATGAAGGTTAAATAAACAATAACAAATGACATTAAATGTGAATAAGTTAAACTGTCTTGGATACCCAGGTCTCCATGACAATCCCTGGTTGTGTGACTGCCAGATCTCCATGCTGATGTCTTTGTCCATGACCCTGGGGAGTACTGTAGTTCTTATGGACCAGTTGCTGATGTGCAGTAAGTCTCTGAGTCAGTCAGAGTTGCTGCAGACCCAAGCTGAGCTGTCCCGCTGTATGAGGCCTTCAGTCCAGCCTGCGGCCACCAGGGTAATTTCCCCAATGGGCAGCAATGTAATCCTACGTTGTGACGCCACTGGCTACCCAACGCCAACACTGACTTGGATTAAAACTTCAACCTACACAAGTAAGCTGGCTCGGGTGTCAAGTAATGTCACTAACATTTGAGAATTAGTTGAGTCATGCTGTGATTTGTTTTTCTGTACAGATTGTTGCCAACAAGACAACCTTGACAACTCTGAACAGCTGCCTAGGATTTTGGAGAGTTGTAAGTGCAGGTGCTTTGTCGCTTCTAATAAACATTTTTATTTCATACAGTGATTCAGATTGTCTTACTACTTAAAGTACTGTATCTGTATTTGCGTCCATAACGGAGAAGGTATTTAAAGTATTTAGAACTGAAGTGCAGTGAACACTTCAGTTTCTGTAGGTAGGCTGTTTCATTGTTCTGACCAGTTTTTAAGATAAGATAAGATAAGATAAGATAAGATAAGATAACCTTTATTAGTCCCACACGTGGGAAATTTGTTTTGTCACAGCAGGAAGTGGACAGTGCAAAAGTTATGAGGCAAAAATTAGAATACAATAAGAATAAATACAGTACACAACTGTACAGAATACAATAAAATAAAATACTATATACAGTAGAATAAAATAAAATAAATATACAATAAGATAAAAATAGAATACAAATACAAATACTATATACAACTGAGTAAAAATACAACGATGACAGAAAGGATTATTGCACTTAGTATTATTACATATGTATGGATGTGTGTGCTTGATCAGTTAAAGTCTTTATTATGGAGTCTGACAGCAGTGGGGAGGAAAGACCCTTATCCCTTGGTTCCCTAACTCCATGGTTGCAATAGTTTTGAACAACTGACAGTTAATACCGGAGTCAGAGGACATTAATGCATGTGAGACTCAGCACTGCGATGCACTAAATTTAAAGATTGGGAATTTTAAGTGGATCATTACTGATGAATTTAAAATGTCAATATTATGGCCTTTATTACTTTTTTATTTATTCACTGCAGAAAGTAATCTTGTACACTACTTTACTACAGCACTGGAAATATTATGATTACTACCACTAATAATTAATATCAAAAGTAATAGTAGAAGTAGCAATGGAGTTTACTCTGCAGCATCACCTGATATGCAGATCAGTTAACTCATAAAAGCCAAAGTCCCTGTTTTAATAGGAAGACGTGCACAATGTACATTATTATCATAAAGCTGAGAGCAGAGCTGTCATAGTCTGACTCAGAGTTTCTGTGTTTGGACTTTTTAAATTCATATTTGTCAAATATTTGAACCTACGTAGTTTTTGGCTCTCCTCATAGTTGTAATGAGTAGTAGATATCATGATGAATTTAGTCAAAAAACATGTTACAAGATGTTACTAGCCTGTTAGCCTGACCCCAGATGAAAGCCATGAAAGCACTCCCTGTCTCATAACATAGACATCCAAAAACTCACTGACACGGCCAAAAGATAAAGTTTTTGAAATACTTTAAACACTGTGACGTCGGACCCCAACACTTGCACACACACACCGTGGGTGTGGTGACCAGAGATGGGCAGTAACGCGTTACAGTAACACGTTACTGTAATCCGATTACTTTTTCAAGTAACAAGTAAAGTAAGGGATTACTATTGCAAAATCGGTAATTAGATTGCAGTTACTTTCCCGTAGGAACGCTGCGTTACTGCGTTACTAAAACCGTGATTTCTTTGCGAGAATGTCTCATGACAGTGACGTAAGCGAGTGCGACGTTCATGACAACAGCTGTGTGCAGATCAACAATGGATCACATATCGAGTGTGGGAGAGAGTATGAGCGTGCAGCGTTTAAAGCGTGGAAGTACTGACCTTATTTTGAGTTTGACTCCGTAAAAAGTGACAAAAACATTAGTGTCCGCTGTGCGTGGGAAGAAAACTTCTTTTTACAGCGAAAAAAACCCCTAAACTTCCAACAAGCACCGAGTAGCTACGACGTAATGGGAAACTCACAGAGAAACTCGTGGATTCTTCCACTGACCGCGGCACACCTGCACCAGGGTAAACCTCCGCCTACCCCACTCCTGCTTTACAGGTGAAAATAGAGCAACAGGACCGCTGAGTCTTTGACTTTATTTATTTTCTGCTGTGTTTTACTTGCATCTATTTGAAAGACTGAGTGTAAACACAAAAAATATTTTATTTTATGAGCTGGAATGTGCAGAAAATAGGTTTAAATATTAAACTAATTTCTTCAAGTCAGAGAATGTTGCAGATAATTAAATGTTTGCTTGATGCATAAAGTTAAAAGATTAAAACTAATAAAACAAGTTTTAAAAAGAGACTTTTCCATTTGATTACATTTTGTATGATGGATTATGCAGAAAAAGTAGAATTGGGCTGAAAGATCTATCGCTTTATCACCTCTTCAGGTTGTAAATCGTGTTTTTAAAAAGTAACTAAGTAACTAATTACTTTTGAAAATAAGTAATCAGTAAAGTAACAGGATTACTTTTTTGGGGGAAGTAATCAGTAATTAGTTACTGATTAGTTTTTTCAAGTAACTTGACCAACACTGATTATGTCTGGACATGTAAGTGTTGTTTTTTTCTTTGTTTGTTAGCTTAGTGCATCAGTCTACATCCTTTGAAAAAGCAAATGAAAAAGCTAAAAAAGTCCAAACACAGATTATCAGTCTTTGGTCTCAGGTGCGCTGTGTTTAGTTTTGCTTCTCTCGTCTTGCTTTCCTGATGAGTTTCAGCTGTGTTTCCAGATGTTTCCTCTCTGCCCCAATCACCTTTCCGACTGGCCCGAGGGTGTGCCTCAAAGTCTCCCCTGTCTCCCGACTCCTATTTCTAACCTCTTTTTCTTGACTTCAATAAAAACATCACTGAGGTCAAGGAAATGCGGGTAGGAGAATTGGACTGGAGCATGGATCAGCCTGACACTAGTATCTCCTTAGTGTGAAAAGTACTGTTTAATTTAATCTGTGGACTCCCAGGGCCAGATGTTCAGGCCGTGTTTCTTGAACATCACAAGAACTAGAGGAAGGACAACTTACTCTGTCTGCATGGGGTTGTTATATAGTTTCTCCCCTTCTCCCTCCTCCCTCTCTTTCTCCCTCCAGTCATTGTTGATATGCAGTCAACCAATGTCCAGCCTCTCTCTGAGTTTTCACCTACTTTAACTAAGGAGGAGGTTACTTCATTAAAATCACATCATTTCATTTTCTCCTTTTTTATGTTGTACTTTCACACGATTTATCAGTAACTCCATCACATATGAATATAGTTTTCATGTTTCATGCAGTTTATGCTATTTTACCTCAGCAGGATTTATCATAAGTTCAGTCACATGACTACCATAACTCTTTGACAGCTAACGACTTCAACGAATGTTGGAGGCAGAAGTAAGTTCAGGGCTTTTTACTTCGTTGTTAGTCCAATGGTTGACATCTTTTCCCCCATGAAACTAAAAACAGACATAAAGTAAATATTACAAAATGTCTTTTCCTTAACTTATACTTCTAGGTTATAAACTATAAAATAAACAATAAAATACTATACGACAGCATAACAAGCAAGCTACAAACAAAATAACTGTACCATAGTAACAACAGCGGTTCAGTAGTGATCACAATACAACTTAGTGAGTTTGGCTCCTTTGATGAGAAACATAGCGGATGGAACAAACTTGTTTCTAAACAAATCTCTGTGACAGAGATGTGACAAATTGACTCAGGATAATTAATATTATATAGAAACACAATGAAATGTACAATGAGTACAGTTATGCATTACCAATAGTAGTGATTGAAATAATCTCCCGTTCGAGATGATCTTCATGTTGTGTAAGAACATGGATGGATGATTATTTGGTGGCGATGGGTTTCTGCTACAGCAAAGCATTTTTAATAATATGAAAAATTCCTATTTTCTAAAGCTAAAGTTGGATCAGATTCACAGGATCGGGCTCTGTTGTAACCCTCGGAGGCACTTGCAAGAGAATATTCACTAGAAATGAGCTGAGCTATGTGGCTATTGTGAGCCGGATTGACTGCATCAGAAGTACAGGAGACTTTGGCCACACAGACATAATATTTTCTTACTCACCACTCATCCATCACAGAAGCACAAGTGCAAGCACCCAGAACAGGACTTCCATTGAGAGAGCTACAGATGGAATGCACAATGAAAACAGCCCAGAGGTGCATGAGAAAATAATTTTGAACATGAGATGGGCCAAATTTTAATCAAGTGAAACTTTTGATTTTATAAGCTCATTCCTAAAGTTTTTAACTACATCTTGTTTTAATGTGTAACTCCAAAGTTTCTTTGGGTCTCTGGTTTGTTAGGGACTCAGGAGTGCCCAGGCCTGTAAGACTTCCTTTGTAAGGTACTCTTTTAAGTTAAAAGCAAAAAGCTAAATGTAGGGTGCCGAGAGCTAAGATTGTACAACTCTCTCTGTTCCAGTTATGCAGGAATCTCCGCGGGTGGGGGTCCGCTGGTCGATTATCAGCCTGAACGGGTTATCATACAAGGATGCTGGTGAATATCGCTGCCAAGCCCGGAACATGGCAGGAATTTCTGAAGCCCTGATTAAACTGAAAGTCATGGGAATCACAAAACTACCCCATCTTCCAAAGAAGTCCAGAAAGATTTCCTCCAAATCCCCATCAAAGTACAGGAAACCATACCAGATCTCAGCTATCACCAACGTCCCCTCAGTGAAGGATAATCAGATACTATCAAGTATCACACCATTTTCCAGTAACCAGGCCAAGAAACCTCAAAGCCTCGTGACTTTTTTGGAGCACGTCAGAAAATACTAAATGAAATCAGCAGATGCAAAGAGACAGGAACATGATATAGATCTAGTCTGTGGCTACCTGACCATTGTAATTTGATTTACTGTTGCTGAAGTTTCTCAGTGTTTGTTACAGAGCGGAGGTCATGGCGGTGGGAAAATAAAGGAAATAAACGTTTGTTAAAGCTCTAGTGTTGCAGCAGTTAATGTGAATTACTCGCTAAATAAAAACATAAGACAAAAATGTGCGTGTTGTTTCTGTGATGCAGTCTGCATGTTTGTGAAAAAAAGTTTTATTCAGTTCAAATTTCAAAATGTGCCTGTTTGTGTTCTTGGCAATAAATCTTATACAGGTGAAAAGCCCGTTTATTCCCTTTAAATGGTGCCACATTTATAAGGAAAATGCATTTGTGAGTTGAGCAGCAGAGTTAAGTTTGTGGGATGCACCCATCAAAAACTTCACAAAGCTTCCCTGCAGTGTCAAACACCTTATTCTGCTATTGACTCTTGTTTTGAGCTTTTGGTACCCCAGGCGCTGACAACCAGGTGCCTGATTTGTACCAGATTAGCAGCATATGTGAGCATGGACCCTGCTGCAGTGGTCAGTTTTGTCTTCTCCAAGCAAGACATCTTTGACTGAAAACGCTAGGGCCCATGTCATGGGGCGAATTCAACCTGGCATGCTTCAAAACCAAGATGCAGCATGATGGGGCATGCCAGAGAAGGGCTGGAAAGTGGGCTCCCACCATGTTTTCTTTACCCTGTCAGCACTTAGGAACCATAGGCAGTCTTCTACAGAGTCGCAGTCAAAGTTTGCAGGACAATATGGCCAATGGGTCTCTACCCAGAGAACTTGGAGAAGACTGCATACAGCCAATCTCCGGTCTCATAGGGCTGCCAGGAGGCCCTGACTGCTCTTCACAGTCAGGCCTGTTTGTGCTGGTGTCGGCAACAAATGCATTAGAACCTGAACATGTGGAAGAAGACAGAGAGAACTCTATGTTGACTTCTAGCGTCAAAAACCTTGAGACAGGCTTTTGTGTTTTTTACCAAAGTATCTCTATGTTTTGCTGTAAAATGCAGCACAGGTTTCCTTTGAACACGAGTCAGGCGACAGACTTGTAGCCATCAGTTTAGCTGTTCTCATCATCAGAAACCATGTTGTCATTTTGGCAGTATGCTTATTATTGTATTGATGACTGGCAATCATGGCGTCAGCCTGTACCTGTACAGTGCATCAACAGCCACCCACTGAAGCATTTTAATCTAATCTCTCTCAGCCTTCTTCACTCATGCAGCTCCATATCACACCTTTTACTTCACTGTCTGCACTATAAGCTCATTGTGATAATCCTGGTGAGGGTCATGGTAAAACATGCTGTACCTGAGCCCAACAGATTTATGTCTGTGAAAAATAAGACACAGGTTCATGGCGTCTCATAAACGTCATGAAAGAATCATGACTTTAGACGGTGATTAAAATTTTGAGTGACAGTGATTGTTGTCTCTTATGCAGATCCTATGCACAGTTCAAGGATAAGGGAGCCATTACATTTACGACTGTCTTATCTGTATGATATAACAGGGCCAATAAATCCACAAAATGCTCACTGTCACATGAGCTGTTTGTTAAACGTTTTTTTACACTTTAACTACAGTAGAAACAAAACTTACTACATAACGTCCTGGTGTCAACACCTTCTATAAAACACTTACATAAATATAATAAGTACATGCTTTCACAAAGATCACAAGTGCTCACTGAAGTCACCTATGGGAGGTTTTGGAAGGTCATGAAATACATAATCAAAAGACCAGAGAAAGTAGAGACTTTCTTTACTTAAGTAGAAACACAGGTTAAAAACTCGTCCAGTAAAAGTTGCAGTAATGAAGCAACTTTTTTTTACTGCCCAGTATAAAACTACACGGTACTTTCATGCAACATTTGAATAAGATAAAGTTTAGCAGGATGTTTCACAATATGAAATCCAATAATGACATCGCATGTAAGCTTTAAATTAGCGGTTTATCAAACATCACTTTAAATCGAACCGCTCTTCTTCCTCTCCGGTCCTGTCCTTATCTTTCTCCTGATCTCTGAGTGAAGTTAACTCTCTTAAAGTGATAGAAACACTAAATAGAAAACTCAGTTCATACTCCCTCCTCTTCTATAGAGGTAGCTATAGAAGACGGACACCTGCTCTCCTTCCGACCCACTTCAACCCCTGAGTATAAACACTATGGATGATACTGTTGAACCTAAAATAACTAGCCTGCTTTCAACATGTAAGAAGCAGAAAGTACGGATATTTGTGTAAAGATGGAGGGAGTAAAAGTAAAGTTGCTAGAAAAATAAATACTCAAGTAAAGCACAGATACCTGAAATTTCTACTTAAGTACAGCAAATACAGCAAGTATTTGTAAGTTTTTACTTTCCAAAAGACACATTGGTTGAGGCTATTCAGCCTACCAGATTTGTGTGTGTGTGTGTGTGAATGGACAACTGCCCACTTCAAAATGTCTATCTACTACCACTATAAACTATAGTACTATATACTACAAACTATAACAAACAAACGTAACACTTACTGTAGTTCCAGTGCACACTTTGTACTGGCTATTTCTCTGGGTGTGTTCCTAATATTAGGAATTTGTGCATGAACACCCTTACATATCCTAGACTTAGCTGTAGTTGATTTCAATGAAAATTCTACACCGTGATTAGTTTTCCAGTCAAAACATCATCTGTGTGGACAGAAATGATAGAAATTGATATTTCAGTAATGTCTTTTCCAGAGTTCACAGAACTGAGCAGGGGAAGAATATTTGTGGAAATTCTACCGTGGCTCAGTTCAATAAAACCATTGTTTTGGCTTCACATACGTCTCTGTTGCAATCACTGTTTTGACCAAAGACCACATGCTGACTCATGTCCAGATCATAGAGTGTTTCTGCAGTGTGTGCACTGTAAGAAGACAGACTGTGCTGCGCTGAAGCCGCTTTGAAATTTGACTCTGATGCTTCAAATTCAAACCAGACAACACTTTGACATGCACAGTGGTTCACATGTTAGATGTAGGCGTCATGTGTATTGTTTAGTTTCACGCGAGAACAACACGTTCAGTTTTGCAGCTTAGCATAGTTGATAAAAAAAGAACTTTAGCTGCTGATTTACAGGAAGATTGTAGATGTTTAACAGGAGGTGTGCTGAAAGCTCAAAGGACAGATTAAATCCTTCCGATTTCTGGCCGTCTGAAAGATTGATACTCTTCACTTCTCATTTTTCTCTCCACCCCTCAGCACCACAGAGGCAAGCCTTGATTCAGTTCACACAGCTAATTCAGCAGCCAAAGCCTGCAGCTCTGACCTCTGGTCAGCTAAACACTTTACCTTTAGAAAGCTGTGTTTTGTTTTTTGGGGTTTTTTTTTGTCAGGTGGACTTTTCATTTTGGGAGTTACCATGGTTGACAGCTTGAACATGGAGAAGCCAGAGAAGCGTTACTTTATTCGACGCAAGCATGCAGTCATCATCTGCATAACAGTGGTGTTGTGCTGTTTGGCAGTGGGCCTCGGGGTGGGTCTCTCTCGATCAAACAACACCACTCCTGCTGCCACCACCACACCAGCCCCCACAGCGGGGCCTACCCAGCCCCCTTCACCTGGCAGAGGGCCCTGCCTGCCTTCCACTGACTCCAGTGGGGACTGGAGGAATTTCCGCTTACCTGACTATGTGAATCCCGTCCACTACAATCTGCACCTGGAGCCGAACTTAGAGGATGACACCTACACAGGCACTGTTGATATCCAGCTTGAAGTAACCAAGCCCACCCGTCATCTCTGGCTCCACATCAGGGAGACATTTGTCAGTACCTTGCCAAGGTTGAAGGTGCTGAGTAGCCAAGGAGGACAGAGGGAAGTGGCAGTGAAAAGCTGCTTTGAATACAAAGCTCAGCAGTATGTGGTGGTGGAGGCCACAGAGGAGCTGCCTGTCCTGGACACAGGGGAGGTATACACCCTCAGTCTAGACTTCCAGGGTTGGCTCAATGGCTCTTTGGTGGGATTCTACAGAGTTACCTACATGGAGAATGGAATCACCAAGTAAGTCATGTGATTCAGTTCTGTCACAAACATACACAAACATCTTTATTAATCAAGAATTAGAAAAGAACAGAGCAAGAAGGCGTAAGACATATGAAATAGTTGCATCTTTCAAGAAAATTCAGAGTCACCTTACAGTCTTTTCTGGAGGTATTAATAGGTGTTAAATAACTGTGGACATTCTATGCAATAGTTCATAAGTTGCAAATGTTGAAATGTTGGAATAAAACAAGTAATATTTTGTGTAAAACTTGTCTTCTGAGAAGCAACCAAGAGCAGGTTTATGATGGTTGTAAAAATTGGTGTTATCTGGTTTTATCTTGGATAAAAACCAGAGTCGTTGGTTGTGGCTCAGGAGGAACAGCAAGTCTTCTACTAACTGTTTCTTTCCTGGATCCTTAAGCAACACAGATATCGTCCACATGACTGCGGCTGTGGTCAGTGGATGTGGATAATTAATGGATCCTGCCCTCTGCATCACTCATTGGACATGGAGCTGAAAACTTTCTCTGACATCTGTTTCAGATTTGCTATCACAAGAACAGATACAGAATATCTTTACCACTGTATACCAAAACATCATTTTAGACTTAGTCTAGTCATCCTATCATATTTCACTTTACATACATATTTACTGATGACTTTACTTGTATTTCTTATGTAGCTGAGCTCCTTCTTTGGTGGAATTTCTACACTAAAGAGGTCCAGGTCATTTTGTTCTATGACATATTTTATTGAGGTAGATTGTAGACTGTAACGTGGCTTAAATATTTAAAAAAAAGGTAAAAACTATCAATAGAAGACTTTTTATAATTCACCAGCTATTTGGTCTTTACTTCTTCAGAGTCACTACATTATGTGGGATTTAAACAGATGTACGTTTTGGTTATGCGTCCTACTTTAAATGGAAAACCCCTGTAGTCTCCTAGTACTGCTGGGATTGGCATCTGGTACTTTTGTTTTCATTAGCTTGTATAGAACTAACTGAACAAAATAACTGAAAGATGTTATTAATCAAATATGACTGTTCTAAACTTAACTCTTTAGTTTAAATTGTCACATATTATTAGTTTTCAAAGTAAAATTTGCTGAAAAAGATTGTAGAACATTTGGTTTCAAACAATCTCCAATAATAAAGTTACATTTTCCAATAATCTGTCCTCGATTTGAACACCAGAAAGATTGCAGCTACGGATCACGAGCCAACGGATGCCCGGAAGTCTTTTCCCTGTTTTGATGAACCTAACAAGAAAGCCACCTACACCATCTCAATAACTCATGATGTTAATTACAACGTGCTGTCCAACATGCCAGTAGAGGTAAGTCAGCATGTGTGTTTACCATCACAATACACTTTATGTGCTGTATTTAAATTGGAAACAATTGGTATTTGTGTAAAAGTACAGTGAGTAAAAGTCGCAGAAAAAGTATACATGCCTGAAAATGCAAAACAGTCAGTGGTGAATTTAGGTAATCTCAGTTTCACTGAACGCGCTCCTGTGATTGGCTGGCACATCATGGAAATGTTGGGGGTTGTTGTCCAGCGTTACATTTATCTTGGACAATATCAGCCTGATGGATGTTGTCCCAGCATGCAACAGCATCCACACTCGCCACAAATGACTCATAGAAAATCCTAAGCATTGTCCAACAGATGTTGAAAGACCTCAGCTGCCTTGTGAAATAGAGACAGCTCTGGCCCTAACTGTAGAGTTCATTAGTAGTCGAGCATGAACAGAGGAAAACTGATTTTTTTAAAAAGTCGCAATGATTTACTGTAATTTGATACATTTTTAACGATATTTACCAATTTTCCAGTAGATTTCTATGCATTTTAGTATTTTCAAGGTCAACAACTGTTTTGGTGTTAGGCACTTTACATGCCAGTTGTTTAATAGGGAGGAAACAAGAAAATCCTCTCACTTAAGCTAGCTGTGTCTTCATGCATTATCATCCTTTGCACCCATTAGCATAACATCGTCTATCTTAGCATGTGATAAAAAAATTCAGTTGGTGTGGTGGTGAGTGACATTTTTTACCATCTAACTGAGTGTAGTGTAAACCTTGTATGTACACCTGTCACAGATGACAGTTACACAGTCAAGGTCAGGTTTATCAGTTCCTGCAACAGGACGATCTCATCTCAAAGCACAACAGTTGAGATGGTGCTCTTCTTGTGATAATAGGGCAGAAAATCCAAATAAATTTTTGCTGTCTATCTCCAGGGCTCCCCTCAGCAACTACTAGGCAATAAAATCAAAACCACCTTTCAGAAGTCTGTTCCAATGAGCACCTATTTGGTATGTTTTGCTGTGCACCAGTTTGCCTATGTAGAGAGAACTTCAGCCAGAGGAATTCCCGTGAGTTTACATTTATATGCCACTATTGCAGAGTATTGATAAGATTCATTAATTCACACTGTTGGATTTATACTGTCACACACTTTTTTGTATTTTTCATTCTTTTGCAGTTGAAAATCTGGGCCCAGCCAAGTCAGATCAGCACAGCTTTGTATGCAGTAAATGTAACCAAGCTCATTTTTGACTATTTTGAGGAATATTTCAACATGACATACTCCATCTCAAAATTGGGTAAATGGAACACTAACCAACTTCTGTGATATGAAACAAAAAACAACAACAAAAAAATCTGCCTCTGAGCCCAAGGCGGGTGGTATGTGTGTTAGCCTAAAGCTCGGGACCTCTGACGGGCTGGGGAGTTTGAGGGTTCTGCATATCACTTAGGTATTTCTTGGACTGCACTCTTCTGGGCAGAGACCTGTGATATGTGCTTAGAATCTGCTGCAATAACTCTTCCAGTGCAAGGGTTACAGCTCCTAATAATCCCGGGACCACTTTGGATATATCCTTCCACATAGATTTGGTGCTTGGGGCCTGTTCTTATGCTGCCATCCTCTTCCTCTGTCCCTCGATAGTGTAAACCCATGATGTCTTGACATGATTGGCAGATGCTTATTATTCCATCTGGGTATCTAATGACTGATAGGGTGTATGTATTGATGGTTTGGATCTTATCAATACTGTTCTGGCTTCTCAGCTCCCTTCTTGCGTTATTTGGCTGTTATTGACCTTCGTGCCTTTTTATCATGGTTCCTGTTGACCTGTGGAATACCTAGGTACTTGTATACAGTGGGTAAAATGAGGATTGAACATGTCACTAGTGTTATAAGAAAATATATTTCTAAAGGTGCTATTCATATGAAATTCTCACCAGTCCGTAAAAACCCATCCAATCTAGACAAAGAAATCAAGCCATAGATGTTCACAAATAAAGTATGATAAAGAGAAACGACACAAGGAAAAAGCATTGAGATGTATTTATTACTTAATTTAATAACTTTTGTTGATGATGATGGCTTCAAAACACCTCGTATATGGAGAAACTAGCTGCATGCATTGCTCAGATGTAATTTTGTCCTATTCATTCACACAAACAGTTTTCAAATCCTGAAGGTTCCACCGTCTATGTACTCTGAGATTTAGTTCATATCATAGATTTTTACTTGGATTCGGGTCAGGTCATTAGCTGGGTCATGCTAGCAGCTTTCTTTTCTTTCTCTGAAACCAACTAACACAGGGGTCGGCAACCTGCGGCTCTTTAGTCCTTATACTGCGGCTCTGCGTGGTTTGGGAAAATAAATTAGAAGTATTTAGCTGAAGTGTATTTTATTTATATTAGTTCTTTTTAGGGCCCGAGCACCGAGAGTGCGAAGGCCCTATTGTATCTGCTCCGTTTCTTATTATTAGGGCCCGAGCACTGACAGTGCGAAGGCCCTATTGTAATTGCTCTGTTTATTAGGGCCCGAGCACTGAGAGTGCGAAGGCCCTATTGTATCTGCTCCGTTTCTTATTATTATTATTATTATTATTATTCACCCCAAACAAGGGCTTTTTTGAGGGCCTAAACATGCTCAAAAACTCATGAAATTTTGCACACATGCCAGGTCTGGTGAAAAATTTTGTATTTTAATGGTTTTACATATGAGCACTGGGAAATGGCTCTAGAGCGCCACCTATGCCTTGTTAAATGCAGCCCTACGACCACATCGTTTGAGCTACATGTATGAAATTTGGCACACATGTGTATCATGCCAAGACGAACAAAAAAGTCAGTGGGCCCATTGACGCAAACCCAACAGGAAGTCCGCCATTTGGAAGAGAAGGTGACATTTTGGCTCTAATTTTGCCATTTCCATGCCTCGAACTTTAACGAACTCCTCCTTGGGATTTGGGCGTATAAGCTTCAAATTTGGACAGTGTCAACTACACCCTTGTGCCATGTTAAATTGCGGAGCTTTTGAGTTTTCACAATACTATGAGGCCGTGGCGCCATGGCGAATTTCGATGACTCGCCATGAAAATCTTATTGCCTCTCATTTTGTCATACATTTTCTGACCTTGACCAAAGTGAACACATATGATAAGGCTCCACCCCTGAACATATTTCAACTGCCATATTTGACATAAGGGCCAGCGCCACCTAGTGGGAACAGGAAATGTCATGTTTTACACTTTGGGGTACAGTATTGTGATGGGTGACATCTGCAGCCTCAAATTTCTCCAGGAAAGCCTTAAGGAGTTGGTCTTGGGGTACAGTGAAAACTGTGAGTTTTCGCGAAAGGGTGTGACCCCAGCAGCATGGCGAACTTTGATGTCTCGCCATGAAGAAACAAATTAGTATAACTCAATGAAATCCAGTCTGATCAGTACCAGACTTTACAGGCATGATGTCAGACCCGCCCTGAACAGATTGATGTGCCCATTGTCGGGAATACGGACAGCGCCACCTAGTGGCAACAGGACATGTCATGTCTTACACTTTGTTGTACTGATTTTCACAGGTTCATCGTGGCCACCTCAAAAGCGGTGAATATCACCATCAGTCCCTCGTGATGCTTCAGTGCAAAAATTGTGACTTTAAACTGAACGGCGCACCCTGGTGGCAACGCGGTCCACCATGAAAGATGAAGTGGCTTTTGAGGGGCTTGGAAAGTCTATAGAGGCTTGAAATTTGGCACACACCTCCAATGTGATGAAGGCTTTGTTGTCATGTGATCATTTTCATTGAATAGCGCGAAATGGCTCCACAGCGCCCCCTACAATATTTCAAAACATCAGCCCTTGCTCTGTGTTTTATCTATGAGTCTGAAACCTGGTAAGCTTATGGAAGATATTAAGATGTACAAAAAAGTCTCTTGGAGCAATATCCCAAATCCAACAGGAAGTCAGCCATTTTAAAATTAATGTGTAATTTTGGCGACATTTTCCCCTCTTTTCAGGCACCGTACTTTGACGAACTCCTCCAAGGGATTTCATCAGATTGGACCGATCTGAAGTTTGTGGAATCTAAAGACCTTTGTGATGTTAAATTGCGAAGCTTTTTACGTTCAGGGAAAAGGGGTGGTTATGGCGGCACTTAGAGTTTGAATCACTCGCCAAAAAGCAGTAATCTGCTGTCACTCAAAAACACAATATCCAATCTCTCCCAAAGGTCGCAGGCGTGATGAGACTCGAGCTCGGAAATGTTTGTTATGCCATTTGTACATAATGGTTAGAGCGCCACCTAGTGGGACGACTAACTAATCATGATTGAATCAGATGAATTGTTAGCTGGTGGTTAAATGCATGAATTCCATCAATGTGACATCAGATCGGAGGTGCTGGTTTTAGGTGTTGGGCGTGGCTCGACGTGCTGGGGGTGCGAGGGCCCTCATAACGCTGCTTGCAGCTTTAATTATTATTATTATTATTATTCACCCCAAACAAGGGCCTTTTTGAGGGCCTAAACATGCTCAAAAACTCATGAAATTTTGCACACATGCCAGGTCTGGTGAAAAATTTTGTATTTTAATGGTTTTACATATGAGCACTGGGAAATGGCTCTACAGCGCCACCTATGCCTTGTTAAATGCAGCCCTACGACCACATCGTTTGAGCTACATGTATGAAATTTGGCACACATGTGTATCATGCCAAGACGAACAAAAAAGTCTGGGGGCCCATTGACGCAAACCCAACAGGAAGTCCGCCATTTGGAAGAGAAGGTGACATTTTGGCTCTAATTTTGCCATTTCCATGCCTCGAACTTTTGCGAACTCCTCCTTGGGGTTTCATTTCATAACCTTCAAATTTGGACAGTGTCAACTACACCCTTGTGCCATGTTAAATTGCGGAGCTTTTGAGTTTTCACAATACTATGAGGCCGTGGCGCCATGGCGAATTTCGATGACTCGCCATGAAAATCTTATTGCCTCTCATTTTGTCATACATTTTCTGACCTTGACCAAAGTGAACACATATGATAAGGCTCCACCCCTGAACATATTTCAACTGCCATATTTGACATCAAGGACAGCGCCACCTAGTGGGAACAGGAAATGTCATGTTTTACACTTTGGGGTACAGTATAGTGATGGGTGACATCTGCAGCCTCAAATTTCTCCAGGAAAGCCTTAAGGAGTTGGTCTTGGGTTACAGTGAAAACTGTGAGTTTTGGCGAAAGGGTGTGACCCCAGCAGCATGGCGAACTTTGATGTCACGCCATGAAGAAACAAATTAGTATAACTCAATGAAATCCAGTCTGATTAGTACCAGACTTTACAGGCATGATGTCACACCCGCCCTGAACAGATTGATGTGCCCATTGTCAGGAATATGAAGAGCGCCACCTAGTGGGAACAGGAAATGTCATGTCTTACACTTTGTTGTACTGATTTTCACAGGTTCATAGTGGCCACCTCAAAAGCGGTGAATATCACCATCAGTCCTTGATGATGCTTTAGTGCAAAAATTGTGACTTTAAACTGAACGGCGCACCCTGGTGGCAACGCTGTTCAACATGAAAGATGAAGTTACTTTTGAGGGGCTTGCAAAGTTTATAGAGGCTTTAAACTTGGCCCACGTCTCCAATGTGATGAAGGCTTTGTTGTTATGTAACCATTTTCCTTGAATAGCGCAAAATGGCTCCACAGCGCCCCCTACAAAATCCCAAAATATCAGCCCCTACTCTGTGTTTTATCTATGAGTCTGAAACTTGGTAAGCTTATGGAAGATCTTAAGATGTACAAAAAAGTCTCTTGGAGCAATATCCCAAATCCAACAGGAAGTCAGCCATTTTAAAGTTAATGTGTAATTTTGGCGACATTTTCCCATCTTTTCAGGCACCGTACTTTGACGAACTCCTCCAAGGGATTTCATCAGATTGGACCGATCTGCAGTTTGTGGAATCTAAAGACCTTTGTGATGTTAAATTGCGAAGCTTTTTACGTCCAGGGAAACGGGGTGGTTATGGCGGCACTTAGAGTTTGAATCACTCGCCAAAAAGCAGTAATCTGCTGTCACTCAAAAACACAATGTCCAATCTCTCCCAAACGTCTCAGGTGTGATGAGACTCGAGCTTGGAAGTGTTTGTTATGCCATTTGTACATAATGGTTAGAGCGCCACCTAGTGGAACGACTAACTAATCATGAATGAATGAGTTGAAATGTTAGCTGGTGGTTAAATGCATGAATTCCATCAATGTGACATCAGATCGGAGGTGCTGGTTTTAGGTGTTGGGCGTGGCTCGACGCGCCGGGGGTGCGAGGGCCCTCATAACGCTGCTTGCAGCTTTAATTATTATTATTATTATTATTATTATTATTATTTCGGCAAATGAATTGGCCGTTTGAGGGCCTAAACATGCTCGAAAACTCATGAAATTTTGCACACGCGTCAGGTCTGGTGAAAATTTACGTATTTTAATGTTCTCAGACATGGCCAGGGAAAATTAGCTCAGTAGCGCCACCTAGAAAAATGAAAAACGCGAGCCCCCGGTATGGGTATGACCTACATGTTTGAAAGTCGGTACACCTATATAACGTTCAGAGTCGAACAAAAAAGTCTATTATGGCAATGTCCTAAACCCAACAGGAAGTCCGTTATTTTGGATTGAAGGTGACATTTTGGGTCTGATTTTACCGTTTCCATGCCTTGTACTTTAACGAACTCCTCCTTGGGATTTGGTCCTATAAACTTCAAATTTGGACAGTGTCAACTACACCCTTGTGCCATGTTAAATTGCGGAGCTTTTGAGTTTTCACAATACTATGAGGCCGTGGCGCCATGGCGAATTTCGATGACTCGCCATGAAAATCTTATTGCCTCTCATTCTGTCATACATGTTCCGATCTGGACCAAACAGCACACATATGATAAGGCTCCAGCCCTGAACATATTTCAACTGCCATATTTGACATCAAGGACAGCGCCACCTAGTGGGAACAGGAAATGTCATGTTTTACACTTTGGGGTACAGTATAGTGATGGGTGACACCTGCAGCCTCAAATTTCTCCAGGAAAGCCTTAAGGAGTTGGTCTTGGGTTACAGTGAAAACTGTGAGTTTTCGCGAAAGGGTGTGACCCCAGCAGCATGGCGAACTTTGATGTCACGCCATGAAGAAACAAATTAGTATAACTCAATGAAATCCAGTCTGATCAGTACCAGACTTTACAGGCATGATGTCAGACCCGCCCTGAACAGATTGATGTGCCCATTGTCAGGAATATGAAGAGCGCCACCTAGTGGGAACAGGAAATGTCATGTCTTACACTTTGTTGTACTGATTTTCACAGGTACATTGTGGACACCTCAAAAGCGGTGAATATCAACATCAGTCCTTCATGATGCTGCAGTGCGAATATTGTGACTTTATAGTGAACGGCGCACCCTGGTGGCAACGCTGTTCACCATGAAAGATGAAGTTACTTTTGAGGGTTTTGGCAAGTTTATAGAGGCTTTAAATTTGGCCCACACCTCCAATGTGATGAAGGCTTTTTTTGTTATGTGACCATTTTCCTTGAATAGCGCAAAATGGCTCCACAGCGCCCCCTACGAAATTTCAAAACCACAGCCCCAGCTCTGTGTTTTATGTATGAATCTGAAACCTGGTAAGCTTATAGGAGATATCAAGATGTACAAAAAAGTCTCTTGGAGCAATATCCCAAATCCAACAGGAAGTCAGCCATTTTAAAATTAATGTGCAATTTTGGCAACATTTTCCCCTCTTTTCAGGCACCGTGCTTTGACGTACTCCTCCAAGGGATTTCATCAGATTGATGCAATCTCCTGTGTGTGGAATCTTAAGACCTTTGTGATGTTAAATTGCGAAGCTTTTTACATTCAGGGAAACGGGGTGGTCATGGCGGAACTTAGAATTGAATCACTCGCCAAAAAGCAGTAATCTGCTGTCACTCAAAAACACAATGTCCAATCTCTCCCAAAGGTCATAGGCGTGATGAGACTCGAGCTCGGAAATGTTTGTTATGCCATTTGTGCATAAGGGTTAGAGCGCCACCTAGTGGAACGACTAACTAATCATGAATGAATGAGTTGAAATGTTAGCTGGTGGTTAAATGCATGAATTCCATCAATGTGACATGAGATCGGACGTGCTGGTTTTAGGTGTTGGGCGTGGCTCGACGCGCCGGGGGTGCGAGGGCCCTCATAACGCTGCTTGCAGCTTTAATTATTATTATTATTATTATTATTATTATTATTATTCACCCCAAACAAGGGCCTTTTTGAGGGCCTAAACATGCTCAAAAACTCATGAAATTTTGCACACATGCCAGGTCTGGTGAAAAATTTTGTATTTTAATGGTTTTACATATGAGCACTGGGAAATGGCTCTACAGCGCCACCTATGCCTTGTTAAATGCAGCCCTACGACCACATCGTTTGAGCTACATGTATGAAATTTGGCACACATGTGTATCATGCCAAGACGAACAAAAAAGTCTGTGGGCCCATTGACGCAAACCCAACAGGAAGTCCGCCATTTGGAAGAGAAGGTGACATTTTGGCTCTAATTTTGCCATTTCCATGCCTCGAACTTTTTCGAACTCCTCCTTGGGATTTGGGCGTATAAGCTTCAAATTTGGACAGTGTCAACTACACCCTTGTGCCATGTTAAATTGCGGAGCTTTTGAGTTTTCACAATACTATGAGGCCGTGGCGCCATGGCGAATTTCGATGACTCGCCATGAAAATCTTATTGCCTCTCATTTTGTCATACATTTTCTGACCTTGACCAAAGTGAACACATATGATAAGGCTCCACCCCTGAACATATTTCAACTGCCATATTTGACACCAGGGACAGCGCCACCTAGTGGGAACAGGAAATGTCATGTTTTACACTTTGGGGTACAGTATTGTGATGGGTGACATCTGCAGCCTCAAATTTCTCCAGGAAAGCCTTAAGGAGTTGGTCTTGGGTTACAGTGAAAACTGTGACTTTTCACGAAAGGGTGTGACCCCAGCAGCATGGCGAACTTTGATGTCACGCCATGAAGAAACAAATTAGTATAACTCAATGAAATCCAGTCTGATCAGTACCAGACTTTACAGGCATGATGTCAGACCCGCCCTGAACAGATTGATATGCCCATTGTCGGAAATACGGACAGCGCCACCTAGTGGCAACAGGAAATGTCATGGCTTTAACTTTGTTGTACTGATTTTCACAGGTTGATCGTGGCCACCTCAAAAGCGGTGAATATCACCATCAGTCCCTCGTGATGCTTCAGTGCAAAAATTGTGACTTTAAACTGAACGGCGCACCCTGGTGGCAACGCGGTTCATCATGAAAGATGAAGTGGCTTTTGAGGGGCTTGGAAAGTTTATAGAGGCTTGAAATTTGGCACACACCTCCAAATGGATGAAGGCATTGTTGTTATGTAGCCATCTTCCTTGAATAGCGCAAAATGGCTCCACAGCGCCCCCTACAATATTTCAAAACATCAGCCCCTGCTCTGTGTTTCATCTATGAGTCTGACACTTGGTAAGCTTGTGTAAGATATCAAGATGTACAAAAAAGTCTCTTGGAGCAATATCCCAAATCCAACAGGAAGTCAGCCATTTTAAAATTAATGTGTAATTTTGATGACATTTTCCCCTCTTTTCAGGCCTCATACTTTGACGAACTCCTCCAAGGGATTTAATCATATTGAAGCATTCTTCAGTGTGTGGAATCTAAAGACCTTTGTGATGTTAAATTGCGAAGCTTTTTCCGTTCAGGGAAACGGGGTGGTCATGGCGGCACGTAGAGTTTCAATCACTCGCAAAAAGCAGTAATCTGCTGTCACTAAAAAACACAATGTCCAATCTCTCCCAAAGGTCGCAGGTGTGATGAGACTCGAGCTTGGAAATGTTTGTTATGCTATTTGTCAATAATGGTTAGAGCGCCACCTAGTGGCATGACTATAATCCTGGTTGAATAAGATGAAATGTTAGCTGGTGATTAAAAGCATGAAATCCATCAATGTGACATCACATCGGACGTGCCGGTTTGAGGTGTTGGCAGTGGCTCGACGTGCCGGGGGTGCGAGGGCCCTCATAACGCTGCTTGCAGCTTTAATTTAACTTGTAGTTCTAAATTGTTAGATTATTGTGATATTGAAATATAAAAAATACAATTATATTCTATTATTTCTTCATCGCTCAAAATAAGCGTCACACAAGCCGGTGTACCCGCCGAAACGCCGTGCATTTATCGAGACTTTCAACCCCAGGTAGGCCAGTTATGGATCTTCGGATCCACATTATGTCAGCGGCTGTTCTTCACTGTGAACTATGTTAAAAACAAACACCGCTCAGAGGTTCAGGAGCAGAAGTCCCATTGTAAACATATCACGGCAGACCCGACGATGTTTGCATGACAATGTTTCTTTATAGGCCACTTTTCACACACGGTTGTTGTACACATACCGCCGGCTGTAGCTTTTCAGCTCACAGCCCGACACACACCAACACAACAGCAGAGAGAGCACAGACTTTAAGGCGTTGTTAGATGTCTGTCTTTGTGATGTTGACTGGTTCTTGTTCTGGGAGGTTGTTGTGGTCTGCTGTCCACTAGCCACTTGGTGTTGGTGTCGTGTGTTGCCGTCTGTTTTCGGGGATATTCTTACAGAATTGTTCTGTTTGAGCTCTGTGTGAGTCAGCCCTCATAACATTCTTCCCTTGTAGTTGAGAGTATACCTCGGATGGATCTTTGGAGAACAGGCAATTTATTCTGTTGGCCAATGTTTCCTTGCTGTATCTCTTTAGCCTACTGGCCAGAGCTGTGAGACTTTTATCAGAAACTCAGCTGGAATAATAATATGGCAACAGGAGGAGACAGATGCCACTGATGGCAAGACATGAAAACGCCCTACAGTGCACAGAGGGTTCCACTTGAAGCTTAACACCCTAAGGCTCCATGTGGAAAGAGGAAGGGTGAGAATTAGTGAGCATGCAAGCCACAATCCAGGATGAAATATGGGGCATACAGAGGTCAGAGTTTGAGGAAAAACACACACATACCAGCCTCCAGTGGGAGAGAGGGAGATTTTTTTAAATTTGTTTTAACTGTCTCTCTGTGTTTTTTTTTTTTTTTTTAATACAAATCCCCCTCTCGCCCCTGCTGGGTTTTTTATAACATCTCGGATGTTGCTCCTGGGATCTGCTGGGGCCACTCGCCTAGCTTGGGGGTCACTGCACCGAGCGCTCTGTGTACCACTGGGACCGCTGTTACCTTCACGCTCCACATCTTCTCGAGTTCTTCTCTGAGCCGTTGGTATTTCTCCAGCTTCTTGTGTTCCTTCTTTCTGATGTTGCTGTCATTTTGTATTGCTACGTCGATCACTACGGCCGTCTTCTTCTGTTTGTCTAACACCACAATGTCTGGTTGGTTAGCCACCACCATTTTGTCCGTCTGTATCTGGAAGTCCCACAGGATCATACCACAGTCATTCTCCACCACCCTTGGGGGCGTCTAGCATTTTGACCTCAGGACTTCCAGTCCATACTCGGCACAGATGTTTCTGTATACTACGTATACTACTATGTCTTTCCTAGTGTGATGGACCTCAGCTTCTATGGATCTTGTGCTCAGAGCTTGTTCCTGTGCTGCCATGATTAGTGCTTCTGTGCTGTCTTTCAGTCCAGCTTTGTCCAGCCACTGGTAGGATTTCTCGATGTCAGCCACTTCCTCTATTCGCCAGTGGTACATACCGTGCAGGGGCCTGTCCTTCCATGATGGTTCCTCTTCTTGCTCCTTTTTCTTGGGTTTCTGCTGCCTGAGATATCCACTGGGCATGTGGTCATTTGTGGCCATCTTTCTTATGTACTTGTTATTATCCCGCAGGGTACCTGAACACAGGCAGGGCGTAGGTATTGATAGCCCAGATCTACCGTTCAGTAAGCTATCACGCCCATGATCGGATTCCCTGCTGGGATAATAAGCTGGCCAAAGAAGGAGACGGAAGCCACTGACATCAAGACCAGGAAGCTCCTGACCATGCATGGAGGGTTTCACCCCAAGTCCAGCACCCGAGGCTGTACTCAGGCAGCAGAAACCCAAATAAGAGGAGGAAGAGGAGGAACCATCATGGAAGGCAGATAGAGGAAGTGGCTGACATCCAGAAAGCCTACCAGTGGCTGGACAAAGCTGGACTGAAAGACAGCACCGAGGCACTAATCATGGCAGCACAGGAACAAGCTCTGAGCACAGATCCTGCTGTGATAGGCTGGGGTTTATCACAGCAGGCAAGACCCCAGGTGCAGGCTGTGTAACGATGCCCCAGAGACAATCCAGCACATCACAGCAGGGTGCAAGATGCTAGCAGGCAGGGCATACATGGAACGCCATAACCAAGTGGCCGGCATAGTGTAAGGCAAGGCAAGGCAAGGCAAGTTTATTTGTATAGCACAATTCAACAACAAGGTGATTCAAAGTGCTTTACAGAGACATTAGAAACAAGAACAAATAAAAAGCATGATTTAAAATTGAATAAAACAAGCAAATAAACTAACTAACTAATTAACAAACAAACAAACAACAGTATATAAAATCAAAACAGATAAAATCAGAACAGTAGATAAAATCAGTAGTTAAATGTAAGTTTTGAAATTTAAGCTTAAAGTGTGGATTTGGTGCTTTATTCAAATGCAGCTGAGAACAGGTGAGTCTTCAACCTGGATTTAAATAAACTGAGTGTTTCAGCTGATCTGAGGCTTTCTGGGAGTTTGTTCCAGATATAAGGAGCATAAAAGCTGAATGCAGCTTCTCCGTGTCTGGTTCTGACTCTGGGAACTGATAAAAGACCGGATCCAGATGACCTGAGGGATCTGGAAGGTTCATACTGGGTCAGGAGGTCACTGATGTATTTTGGTCCTAAACCATTCAGAGCTTTATAGACCAGCATCAGAACTTTAAAGTCTATCCTCTGACGGACAGGCAGCCAGTGTAAAGACCTCAGAGCTGGACTGATGTGGTCCACTGTTTTGGTCTTAGTGAGGACTCGAGCAGCAGAGTTCTGAATGAGCTGTAGTTGTCTGACTGATTTTTTAGGTAGACCTGTAAAGATGCTGTTACAGTAATCAAGCCTACTAAAGATGAATGCATGGACTAGTTTTTCCAGGTCCTGTTGAGACATCAGATCTTTTATCCTTGATATATTCTTGAGGTGATAGTAAGCTGACTTTGTTATTGTCTTAATGTGTTTTTCTAAGTTTAGGTCTGCATCCATCACTACACCCAAATTTCTCGCCTGGTTTGTGGTTTTTAGATGTATAGATTGACGTTCTCTGGTGACCTGTAATCGTTTTTCTTTGGCGCCAAAGACTATTACCTCAGTTTTGTTTTTGTTTAGCTGGAGAAAATTGTGGCACAACCAGTCATTGATTTCCTCAATGCATTTACCAAGAGCATGCACAGGGCCTCGGTCTCCTGGTGACATTGTGATATATATTTGTGTGTCATCTGCATAGCTGTGATAGTTTATTTTGTTGTTGTTTATAATCTGTGCCAGTGGGAGCATGTAGATGTTAAACAGAAGGGGTCCCAAGATGGAACCTTGGGGAACTCCACATGTGATACTTGTCTGCTCAGATGTGAAGTTACCTATTGATACAAAGTATTTCCTGTTTTCTACGTATGTTTTGAACCAGTTTAGTACAGTTCCTGAAAGACCTGTCCAGTTCTCCAGTCGTTTGAGTAATATGTTGTGGTCAACTGTATCAAATGCTGCACTGAGATCCAGTAAAACTAGGACTGACGTTTTTCCACTGTCTGTATTCAGACACATGTCATTAAACACTTTGGTCAGAGCGGTTTCAGTGCTGTGGTTCTGTCTAAAACCTGACTGGAAGGCATCGTAGCAATTATTCTGTTTTAAGAAGTAACTGAGCTGTTGAGAAACTGCTTTTTCAATGATCTTACTTAAAAACGGGAGATTTGAGATCGGCCTGTAGTTGTTCATTTGTGTCTTGTCAAGATTGTCCTTTTTCAGTATAGGTTTGATTACAGCAGTTTTTAGTGATTCTGGAAACACACCTGATAATAAAGAAAAGTTGACGATCTGTAACAGGTCTGACTCTAAAGTCTTTGAGACCTTTTTGAAAAAACTTGTTGGCAGGACATCTAAACAGCAGGAGGAGGAGTTCAGTTGACCTAAGATGTCCTCCAGGTCTTTGCTGTTAATAGGTTGAAACTGTTTCATGGTGTTTAAACAGTTTTTTGGTGGACACAGTACATATCCTGGATCTGCTGTTGATGTACCAATTGCTTGTCTAATTTTTTGGATTTTTTCAGTGAAGAATTTGGCAAAGTCATTGCAGGCCATGGTCGAATGAAGTTCAGCTGCCACTGACACAGGAGGGTTTGTTAGCCTGTCAACTGTAGAAAATAAGACCCGAGCATTATGGCTGTTTTTAGTGATGATGTCAGAGAAGTAGGACCTTCTTGCACTCCTCAGTTGTAAATTATAATTGTGAAGTTTCTCTTTATAAATGTCATAATGAACCTGGAGGTTTGTTTTTCTCCATCTGCGCTCAGCTTTCCTACACTCTCTTTTTTCATTTTTCACCAGTGTGGAGTTTCTCCATGGAGACTTTTTCCTTCCAGAGATAACCTTCACCTTAATGGGGGCAATAGTATCCATTACATTTAACATGTTAGCATTGAAGCTATTGACGAGCTCATTGACTGAACCTTTGGACAGGTCAGGTGTTAATGGGAAGACCTGGTTAAAGATCTCACTACTGTGTTCAGTTATACACCGTTTTGTGATCACTGCTGTTGATATATTTGTGTGGGCTGAGATTTTACTTTCAAAGAAAACACATTAATGATCAGATAAGCCCACATCAGACACAGTAACCTTTGAAATGCTCAGGCCTTTGGAGATCAGTAGGTCAAGAGTGTGTCCTCTATTATGTGTGGCCTCTGTTACATGCTGAGTCAGCCCAAAGTTGCCCAGAGTGTTACTCAGGTCTTTAGTCCCTTTGTCCTGAGGGTTGTCCACATGGATGTTAAAATCCCCAACAATAATTACACAGTCAAAATCAACAAAGATCACAGACAGCAGTTCACTGAGGTCATTAAAAAAGTCTGTGCAGTATTTAGGAGGCCTGTAAACATTAAGAAACACAACTTTGGATGGGGCCTTCAGCTGTAAAGCCACATATTCAAAAGACTGAAAACTTCCAGGAGATAGCTGCTTACATTGAAATGATTCATTAAATAAGACAGCAACCCCTCCTCCTCTCCTGCTCGCCCTGACCTCACTGATAAAACTGTAGTTAGGAGGGGTCGTCTCGATGAGAACAGCTCCACTGTTACTTTGGTCCAACCAAGTTTCAGTTAAAAACATAAAATCAAGGCTGTGCTCAGTGATTAAATCATTAATTAAAAATGTTTTCCCAGCTAGAGATCTAATGTTTAATAAAGCCAACTTAAGTGTTTTAGAGGCATTACTTGTCCCCTCGTGTTTGGGAGCAGTCTGTGGCACACAAGGTATGTTTACTATGTTTAAAGATCTTTTAGAGTGCAGCTCTCTGTGTTTTGACCAGGCCACATGTCTCCTGTCACCTAAAAGTACAGAAATTTTAAAACCTTCTAGTAAACAGGGTCCCAGCTTCTCCTGGGAAAAGTCATCACTGCCATAATCCTCACAGCCCGGACCCTTCACACATCACGCATCAGACTGCGGAGACAGGGCATGAAGAGGAACTAAGGGGGGCGAGGCTGGGCAATGTGACTTCGATTGCTCTGTTGAGGGTGGGGCTCGATGGCGAACCTTTGGCCGCTCTGGTGGGGGGTTTATGGGGGACAAAAAGGGATTGGGACGGGGGGTAGATCTGAGCCCAGCATTGACCCGCTCCATCATCTCCTCAGTGAATTTCAGGTGTGGGGAGGAGGGAGAAAGGGAGGGGGAGGAGGGTGATGGCCTGTCAGGGGTTTGGGGGACTGGGGAAGGTCGTGGTCCCTGGTCCTGGTCGTTGGTGTTGTTGAGAGAGTTGGAGGCAAATAGGGACCCCTCTTCTTGCCTTAGATGTCTCTCCTTTCTGAGGCTCTTCCTCAGATGCCATGGATGTCTCTCCTTTCTGAGGCTCTTCCCGGGTGGGGGCAAATGGAGCTCCTCCTCAAGGTTTCTGCTGGGCTTTGTCTGTTCTTGGAGTACTGTTTGTTCCTCTTTATGAGATAACTCCTCGTTTATCTCAGCCTTGGCACCAAGCACAGATGGATGACGTATGGAATAAAACAAGTTGGAGGTGAACAGTTTCACCCCTGACTTGTTAAAATTAAATCCATTTGCTTTGAACAGATGCCTGCGTTCCCAAAAAATATTAAAGTTGTCGATAAAGTGCACTGAGTGGTCAGCACATGCTGATATAAGCCATTTATTCAGTGTAAACAACCTGCTGAATCTCTCGTCTCCTCCTCTGACCGGCGGTACAGGTCCACTGATGAATACAGCTGCATTCAGAGAGTTTACAGTATTTAGTAATCCAGTAAAGTCCCGTTTCAGAACCTCCGACTGTTGTTTGGACAAATCGTTTGACCCTGTATGCAGAACAATGTTTGTCACAGTTGGATATTCATCTGCAATTTGAAGAATTCTCTCCTTCAGGTTGTTGACCATATCGTTAGGAAAGCAGAGGACTTTAGTGTTCTTACCGCACATCCTTTGTACATCCTTTACAGCAGAGTCACCCACAATCAGAGTTTCAGGCCTAGCCTTTAGCTTTCCCTGTGGCCTTTCACTTTTCAACAGATTTTCAGACCTTATTTCGCTGCTTTTAGATGGATGGTTGTCCGATATAGATCCAGGGTCCTTTGATAGTGGAGCAAATCTGTTCTGCAGTTTCACATTCAGTTGTTTTGGAGGTTTGTTGTTAACCTTCCTATTCACGGTTGTCCAGTCCTGTTTCCTGTCTCGTAGGAAGTGAAGGCCAGTCGGTTTCAGAGATTTCAGCTCGCTGTGCCCTGCCTGTGATACGTCCTCCCCCTTCCAGGAGACATGATTTATGTCTTGGTTTTGCACCAAGACAGTCTAAGGGGGGATTATCACTTGAGGATTTATAATAATGCACAGAGTCTACTTTCTTGGTCATGTTATCTGTGCTCCTTAGCTGTGTACTAGCTTGCTCATCGCCATTGTTTTGAATCAAAGGCAAGGTTGTTTCATTTCCACACAGTCCATTTACCTCCACGTTTACTTCTAAGCGATGAATTTTTGTCTCCAGTACTGCAATCTTCTGCAGGAGGCTGTGGTAGTCATCTGTGGAGAGGGAAGGCATCTTGTTCCTAGTTAGCCTAGCGGTTAGCACCTTTCCAGGCTATTGAGGCTGCTCGGTGCCCAGACGCTGTAATCAGGCTTCAGCTGTGTCTAGGCCACAGACACACGGAGCGCTGAGGATAAGGTAACCATAAAATGTTGCTGTTTCTGTTAAGAACACTCTAGTCCTAATGATCTACAAGTGTCCAGAAGTTATCGCAGGTAAGCTCACACGGAAAAAAGGGAAAAAATCAGCATAAAAATCAATAAAAATCAATATAAGAAGCAAAGCATTCAAGAGCAAAGAGATGAAGCGTCCACACTCACAAAGGGGAGGAGCAAAAAAGTATGTACAGGAACATCTGTGCCGAGTATAACCTGGAAGTCCCGAGGTCAAAATGGGAGATGCCCCCAAGGGTGGTGGAGAATGACCGAGCTAAGATCCTGTGGGACTTCCAGATACAGACGGACAAAATGGTGGTGGCTAACCAACCGGATATAGTGGTGGTAGACAAACAGAAGAAGACGGCCGTAGTGATATACTTACTTTATACTTTATTGATCCCTGTGGGGAAATTCCTCTCTGCATTTAACCCATGCACTCAGTGAAGCAGTGGGCAGCCATTGGGTACCGCAGGGTAGCCGTTCAGTGGATTCAAACCCCCAACCTTTCGATCACAGGGCCACCACTCTACCTACTGAGCTATCCCTGCCCCTAGATAGATGTAGTGATGACAGAAACATCAGGAAAGAGGAACACGAGAAGCTGGAGAAGATATGGAAGGTGAAGGTAACAGTGGTCCCAGTGGTCATCGGAGGTAATCATGTATGTGTGTGTGTGGTGATTTGTACCTCTCTGCTGTTTGGATCCAGATAAGATAGCCATTCCTGACTTTGGTACTGGTGCCATGGAGAACTGGGGTCTTATCACCTACAGGGAAACCAACTTGCTTTATGATGAAAACCAGTCATCCTCTTACAACAAGCAGCGAGTTGCCAGTGTCATCGCACATGAACTGGTTCACCAGGTAATGTTTTGATATATTTTGATTAAACATTTTTCCTGAAAATGTTTTCTTCCACTTTGCTAAATTGCATACTTTATATTTTGTGCTTGAATGTAGTGACTAAAAGAAACATTTTAGAATGAATTACGTACCACTGAAATGCCAACTGTATGATACAATTCAGTTTAATTCAAGTCAGTTTTACTGAGCAAGAAATTAAGGAGAATGTGTGACTAGAATCTCACTCTTAGAAAAGAATGAAGGGGACCAGAGAAAATGACAGAGTCCAACATTAATTTGGGTCATAAACTAACATAGTGAAGCTCTGTAGGGCAAGCTCAGCCCGCTCAGCGGGGATTTCATCTTATGGTTAATAACAGAGCGGATCATGTGTCTTTTTCTTCTTCTATGGCAAACATTGTTTGAATTTTTAGACTGTTTTGATAGAGTTTGGGTGTTTTTGGTCGAGTTCTATAACATCAGTATTAAACATCACTAGTCATTCATCCTAATTTAAATTTTATGCAGCTAAGAGGAACAAGCATAAAACAGTAGCTCCATCATGGAGCCACTCTTGTTTGAACCAAGTTTTCTTGGATGAGAGAAAACTGGGAATACCAGTTTCTGTAAGCGTCGGGGTAGAGGTAGAGCAGCTCATCTGCTAATTGAAAGGTTGTTCAGACTGGCTGCTTCAATCTGATCCTTGGGCAAGATAAGGAACCCTAAGTTGCTTTCCGATGCATTCATCAGAACGGAAATGTTAAATATAAAGGATAGAAAAAAGTGTTTTTATGAATGGCTGAATGAGGCATGTAGTATAAAGAACTTAAGTAAAGTACAAAAGTGCCAGTCTGTTGACCATTTGTACTTGTTTACATTGATTGTGACTTGGTCTTTGGTTAGTTCAGGCCTCTACAGTATGTCACAATTCAGCAGTTGCAAGCGCAAAGACTCATTTGAGAATCCAGAGGTATAATTGAAAAATTCTTTATATGTTCTTCAACCTTTTGCATGATGTACATGATTCATTGCAACATATCAGATATTTGACAGGAATGGATGAGTTTTTCATTTAAAATTGCAGTTAAGTTGATGTTTACAAAACCCTCTTCTTACATGTTTTGAGCAATAAAGCTTTTACAGGGTAGTGCACTGCTGTGTTGGAATACTGAAGACAACTGTGCACTACTTTTTATTCACCGGTTTGCATTAGGTTTATATGGTGTTATTTTTGTGCCTCTATTCTGAGCACACGTTAAAAAAATGCAAGGGCAAATGTTGCATTTTGAGGAGAAAATTATTTTGAGTGAAGAAAAATTTAATTTGAGCGAACAAAATTCATTTCTGCGAACAAGAAATGTATTTCAGTGTTTGCTATCATCCATATACACACACAGTAACAGCCCCTCTCGCTCAGTTGTTGGCATTTGCTCTGTGTGCTCACAGACATCTGCAGACCTGCTCTCAGCATCTCTGCTCCCTGCACGCTCAACTCTCTGTACACCGTCATAAGTGTGCCACAAAAACAACCAATCACAGACTTGGATGCAAAAATTCTGATTGGCTGTTACGGTCTCCAATCAACTCGCTAGCTACTGCATTCCTACTGCTACTGCAGTTAGTATGTTTAATTATTTTATTTTGAAATATATTATTTTTTAAGACCATTGTTGGTTTTAATCGAGTTTTGTGGAGATAAACACAGACGACACGAGATCTCTCAATTATCACTCCTGGTTTATTCACTATCACCACACAACTGAATACTTTGCGCTCCAAAACACAGCAACCATTTCCTGTCCACTGGGGAAGTGGAGCCCTCCAGTGGTCCACCACAGTTTAAACCAAACCACTCCACTGGATTTAGCTACAGCTGTAGCCGTAACAGCCAATCAGAATTTTTGCATCCTAGTCTGTGATTGGTTGGTTTTGTGGCACACTTATAACAATGTAGAGAGAGTTTACGGTGGCCCCGAGAGGCCAAACAAACTGCGACTTAAGAAAACACCAGCAATAAGAAAAACGCTGCAAAAGCACACAAAACACAGCAGAAATAGGAAAAAAGAAAATGGAAATTCGTTTTTCCTATTTCCGTATTTGTTTTGTGTGCTTTTGTAATTTCTTATTTTGTGTGGACTCTTGAAACTCATGTCAGTTGTATTTTTTTCAGTGGTTTGGAAATATTGTAACTATGGATTGGTGGGATGACCTGTGGCTCAATGAGGGCTTTGCCAGCTTCTTTGAGTACATCGGAGTGGAATTAGCAGAACCAACCTGGGGCATGGTGAGTTCTCCTTTAAAGGCACATTAAAGATCCACCGAGCTATTACTGCCAGTCACCTGGAAGTTCTCAGTACCTGTGTTGCTGTGGTCTTACAGCGAGACATCATGATCATCAGTGATGTGCTTCCTGTCATGGTGGATGACGCTCTGCTGTCCTCTCATCCGATCATTGTAGATGTATCAACCCCAGCTGAAATCACCTCTGTGTTTGATGCCATCTCATACAGCAAGGTATGAGATCTCTCTGTAAGCACTCAGACAATAAAAGTTAACCATACTGTTACACTACATGCAAACAAGATCCAACATATATCACTCGTGACTGTGTGTGACAGATTAAGCACTTAAGATGAACAGAATAAATACTGGATATTATATTTGAATGGGTGGATGTAGATTGCACTATAAAAGTCCTGTGAGTTGTCAACAATACATTAAAATTGCTCTATGGATATCAATTGTGAGATTATTTTATCATGTTATCCTATGCCTATAATCGAAATGCGTGAATTATTATACTGCTGTAAGCCACACCATACTTCTTATTATAGAGAGTATAATTAGTATGTAGCCGTAGTTCTAGTTTGCATTATGCTTCTGAATGACAAAAGAATGTGAAAATCATTAGACTCATTAGATAGGTTTTAATTAACCTATATTGCTTTACTGTTCCATGACATTTCATACTGCTGAGTTAAGAAGAGAATACTGTGTGCAGAGAGCACATTCCACAGGAGCTTCACCCCCTCGTTGGAAGCAGATAAACAGGGAGCCAAGGTCATAACTCAGGCTCACTGAGAGTTAGAGGGTATGTATCTTTAGGCTTTTACGACTAGGTAGGGGTCAACAGAGGCTATAAAGGTTTGAGTAACGCTCCACCCTTTTGAGATTTGCTGTCTCCCCATCCGGATGGTTTGTGCTCTTAAAGTGTTGAATTGTATGGAATAAAGGATTGTTGAGTGAGCATTTATACACCGAGTATTGTTCTTCCTTCAGCCCAAAGATCAAAAGAATTGGGAGGATTTAACACGGCCCATTTACCTTGTAATGAAAATTGTTCAACTTTTTTCCAGGGAGCATCTATTCTCAGGATGCTGGAGGACTGGATGGGCAGAGACGAGTTCAGAGATGGTTGTCGAGTAAGTCATAGACTCACAGCTCTTTTAGTATTTAAAAAATTGATGTTGCTCTTTTGATTAACATTAATTATAATTTCAAATCTCCCAGCAGCTGAGTAATCAAGTCTTTTTCTCATTCAACAGAAATATTTGAAAGACTTCTATTTCAAGAATGCCAAAACGAGCGACTTCTGGGCATCTCTTGCCAGTGTATGTTTGGACTTGCCCTTCAGTCTGTGCTAGTGTTAAGACTAAGAAAAATACACAATTGCTAAAAGAAAAAGGAAATATTTAGGGTTATTTTCTTAATCATATCAACACTTCAGGAAATTTCTTCAAGCAACTGAAATCCCTAAAAACATCGAGCTGCTAGACTGTTAAAACTGTTATGACCGGCTGTGTGCAGGCAGGAATAGGACCCAAGGTGCAGACACTCTGAGGCAAAACTTGAACTCAAAACAGCTTTAAAGCTAAACTCAAATGTAAAATAACTGGACATATCAAAATAAACTTACACCGGAAGACTGACAGAACACACAGCTAGATAAACAGTAGATCACGACACGGACACAGAGAAACACAGGGCTTAAATACACAGAGGGAGCAATCAGGGAATGGGTAACAGGAGGGAAACACAGCTGTAGCAAATCAGGCCCAATGAGACAAGGGGAAGCGAAACCAGATACAATAACCTCAGGCAAGGACCTTCAAAATAAAACAGGATGGAGGGCTCGAAACAAACCAAACACAAGGAGCCAGAAACAAAAAAAGTTGCAAACACTGGAGCCTGGAAAGCAACAGAACAAAAACAGGCTCACGACAGGCGCAGGCGGCCAGGAAAAACAGTTCACCCAAAGTTCAGCGGGCCGGCCCGGAGGCTGACGGCACAATAGTCCAAACCCGGGCAGTTCAGGGGGGCGACCCGGAGGCTGATGGCCCATGAGCCCAGAAAACAGTTCAGGGGCCGGGCAGGCGGGAGGCACCGGCGGCGACGGAGCAGGTCAGGAGGCTGGCCGGGCGGGGGGCACTGGCGGCGACTTAGTTCAGGGGGCCATCCATGACGGCAATGACGTCCAGTCATCGGCCTGGAAAGTGGCCGGACAGGACGTGCACGATGAGCAGGCCAGACAGGACGTGCAGGACGAGCAGGCTGGACAGGACGAGCAGGACCAGACGGCATGGAGACCTCAGGCACAGACGAAGCTAGACGGAGTGAGGCAGGACCAGGCGACGCAGAAGCTGAAGACACGGAGGCTGGACCAGACGAGGGTGAAGACTCGGAGGCTGGACCAGACGAGGGTGGTGCTGCCGGTGATGGCGTGGGAGCCATAAAGGGTGGTGCTGCTGGCGACGGCGTGGGAGCTGCAGAGGGTGGCGCCGTAGAGGGTGGCGCCGCAGAGGGTGGTGCGAGGTCAGAAACAGGTGCAGGTACGGGTGGTGGAGCTAACTGGTTCCCGGTCATCCTCACAGGCACCGTCAACGGCTGGGCCGCTGCTGTCCCCACCCGAGGAGCTAGTACGAGTGCAGCGACAGGCAGAGCCTCAGCCGGCCTGGACACCGGAGCAGAGACCAGCTGGACCTCAGCCTCCCTCACCTGAAGCACTGAAACAGGTGCAGGGGAATGCTGGGCCCGAGCAGGAACACAACAGGGCGAAGGAGCAGGCTCAGCAAACACAGTCTTTTTTTTTTTTTCTGCCTGTCCCGTTTGGTTCTTTTGCCATAAGAATTATTGTATAGAGGCGAAGAAAGATGCCCAACGGATTTACTTTACCAAATGGACCATCCCAGCCTTGCCGTAATGGTCTGTTTGATTCACCTTTTATTGTTTATTTTATTTATTTTTTATTTTCACTTGCTAGATGCGGGACAGACTTGAATGAGGAAAAGAAAAGGGAGAAAGGAAGAGGGGGAAAAACAGTGGAGAAGAGGGACGAGGATAAAGGGCAAAAAAACAAAAACCAACAAAATAAGCAGACAAAAAAATACATATATCAATCACCTGAGCATGGACGCGCTTGTTTTTAAAAGGTTCCTTCATGTAATGATCTGCTAGAGGGTGTGGGGGGGCCACAGCCCCGTCCTCCAGGGCATGAAGCAGGTATGGAGGAGATCCAGACATCCAGAGGCCCCCAGAACACAAGAGACCAAGGAAGACCAACAGAGGGGCACACAGACTCATCTAAAATGTTTGTTAGCGTCCTACCACCACCACGTCTAACAGTCTCAACAGTCTTTGATTTAACAGTTTTCACAGTCTCAGACTTTACGTGGCCAGGTTTAGAAAAAACAGACTTGGCAAAAGTGGGTTTTAGCTTATTTCCACCACGATGAACAGTATTAGGACTAAAAATCTCAGAGGAATGTATATTGTCATTACCGTGAGGAGCTAAACCAAAACTGGCCTCCCAATCCAAATCATCATCGAGAAAAGAGATCCCGAAGGTGTCTGAGGTGAGATTATAGTCCTTTCTGTTTATTGGCTCAGGAGTGTGGGAAATGTTGTCATTTCGACTCACCACCACAAGTTGCTCAGAATTGTCCATATGACGGCGGCGTGGGCGCCGCTTTCCTCGGGAGGAGCAACGCTGTGTCAAGTTTTCTGAATCTCTTGTTAACGTGATAATTCAAGAAGTAAGAGACACATGATTTTGAAACTGATAATGTTAGGTGCATCTACTAAAGATCACAAACGAGCTCAATTCTCATAGACCTCAACCTCAAGGTCAAGATCAAAGGTCAGGTTTTCTGAATGTCTCGTGAATGCAATAACTTGAGAATGACGTGACGTAGGATTTCAAAATTATGCCATACCTTCTACCAGCTGCATCTACCAGAAGGCTGAGGATTACCACTGGCGGCTGAGAGTAGTTTTAACCTGAGCCAAACTACCAGCATCCCAACCTCGGATATTTACTTAATACAAAGACATTAATATTGATTTATTACAAATATCTTAATCTAAGAGCATTAAAGTGTATTTGAAAAGTATTTACATTTTCCTTAGCACATAGCTAATTTACCCTCTCTGCATCCAGGTGAGTGGGTTGCCGATTGCAGAAGTCATGGATACATGGACCAAACAGATGGGCTATCCTGTGCTGGACCTGTCTGTCTCTGATACGGATGCCAGACTGAGCCAAAAGCGTTTCCTCTTGGACCCCAAAGCTGATACTAGCCAGCCTCCTTCAGATCTTGGGTATGAGAAAGAAAAAAAATAACCATGACAGCGTCCTCGGGTCATTGACCCAGCATTTGTGTCTCAGTATTTGTCCTCGTTCTAGTTAGTATTTAGTTGCAGTTTGTTTAGTGGTTTTAGTTGAATTTTCTCTGCATTTATAAGTCTTATGTGTTTTGTGGCTCTTTGTGGATTTTATTCTTGAGAGTTTTAGTTTTTATTTTTAGTTTCTCGTGAAGGCTACTAAGGTAGTCATTAGCTTATGTGTATTTGTACCTCAGGTTTCCTCTTGCCCTCAGTGCTGTGTGCTCTACTGTGCCATGTTCTTTTCCAGTCATCCGACTGACTTTGTTACCGGCTCCAGCTCTGTCATTATTGTATTTTGTGTTTCTGGGGCAGAAATTACACTGGACAGAAATGCAGAATTTGCAGCTTTAACAATCTTCTGATATTTTGATAAGCAGTCCACCAAATCAGTGGTCCTCAACCCCTGGCCCACGGACCGGTACCAGTCCGTGAGTCGTTTGGTACCAGGCCGCAAGAGTTGAGGCTCGGGTGTGATATTTAGGGTTTTCAGGATTTTTATCGTTAACTCGGTTTCCCTGGGTCTTTTCCCGTGTTGTAGTTGTGTGTCTTATTTTGAAAGAAATATTTACACGTTACCATAGCGACTAGAGAGCATAAAGTGGCAGAGAGGAGGATCTTACTCTCAATGTTGTTGGCGCATTTGATCGTATCATTTTATTTTGCTGTATTTATCCGCCACACCTGAAAGGCCGGTCCATGAAAATATTGTCTGACATTAAACCGTCTGTGGTGCAAAAAAGGTTGGGGACTGCTGCACTAAATATCACAGCCCTCTTCCAAACTTTCTGACCTGGCTGGTAGTGAGGTTCCTTGGTTCAGCATTGACCAGCTAGCTGCTTATTCTGCTCCACGGTGCCCAGCAAGGTGGCCTGAGCAGATTTCCAGAGCTCGCGACACCAGCATAAGTGGTGCTGAACAAATGGGACAGTGCACTCACCCTTAACAGAAGGTAACAAAGGCAACTGATACCCCAGTGACGACTCAAGAGATGAGAGGCCAGTGTCAGAGGATGTCAGGGATATGTGCGGGAACTATATCAAGGCCAGTTGGTGCTCCAGGTGGACAGGTTGGAATAGACATCACACCGGAGGGCCAGCTCACTCTTAGTTAGGTCCAGTTGTCAGGATCTGTGGGGCGCAGATTGTGTTTAGCAAAACAGGACCCAAATGCACATGTAGAGATGGGATCTTAACAAAAGGCGAATTGTTTATTAATGCTGATTAATAACTATTCAAAATACAAACAAAAAGCAAAAGGGAATTACTGTAAGACTGACATTTGCAAAAAACAAGAGTAGGAAAACACTATAGGAACTAGAACAATAGAACCTGGGAAAGACACGAAGGGAGGTCAGCTGACGTTCCGGTGAGAGACAAAAAGGAACTCACACAATGGTCATGTCCAAATTCATAGGCTGCATCCTCCTGAGGACCTGGCCTTCGCCGTCTACGTGGGCCGGGTCCTCAGAAGGTCGGGTAGGCTGGAAGTAAATGACTGGGGAAATTGGACGGTCTAGCCTTCAGATTAGCGTCACCGCTGTCTCGGTGGAGTTTAATAAACTCGGCCGTCTGCTCCGTGCTATCTAAAATATAACAGGACACTGGCGTAAATCCTCGACCGTCTCACACTTCTGTTTAATCAGTTTTCTGCTTGACGTTTATTCAGCTGTGTGAAAATCCCGGAGGAACCCACCCGGGGGATTAATAAAGTTTTGTTTTATCTAATCTAATCTAATAACTTTAATCTCACCCAAACCGATTTACTCACGAACAAATAAAACACTGAAAAAAGGTGTAGGTTGTCTAAGTGACTTATATATCACGTTTAACCTGAGTAGCGAAACTCCGCGGTGATCTGAAAATGATGTGCCGGGAGTTGTGCCGTTCTCGGCGGCTTCAGTGACCCTCGAGCTCCCGGCTAGCTGTCGAGCTGGTGGGTAGCAGATGTCTCCGAAAACATCGAAGCACTTTGGCAAATATGCGATATCTTGATAAACCGAGCAGATATTTGATGTTTACACAGCTACTTTCTCACCTGAAAATATGTTAAAAGTTTATTTTGTGACCCAGAAAGATTAGTAAGAGTAATTTTAAAACTTAGTAGCTACCGCCATTGTTGGAAACTGGAGTTTGGCTGGTCCGCGCTATGAATTCTGGGATATGGTAGGCCATGAAGGACCCACCCGACCCATCCTTCAAAGGGAAAAGGAGGACGCATTTGTCGGCTGTATTCGGAGGAGTCTACGAATTTGGACAGCCTTCGGCGCGTTGCTGTGACGTAATCGGTCTACAAATGCAGCCCATGAATTTGGACACGACCATTAACTACACAGACAGGTGATGAGCAGACTGGAGACAGCAGGGGAACACAGCTGGAATGAATTAGATACAACGAGACAGGAGAAGCAAAACTAAACACAAAGCACATGAGACAAAGACTATCAAAATAAGACAGGAAACACAATAAACACAGAAAGATACCCAGACTCAAAACACAAAGCTGACACTGGAAGCAAATACCACGACCCAGAGACAGACAGCATGAGAGACACAGAGCGCGAAGGGAACCAAACATGGGGACGCTGTACACAGAACATAGAGACAAAACTCTGACAGACTGGACATAACAACAAGACTAAGTAAGAAAAATACTAAAACAAAGAGAAAGCTAAAGCTCAAGAGAAGCGTATTAAAGAAAGCTAAAATATCTAAAGTTGTCTGAATTACCCTAGAGATACATAAAATAAATACAAGTCATAATCACACAGTAACTAAACTATACCAATAGAGACTAGGAAACATAAAGTTTAAAACATTAAAGGGATAACAAAGTTAAAAAAAAAAGGGTTATAGACCCAGAACAGTGATACCACTCTGCCTGGCTTTTGGTCTAAGGATGGATACCAGAATGGAATTGGAGTCTTTGATCCAAAACAATTATCCACAGGAATTGTTTGAAGGCATTAGTATAACTGTGTTGTCTGCTGAGGGACGAAGGCAGGCGATGAAGTCCAGAGTCTGTTAGAAGAAGTCAGAGAAGTCCCGAAGAAAGGGAGGCGACTGCCTTGTTTTGGGCACAAACTTGACAGGTGGACAAATATTCCCTGACATCTTTTACAAGTTCCCCCCCCCCCAAAGTTTTACCAAATATTGAAGAAATGAGTTGATGTGGTTTATACCTGGGTGAAAAGTGAAAGACCCGTTGACCTGTACAATTCAAGAAAACCCCTTTTGATTTGTCGACATTAATGACCGCATGCTACAGCATAATCGCTCTAATAGGATATTATGGTCGACAGTATCGAACGCTGCACTGAGGTCTAGCAGGACAAGCACAGAGATGAGTCCACTGTCAGAGGCCATAAGAAGATCATTTGTAACCTTCACTGAAGCTGTTTCTGTGCTGTGATGAGCTCTGAAACTTTTAAGATCAACCATTCTGCTGCAGACGATCTGTTTATTGTTTTACAACTGCTTCAAGAATGTTTGAGATAAAAGGAAGCTTGGAGATCTTGGAGAGACAAAATTAGAGACTTTCTTGTGACTTATTGGAGCATTTAGCAGTAAAGGAGAGTATTTGTTGTTCTTGATGAAAAAGACTAAATAAGGACATGTTAGTTAAGTCACAGAATAGGTAAAAAGTAAAAAAAATGTATGTGAATTGATCACTATAAATGTGTTTTTGTTCCAGGTACAAGTGGACAATTCCAGTCCAATGGCATTCTCTTCAAAGTGACAAAAACATGTCGCTTATGTTTAACAAAAACACAGCAGGTATTTCAGCTTAAATTTTTTGTGGTCATCTACAAAACATTTATTATAATGAAAAGCAAATCCACAACCAGCAGGCAGGACAGTGATATAAATGTTTTGCACTAAAAGCAAAGTTGAGATGCTGCAATTGATAGTACATAGTTTAGTTTTTATCTGGTATCTTCTTACATAGAGAAACATCTATGTTAAGTGCAACCAGTTGGATGGTAATAACTGTCCATCCATCCATCCATCCTCTACCACTTATCCAGGTTTGGGTTGTTGGGTTGTAGGGAGAGCAGTCAAAGCAGGGAAACCACCTCCTCTAGTTCATCCAAGAGGACACGAGTCATTACCAAGCTTGCCAACAAATAATCTCTCCAACGAGTCCTGCGTCTGCCCTGGGGCCTCCTGCCAGTAGAACAAGCCCAAAATACCTCATCTTGGACCTCCAAGATGAGGTATTTTGGGCTTGTCCTACAAGGATGCCTCCACCTGTCTACGAGGCATCCTTGTCAGATACCCGAACAACCTCAACTGGCGCCTTTTAATATGGAGAAGAAGAAACTGTACTCCCAACCCCTCTTAAATAGCTGAGCTGCTCATTATATTCCTAATGGAGAGCTCAGTATATATACCCAGAGTTCATGACTCATGCATTAAGAGAATTAATTGGGCAATCCAGGATCAGTACTGAAAAATCAGGCAGGCCATTCCTCCCGGTCACAAGCCTCCAGGTGAGTGTTGAAGTGCCCAGCACAACAGTGGAGTCCACAGGTGGAACACTGTTCACCATTCTACCCAGTGATTCCAATAATGCTGAGTACTCTGAACTGTTATTTGGTGCACAGTTACGACAGTAGGGACCCATTCCCTGATCTGATGGCACAGGGAGGCAACCCTTTTATCCACTGGGTAAAACACTGAACATGCAGTTATTGAACCAAGAGGATACAAGTAAATTCATCCCAGTCTGCCACCTCCCACTGAGGTTCCAGAGCTTGAGCTGTGCTTTGAGGCGAGCCCAAATATATCTAGTTAGTATCGCTCAACCAGGGGATTTATCCCCACCAGAGAAGTGACAAGTAACAATTAACTTTAAACATCAAACTTTCAAACAGTACTGCTCATAATATTTCCTTCACTGTTCTTATAATGACTACTTTCAGAGCAAACCATCACCGGTTACTCACCATTAGCGGATGGGCTGCTAAAGGTTAACGATGATCATATTGGATTCTACAGAGTCAACCATGATGACCGCATGTGGACTGCTATTAGTCAACAGCTTCAAACCAACCATTTGGTATACCTTTCAGACCCCACTTGAACATAATAATATCTATTCTACACTCAACCAATCATATTGTAGATTTTATCTGGGTTGCTAAACTCTTATTATGGAGGAGTTAGAAAATGAAGAGGCAGAGCCAAACCATACCACAGCATTCATAGGCCTCACTGTTACTCTTTCTGAATCTCTTGTCCCCCAGGAGTTTGATGCAGCTGATCGCACAAGCTATATTGATGATGTTTTTGCTCTTGCAAGGTTGGATATCATCAAAACACTCAAAGAAATCTGCATAAACAAATCATTGATGTCTAATTGGAAATACAGAATACTAATCTTTTTTCTTTTAACTGTTTAGAGCGGACATTATAGATTACGGTCACGCCTTCAACCTCACTAAGTACCTGACAAGTGAGATGGAGTATATAGTCTGGGACCGTGTGGATGCCTCCATTGCCTATGTCCGGAACATGTTGTCTAGCAATGCTCTACTCTATCCAAAGTTTCAGGTAATCACAATGTTAACGCTTCTGTCTTTCTATGTATGATTCACATTTAAGCGCTCAGTTATTTAAAAGCAAATAATCATTGTAAGCAGAAACACAAATCACAAACAAAACAAGGCCACAGTATATAAACCTGTCAGTTTATTATTGCTGTTATTAATAAATAATATTAATACGTCTCAACTCATTTCCAACTTTTAATCCCACTATCTGCATAGTTTTTATAGCTGCAATTTAGATGATATTCTTGTGCTTTGGGTAAGACATTGAGTTTCCATCTGCAATGAAATGTGCAAGTTTCACATGCTTCGTTGATATTATTACCATTATATACACCAGGTGAGATAGTTTTAATCTCTCTTCTACATTATAATATCAACCTGTAGCATTTAGAAAAATGTCCCCAGGAAATAATGCTCATAACAGTGAGATAGGTAGAAATACTTATTAACTTATATATGCCATATATACAAAGTGTGTGTCTCCTTGGGTGTTCTGTGTTGGACTTTACCTTCCACATCTTCTCCAGTGGTTGCTACAGCACTTGGAAGCTCTTGGCATTTGTCAGTGTTCAAATGCTTCTTTCTGATACTGGTGTTAGCTGGGATTGCCACATCTGTCACGGCCTAAAGCAGATACCTCCTAATTTGGGCAGGAAAATTTGTTTTGCATTGAAAAGGTGGAGGTGGGAGAAGAATTTAGTTAACAAGCTCTGACGAGCTTCTCACTGGGCTTGGAAGGAATAACAAGAAGTTGGAAGGAAGGAAAAGGTTTTGTTAATAATGTAGATCATCCAATTAGGTATGTATTTAGTGGGTTACATGTGTCTAAGGTGATAAATGGTATGGTGAAAACTGTTAATGTTAATAGTATCATGAGTGTAAGAAGAAAAGATTAAGGCAGGATATCCTGTGCCTTACCCCCATCAGGGTAAAAGTTTACTTAAGTTTAAACTCAAGTATAGAAAAGAAACTAATATGCGCTTAACTATAAAAGTAAGGATGCTAAAGGGTGTTGGATGATAATGAATAGGAACATCTTCACAACTGATTGCCTGTGATGGAATAACGGTAGAGGAGTTTCATGGTTATAAACATCTAAAGCCGTATGGTACAGATTTGTTTGATTTTAATTAGAGATGGCACGATACCACTTTTTTATGTCCGATACCGATACCGATATCATAAATTTGGATATCTGCCGATACCGATATGAATCCGATATAGTGTTTTTTAATCAACAAAACTGTTTTTTAAAATATCTTGCTGCATTTTGCAAGTCTGCAAGTTCATACTCAAGTTTAAAACAACAACTACACTAAAGCTATTCTGTTATACCTGTATACAAAAAAAATATTTCATAGTTCAGCAATACTGATCAATCTAATAAACTTAGACCTACACCATCCTCCCTATTCTGGTATTTTAAAGAGTACTTAGCAAATATTAAGCAACCTAACTAATAGGGTTCCAACTCCCAGCAACAACAAAAATAAATAAATAAAAAATAGGGAACCACCCCTCACACTCCACCTCATGATGCTTAATCAACGTAATCAACCTTAATTTGATGCAGTGTGAAAAAAAATGCACAGAAATCAATTATTTTTCAAGAAATATTAAATAGATTCAACATCTTTCTTCAACAAAATTGCAGACTGCACAGATGGTACCTTCCCAAAGGAAAATGTACTATAGCTTACTAGGGTATATATATTAGACTTAATAGTCACTATATACAGTAATTGACTTCTATTCATTTTACATCAAATTAAAACTTTGGGTGTCAGATAATTATTTATTAAAAGCTAGACATTTTAAATGAGAATAAGAAAGAAAAGTATGTCTTTGTGCCCCCTTTTCCCAGTTAATGCCCTATCGGCCCCCCTGGCTAAACTTTGCTAGATCCGCCCCTGCACAGTTACCAGCGTCAGCTACGTAGAAAAAGATCCTGGTGTAGAAAGTAATATTAAATACATTCTAACAACAGCTGATCAAGCTTAAACGTGCTGCTGTTGTTCAGCCGCTGGTTTCCTCTTTCTGGCGCAAAGTGGACCAAAAACAAACAAGAGAGACTCATGACAGAAAAGCCGATCAGCTGATCATTAGCAGTTTCACGATTGAAGTAGCAGCCGGAGAGCGAGAGGCAGTCGCTTGTTAAGCTTAACGTGGGAATGCTTTACAAACATTCAGAGATGGACTTACACACTTGCTTTACTTCTCTCGGGGATAACTTTGTCGGAGATGAAATGCCAGGTTGCTAGCGAAGCTCCACATGCTATCCAGACCACCGACAGGTCCCGCATGCCACAGCTGCTCTATCACGTGATGCATACTGCTCCGACGTTCTGAGGCGAGTTACGGCGTGTTGCAAGTTTTGTGAGGTGCTTTCGTGATATTTAATGGATCGGATTACATTTTTTATTTTTCTCCGATATCCGATCCAGTAATTTAGGTCAGTATCGGACCGATACCGATACGTAATATCGGATCGGTCCATCTCTAATTTTAATACAAATTTACTTAAATATTTAATTTCAAGACTTTTTCTGAGGAAGAGGTTAAAACCCAGATCAAGTATCTGAAGAATAATAATCAGAATCAGAATCAGAATACTTTATTGATCCCTGGGGGAAATTATTTTTTGTTACAGTGCTCCATTTTAAACCAACATTAAGACAAGACAGACAATACGCTAACTAAGAATAGTACAATATATACATATATATACATACATACATAAGTCACTCATAAATAAATAGTATAATATGAGTGCAAGTCCTGCAGAGCTGATTTCATTGGTTACCAAATTATTTAACTTGGTAGTGATGAAAAGGTTTATACCAACAAATCAGACGGTATGAACTGTGGAACCCAGTTATAGTTGTTCAGATCAAGTCATCTTACCAGTATTGCTGTATGGCTCAGTGGTATGAGGTCATGAAGAAATGTCTCTCTTTTTTAAGCTTTTCATGTTGCATTTATCAACACACTACTTAAGTTAAACAGAAATGTATTCGTTTGATTGTGTGATTATGACTTGTATTTCGTTTCGTTTTCTAGAGAATCGATATGATAAAAGTGGATAGCAACCCTAATATCTGATTACACTGTATTTTCTCTTTTACAGGGACATATCACTAAGGTTAGGAATTGATAAGAATTTAGTGATTCCGATTCCATTAGAAATGACACTTATCGATTGGGTTCCCTGTTGATTCCCTTATCAATTCTAATTGGGTTTGTCAGCACCATCTCTAAGTAGCATATCAAAGACATTGCATGCTGAGTGCTCAAATGTTTGTAAATGTCAGATGATGTGATCAGTGTTTGGGTCATTACTCAATTGAAAGTAAAGTAAAAAAGTTCTTACACATATCACATGGAACACTTTTCTTAAAAGTAATGCAGTACGTTACTTAATGGCACCCAGAAGAAAGACATTTGTTATAATACTAGTTAAGTTACTTTCGTGGGGCGATCGTGGCTCAAGAGTTGGGAGTTCGCCTTGCATTAACTCAGCCAGTTAATGCAAGAGAAGTCTAGCTGCTCATTAAAGCTTTCTGGTTTGATCAGAAAATAAAACATTGGTCCAAACACCTGAAAGTCCCAAAAATGCATTGTGAATTCTGTCTCGAGTCTATGGGTGTATCCGTGTATTTCTTCCTTCCCTTATAACTGCCCTTCAACTCATTCATGTCACCTAAAAGGTAAACCTGTTTCTCCATCACCTGTTCAGCTCTGATGGTTCAGTAAGGACATCTCCTGGTTTCATGTTTCCCTCTCACCACATATCCAAACCGATATCATGACCAGCAGCTTTACAGCTGTGGCTCCAGCAAACATCAGCTGATACTAGAAATTAATATTAAATCAATTCTAACAACAGCTGATCAAGCTTAAACATGCTGCTGTTGTTTAGCGCGACATCCGCTGGTTTCCTCTTTCTGGCGCAAAGTGGGCGATAAATAAACAAGAGAGAAAAGCCGATCAGCTGATCATTGATCAGTTTCATGATTGAAGTAGCAACAGGAGAGGGAGGGGGAGAGAATGAGAGAAGAAGAGGCAGCTGTGCAGCGTAACGACAGAATAACTCCAGCTTTGTGTCTTTTTCCATCCTGGACAAACTGCGTCCCTTCTCAGCTCAACACGAAACGCGTAATATTTTCTCTGAATGAGGGACCATTCCGTCTTTTTAAGGACGGTTGGCAAGTCTACTAACTAACCTTATGAATAAAATAAAGTTCACTATCAGTAACATCATAGCACCACCCAGCTGTATAGAAACTCCGTCATGCTAGCTAGTAGCAGTACGAGTTATTGTAACTGACGGTAAAAAGTCAGCCCAACGAAAATAAACTCCACCTAAAGTTGGTTTATATCTGACCCAGAGAGACTGCAGGTCATAACTTCTTACCTGAAGTTCAGTTCACACTCGGACCTGCAGCTGCCTCGGGTCTCTCCTCTTCCTGCCTCCCCTTTCCCTCATCCACCTGCTGGCCTCCACCACTTGCTAATGTTACTGAATCTGTGGAAGCTCAGCCATAGCCACCACCAAACAATTGAGTTATTTTACACACCAGCCAGCATCTGGCCAATCCACCACCTTTCATTGTTCATGCTGTTACAAAAAAAAAAAATCATCGGCCCATAAAAACGGAAAATCACCATCAGCCCACCGAGCAAATGCCCGATGGCCAGTCCAGCTAGTGCTGAGGAAGGTCTCCCTGCAGAATTGCTTTTCCCTGCGTCGGGAGCAGCGCTGGGCTGTTCAAATCACGGACAAACAGGATCCCACATTCTTGATTTTTAGTTCACAAACACTTGTTGTAATGACTAACTACTCCTGACATTTTGGAGATGTTTGCTCTTTATACAGTAAAGTTACAGCGGGATACAAACAACATCAGGCTGATCCTGCCACGATTTGTTCCCCCTGTCTAAATCACAGAAAAACAGGATCCCACAGCTGTTTATGTTTTTGAACCCATTTTGTACAGAGAGGCATTTTTTGAAAAATGTATTGACAGCAATGTTGAATATTATTACACAGGAAAAAACAACTACACGTAAAATAATCGCACCGTGACGCCTCTGCCTTTGTAAATGGAGGGACAGTAACTGCCTGTGTGTATGTAAGCGTGTAAAACTTGCAGATAGTCAGATTAACAGTATTTTGTCTATCTGCCATTCTGTCGAACATTTTTGTTGTAAAACAAAGGGGGCCTAGCAAAAAAAGTTTGGGAACCACTGCACTAGCTCATGTACCTGAAGCTGAAAGCATTGACAATACATAATATACAAGCCAATCCCCCATAACAAGTCTTGTCTAAACGAGTTGTTGATGTGTACAAGAATTATTGACTTTCATGTCTGTAACAAATGCAGAAACTCTGTTCTTGTCTTAAATACTGTATTTTCATTCATGTTTAAAATGTTCCAGTTTTCTCAGCAAAATATGAAGAAATGAGGGGTGGCTCTAGACTAGAGTCCAAATATGTAAAAATTCAGTAATCACTGATTCAGAAGAAACTACATTTCTATATTGCAATGTGACATTTCTGCACTGCTACACACATATGGTTTTCCTGTGACAGTAACAAAAATGTTTGGTTCTTTTCTCCAGCAACTGTTTCGTGACCATGTTAAAGCAATCGCGACACAGCTTGGATGGGAGGATGAAGGAACACAGACAGAGAGGTACAACATTAATAGTTCTGTCAAACAGTATTAGCCCCTTCCTCAATCTTTTTCTTTTTTTGCATTTTTCTTACACTTAAATATTTTAGATCGTTAATTAAACTTTAATGTTTAACAATGTAGGTAAATATGCACTGAATACCAGGTAAATACAACATGATGAATGTGAAAAGGCTATACAAACCCACCAGGCCCTGTGTGAAAAAGTAAGCCCCCAAAACCTAATAACCAGTGTTACGACCCTCCCACACTCACGGTCTGCTGTTTGACTGGCATGGGAGGATCGTCAGCTAATGCAGGTCACCTGTGTCTTGCACAGTTTTGGGAAGGTTACTTTTAAAATGTATTCCACTACAGATTACAGAGTAAATGCCCCAAAATGTATTTTGTAACGTAACTATTGCTGTGTGATTTATTACTATAAATGTAGACCTTAAAATACTTTGCAATGTCCTTGCCAGAAGATTAGAAAAAAATCACTCATTCATAATTAATTCTGACCAGACAGGTTTAATCAAGGGTAGACACTCAGCAAATAATAAATGTAAACTAATAGATTATTGCTCTATCACCAAATTACACTGAACAAAAATATAAACACAACACCTTTGTTACTGCTCCCATTCCCCATGGGATGGACGTAGAGACCGAAAATTCATTCCAGATACACAATATAACCATCCCTCCCAAACAGTGGTCACAAATCAGTCCAAATGTGTGGTAGTGGGCACATCTGCTATATTGAGATAATCCATCCCACCTCACAGGTGTGCCACATCAGGATGCTGATCTGACATCATGAGTAGTGCACAGGTGTACCTCAGACTGCCCACAACAAAAGGCCACCCTGGAATGTGCAGTTTTTTGCACTATTGGGGGTCTGGGGACCCAGAACCGGTCAGTATCTGGTGTGACCACCATTTACCTCATGCAGTGCAACACATCGTCGCATGGAGTCTATCAGATTGTCAATTGTGGCCTGTGGAATGTTGGTCCACTCCACTTCAATGGCTGTGCGAGGTTGTTGGATATTCGTGGGAACTGGTACACGCTGTCGTATACGCCGGTCAAGCACATCCTGAACATGCTCAATGGGTGACATGTCCGGTGAGTATGCTGGCCATGCAAGAACTGGGACGTTCTCAGCTGCCATCTGCCCTGAACAATGTGAACCATGATTCATCCGTGAAGCGCACACCTCTCCAACGTGCCAGACGCCATCGAATGTGAGCATTTGCCCACACAAGTCTGTTACGGCGACGAGCTGGAGTCAGGTCAAGACCCCGATGAGGACGACGGGCATGCAGTTGAGTGTCCCTGAGACTGTTTCTGACAGTTTGTGCAGAAATTGTTTGGTTGTGCAAACCAATTGTTCCAGCAGCTGTCTGGGTGGCTGGTCTCAGACGATCTTGGAGGTGAACCTGCTGGATGTGGAGGTCCTGGGCTGGTGTGGTTACACGAGGTCTGCGGTTGTGAGCCCCATGGTCCCGATCCTGACCGTTTCCGGTTCTTTCTGGGACAGCTGCCCCGGGCGGATGCCCCCGGCAGACACAAGAAAGGCCCGGATGTGGGGGCGCAGCGCGCCGAATAGCCACGGGAGCCCGGACACCATCCGCTGAAGACGGACGGCTACGGTCTCCCGGTATTCGCCTCTAGGCAGCGTCGCCCATTCCTCACAGTGGTATTCCACCGTGTAGACCAAGTCTTCCTGGAGGTCCGCGGAGGGGTTGTGAGCTGCTGGGTCCAGTTCGGGGTCGCGTTCTTCTGTCATGATTCGTTGTGTGGCAGGCAGGAGAAGGACCCAAGATGCAGACTCACAGACACGGGGATAAACTTAAAGATCACAGTTTTCATGCTGGCTTAAAGGTGAAACACAAAACAGTACTGAACTAAACTGGAAAAACTAAACATGAGATGTACCAGGAACCACGGGGAGAATAACACACAACATGAGGGAGAACGCGACGCCGAACAGAGGGAGACGCAGACAGAAATACACAGAGGGTTAACGAGGAAAGTGGGAACACACGGGGAACACAGCTGACACAGATAACCATAACGAGACAGGGCGGGGTGAACATAACACTGACGGGAGACGGGCAGAGTCAAACAGGAAGTACACAGAGGTTCAGACAGGAGGAGAGAGCACGGGGAGAACACAGACATAACAGGCTGGGGAAAACATGGAATAAAACACGAAAGGGGACAAGGGCTCATGAATACATAGAGGGGCACACAGGGGGTGAGAGTCACAAAGGGAAAGCACACAGGGAACAACATAACAGGGCAACTCCGGAAACAGAACCTAAACAGGGAACTGAATACAAAAATACAAGAGAACTAAGAATACTGGGCCAACCCGGCCCAGGACCATGACACTGTAAAAATCAAAACACAATGGTGGTCTAAGAACTGCCAGGTTTCTATCACTGCTTCTTCTCCAATAGGTTGCTATATGTTTCAGAATGAATTAAACCAAGCTTATTAGAGGGGCCTTGGCTGGACCTAGAACATGTATTTTGTGGAAAATTAAAAATCTCTAATGTGACTTCATCAGCTCCAGTGTTTAGCGTCATAACTGCTTTAAAAACCTCAACATAAACACTTCTCTGACAGTCAAAAAGACATCGATATTGAAATTACCTGCCACTTAAAAAACATAACTCCCTTCATGCTCACTCCTCTTCTGTAGTGGTAGATAGATTCTGAAGTACTGCGAACACAACTTACGGACACGCCCTCTTTAAGCCTTGAGTATAAACCCTATAAACGATACGGTTGACCCTAAAGAGTCTGTTTTGAAAATATTAGGAGTAAAAAGTAAAAACGTGTCAGAAAAAGAAATACTCAAGTACAGATATCTGAAAATTCTACTTAAGTACAGTAACAAAGTATTGTTACTTTGTTACTTCCCACCTATGCTAATAACATATGCATAATGCTGTCCATAAAAGTAATGAAAAGTGAGGTATTGCACAAGTGGTGCTGTATTGGTTTTGACAGTGCAAATAAGTAACTAAGTCCTTGGCGAGTTGTGTTCAGACATTTACAGAAGTGTTCAGGCACAGATGAGTCTTATCTCATGTTGGAACAGGGTCAGGGTTCTGAGGCTATTCAATGATGTTATATTTTGCAGGTTACTAAGGGAGACAGTGCTTGGCATCGCTTGTCAGATGGGAGATCAGGATGCTCTGAACGAAGCTTCTCGGATTTTTGACCAGTGGATCAGTGGAAGTCTTAGGCAAGTTCTCCAGTGTTCTAACTAACAGACAGAAAATATATTATTCAAAAGTTATATATTTTCTATTCTCATTATTATTTTAACACAGCAATTATTGGTTGACACCAATGAACAGGATGGTTGGTGTCAATTTAACTTCAATTCTATTTCTGGTTTACTGTTTATGCAAACAGTTTAGTTACAGACTGCAGTCTCAGGACATTCACCGTTCCATCAGTTTGTAGAGAGCGTGGGAAGAAGGCACTCTGCTTTTCTGCCCCGTCTTCATGCAATACATTGCAGAAAAATTTGAAGCTCTCTCACTTGATTTCACTTGCAGACCTCAAAAGACGTACAAATGTTTTTGTGAAATCATCTCTGGGAACTTGTTCTTGTTTTTAATATGACTGTGTACATAAGACAACTGTAGCTATTTTTTTTTTTTTATTGTTGTAATTTTAATATGTTTGTCTGGAACAGGTCTCTCTTGGCTCTCAATGCGACTACTTGTATAAATAAAGGTTAAATTGAAAAAGAAACCCAAACAACAATAATTTAACTTATTTCACTGCACCATGTAATTATCTTTTGATCTACAGCAGCGTAGCAGTCAACCTGAGATTGCTGGTATATCAATACGGTATGAAGAATTCAGGCAGTGAAGAAAAGTGGAACATAATGTTCCAGAGGTATAAAGAGACGTCTTTGGCCCAAGAGAAGGACAAGCTGCTGTATGGACTGGCATCTGTGGAAAATGTGGAGCTTCTTTATAGGTAATAACACTGTCTAATTTATTTTGACCGGTTCACTTATCATGTCTTCTACAGTTTCATTACGTGATATTTAGCTAACCCATATTTCATTAGGTCTGTGCCTGTAATTCAGACTCACTGAAAATATGTTTCTGTAGACTGCTGTCCTAAGTGAACTATAAGAATTAATAACAGTGCAAGTAATTTTCTGGTTTTGGCACAGGCTTTTTTGCCTTTAAACTTAGGCTTAAGCAACTAAGATAAACGTTCCCCTTTTTGAGGAAGAATACATTTTCTTGTCTAACAGGCTCCTGGAGGCTACAAAAGATGAGAGCGTAGTGAGGAGTCAGGATTTGTTTACTTTGGTCCAATACGTATCCTATAACCCACTTGGCCAAAGCATGGCCTGGGAGTGGAGTACACTCAACTGGGACTATCTGGTAAACAGGTCAGTACAATAAGCCAGCACACAAAGTAGGCACGCATACCATGATCATAACTTTGGATGGTAGATTCATTTGTTTATTTATGTTTGACCACGTTGAAACAGTAGGGCTGGTAAATGGTCAGACTGGTCTAGTTCTATTGTTCTGTTATAACATTAAGAGAGTTAAGTGTGTTTTGAATTAAATACTAATTAGTAGGGGTTAAAACAGGAACCTTCTTGCTGTGAAGCAACAGTGTTAATCACTACACCACCATGTCACCACTTTGAGTATATGTTCCACCAGATGAGGGAAACTGCATGTCTTTCTTTTTAATCACAGGGATTCATCCCAAAGGTTTAAACTGTCAGTGCAGAGTTCCTCTGTAAAGTCCTAAGGTATCTGAGGGAGAATGCTTGGTAGAAATAATCTGAATTTTGTTGTGTTCTAGCAGGTCATCTAATGCAGACTTAATTCATTTTATCAGGACTTGTCCACTTCCCAAAAATGAAAGCACCAGTCACACAGGCACAACTGGAAAGACAAGAGAATTTCTTTAAACTCACTCCTGGAAATTATATATTACACTGTTTTACCAGGTACACCATCGATGACAGGAACCTTGGTCGCCTACTCAATAGAATTACCACCAGATTCAACACAGAGCTCCAGTTATGGAAGGTTAGCCTGAGCTTTTATGTAACTTTCTCTTTGCCCTTATACAAACAAGGCTGTGATTTTTTAATTGTAGCTAATAGATTTTATTTACTGACAATTTCAGGTTGACACCTTGTGTTTAGAGTTATTGTACATTTTTATGCCTTTTTATGGTTTTCTAGATGGAGCATTTCTTCAACCTAACTCCAAATGCTGGTGCTGGTGAGATGCCCAGGAAGCAGGCACTTGAGACAGTGAGGAACAATATCGAATGGATTAGGAGGAATGAAAATGAGATCAAGGAGTGGCTGGACAGTAACATTGCCTGATGGAAAACATCACAGGCGTACATTCATACTGTTGCTGTAAAGAACTAGAGCACCCACAACACTTTGTTGAAACTGGCACTTTGTAATGACAAAATTCGGTGATTTGTCTTTGTTTTTAGCAGGGACCTACTAATCCGAGGGTTCTTCTGATTTTCATCAGTAAAAACAACATGACGGTCTAAAAAAACACCCAAATTCTGAGGTTCTGGCACTTGCTACCAGGATATACCAGCGTATTGTATACACACTAAATTAACTTGGAAAAGAAATTGGAATCAATTTGCTTTCAGCAATTGACAAATATGATATTTCAATATGTAAATGAACATGCTCCCATATGAAACTGGCTTCTATCACTGTGAATATGCATTATTCTTTCCTAATAAACCCACACACATTCTAAAATTTCGTTGAACCACCTTTAACTTTGATGGTGGCCTTTTAATAAACATATGCAATGTTTCACACACATGTATTACCATTGCCAAGAAGATTAAAATCCACTGGCTTATCTCCATCCAAGAGGAGAATAAAGGACTTAACATAAAGAGTTTATATGGTGAAAGTAATACAGAGTGCTATATCAGAGTATTTCTTTATGTGTATATCTGTAAATAGTTAATCGTGTATAATTCTCATCGAACATAAATGAGTATAACAGCAGCTGTTAAGAAGATTTGGGGTTCTTTCTCTAGTTTCACACAAATGACTAAAGAGCAGCATCATCACTTTGGAGTTCACAGGTAGAAATTTCAGTGAAAAGCACCAGAGGATTAACCACTGCCCAATTTTTGTGGACGTACAAATTGGAATGATAATTTTTGGCTATTTCTTTGCTCATTTTTGCTGTGTTAGATTATAGGATCAAAGAAGTTGGAGGACTTTGTACCGAGACAGTGCTTCCCCTTTTGGACTTTATCAGGCATGGGATGGAAATCAGTGCATCTGTGTCCTGGGTGTATCTGTTCTCTTTTCTCTCATTCAGCTCAAGATTGTTATCAGAAATCAGCTCTAGTTTAGAATAGGTTAGTTAGATTAGGATGAAATTCATAACTGATTATTACCATTTGATAAAGCGTTGCCTTACCCTTGCAAAATTGCTAAAAAAAAAAAGCCCTGCATTCAAAAGTCTAAATTGAAGACATTCCCCTTTTGACTCTTTATGAAAGAGTAAACAAGTTAGCATCATAGAGGAAGCAAAACTGTGTAAACTGTCACATTGATTAACGTATGAGATGAATAAATGCTTTTCAGTGGACGATTGTCAGTCGGCTTTTATAAAAGGAAGAAATGTACACAACCTTGATATGCTTGATTATCATCAACTAATAAAGACAGAAAGCTTAGTGTTGTTTTTGGACTTTTTAAAGGCGTCTGACATGGTTAAACATCCTTTTTTTGCTTAAAGCCTTATGTCACCTGGGTTTGGGGGTAAACTTTTGTAATGTCTTTCAATTCCACAAAACCCTGAAGGCCTGTGACAAGCACCACCCACAGTACTAGCCCGACTTTAATAAATGGTTTGATAGGTACTTCTACATCCGCCACAGAGGAGAGAGCCGTGGTATAGGAGGAATCTTCTCTGACGACCTGGACTCCCCAAATCAGGAGGAGGTGTTCAGCTTCGTCAAGCGCTGCACCCTCACTGTGGTGCCCTGCTATCTGCCCTTTGTGTACAAACATCTCAATGACTCTTTTACTGATGAGGAGAGGGACTGGCAGCAGGTTCGACAAGGCCGGTATGTGGAGTTTAACCTGGTGTACGACAGGGGAGTGAAGTTTGGCCTGGCCACGTCCGGCTCAAGAATTGAGAGCATCCTCATGTACCTCCCACTCCCTGCAAAGTGGGAGTACATGCACGAGCCTGCCAAAGGCACCCGGAAGGTTGAGATGCTGGACGCATTATGAAACCCCAAAGACTGGGTGTGACCAGAGCACCCCCAGGTTTGGACGTCAGTATGGGCAAAAACGTCTATTTTATAAAGCTGGCCTGATCGACCAGCTCGGTAACATTTAATACTGCTTTTATAACATGGAGCTGCACTGTAGTGTCTGAAGACCTTTTTCTATTTTAGGGCAGGCTGTAGCTCAGGCAGTAGAGCAGGTCATCTAATGATCGGAACATTGGTGGTTCGATTCCTGGCTTCCCCTAGTCTGCATACATCCTTGGGCAAGATACTAACCCCAAATTGCTCTCCGATGCATCCATCGGAGTATGAATGTGTGTGTACTAAGAAAATGTTGGTCTGAATGGGTGAATGTACAAGTTGTGTAAAGCGCTTTGAGCGCTCAGAAGAGTAGAAAAGCGCTATATAAGAACCAATCCATTGCCATTTAATGTGACTGTTAAAAAGTCCTCCCATGCGCTACCTGCATGGGAGGATGCAGGTTCCCTGCGCACGGGGCGATGCAGGTTCCCTGGGGGAATCAATAGCCACTCAGAGTGCGCACCCGTCCTCTCATTGCTGTGGCAATTAACAGTGTAGTCGGAGAGTAACGCTGCTGCAGGCAAGTTATGGACTTGGATTGAATCGGACTAAGGTGCACCCTTTAGAACATACAGCAACACGCTGGCATGCCCTCAACCACCAGTATGGACAGCCGCATCAACTGGCACTCAAGCGCTACCTGTTATGTCAGGAGATACCAAGACCTTCAGAATGTTTGCGCTATGATGATGATTTGAGGTCCAGCTTCCGTCGATATATTCATCCTCAAACCATTCCCATTCCTACTAGAGATGGACCGATCCGATATTACGTATCGGTATCGGTCCGATACTGACCTAAATTACTGGATCGGATATCGGAGAAAAATAAAAAATGTAATCCGATCCATTAAATATCACGAAAGCACCTCACAAAACTTGCAACACGCCTTAACTCACCTCAGAACGTTAGCACGTCGGAGCAGTATGCATCACGTGATAGAGCGGCTGTGGCATGGGGACCTGTCGGTGGTCTGGATAGCATGTGGAGCTTCGCTAGCAACCCAGCATTTCATCTCCGACAAAGTTATCCCGAGAGAAGTAAAGCAAGTGTGTAAGTCCATCTCTGAATGTAAAGCATTCCTGCGTTAAGCTTAACGAGCGACTGCCTCTCCTGCTGCTACTTCAATCATGAAACTGCTTAACGATCAGCTGATCGGCTTTTCTGTCGCGAGTCCGTGTCTCTAGTTTGTTTTTGGCCCACTTTGCACCAGAAAGAGGAAACCAGCGGCTGAACAACAGCAGCACGTTTAAGCTTGATCAGCTGTTGTTAGAATTTATTTATTATTACTTTCTACTCCAGGATCTTTTTCTACGTAGCTGACGCTGGTAACTGTGCAGGGGCGGATCTAGCAAAGTTTAGCCAGGGGGGCCGATAGGGCATTAACAGGGAAAAGGGGGCACAAAGACATACTTTTCTTTCTTATTCTCATTTAAAATGTCTAGCTTTTAATAAATAATTATCTGACACCCAAAGTTTTAATTTGATGCAAAATGAATAGAAGTCCATTACTGTATATAGTAACTATTAAGTCTAATATATATACCCTAGTAAGCTATAGTACTTTTTCCCTTTGGGAAGGTACCATCTGTGCAGTCTGCAATTTTGTTGAAGAAAGATGTTGAATCTATTTAATATTTCTTGAAAAATAATTGATTTCTGTGCATTTTTTTTTCACACTGCATCAAATTAAGGTTGATTACGTCGATTAAGCATCATGAGGTGGAGTGTGAGGGGTGGTTCCCTATTTTTTATTTATTTATTTTTGTTGTTGCTGGGAGTTGGAACCCTATTAGTTAGGTTGCTTAATATTTATGCTAAGTACTCTTTAAAATACCAGAATAGGGAGGATGGTGTAGGTTTAAGTTTATTAGATTGATCAGTATTGCTGAACTATGAAATATTTTTTTTTGCATACAGGTATAACAGAATAGCTTTAGTGTAGTTGTTGTTTTAAACTTGAGTATGAACTTATACAAAATGCAGCAAGATATTTAAAAAACAGTTTTGTTGATTAAAAAACACTATATCGGATTCATATCGGTATCGGCAGATATCCAAATTTATGATATCGGTATCGGTATCGGACATAAAAAAGTGGTATCGTGCCATCTCTAATTCCTACACTGACTGACTTCTCACACCGGCTTATATATAATAAGCTGCAGGTGCAAGTCGACACGGCACGGTCCAGCTCAAAGAAAGCAGTATTTCCGAGAGGAGAAGAGGAAGTTCACTGGTAAGACAACCACAATACTGTTGAACACTGAGTCCCAAGAATCTGGTGCCCCTCCAACAGTGGCAGCAGCCAAACACAATGGGAAGAAGTATTGTCCTAATTGCAACAGCGTTGACCACTCTTTAAACAGCTGCTCAAATTTCAGACAGCTACACAAAGCACAAAGACAGCACTGGATCAAGAGTAACAACCGGTGCTGGTGCTGTGGGAGGCCCCACCAGGCTGCAGAATGCGGTCTAAAGATGCGCTGTAAGACATGCAACCAACGACATCTCCTTGTCCTCCACAAACTCACTGACAGGTCCGCTAAAAATGTGCAAGCCTCCGAGGCCTCTTCTGCAACAACAGACTCAGGTACTGCGCGAGTGGGCGAGAAAGTGTTGTACATTGACACACCACTAGGAGGATGTAAAGTCCTATTGAAAATCAGCAAAGTTTTACTGAGGAATGGCGATCTAGTCCTAGAGTCTTACGCTGTCTTGGATGATGGGTCTGAGCAGACCATCCTTCTTTAGTATTTTAGTATTAGTATTTATTTATTTATTGTCATTGTCAAGAACAATGAAATTGCGTTTGGGGCTTCCATACAACCCCAAAAAAAGAAGAAAATAATAAATACCCCTTAAAACCCAAGTGTACATATTTAACCCAGTGTGACTCCAATGCAATAAGACAATCCTTAGCAATAATGTTCGTAGAAATTCAGACTTCTTAGCACCGCTGCGCAGCAGTTAGGGTTAAAGGGGCAACCCAAAGAATTACCACTGAGAACCGTGAGACAAGACCTCCATGTTCTCCAAGGGGAGGCTGTCTCCTTCAGCATTTCTCCTACTTCCCAGCCGAGACAGATTTTCAAAATCAACCAAGTTTTCACAGCCGAGACGCTTGGGCTAGCAGAGCACACTCACCCAGTGAATGCCGTTAAGTAGAAATATCATCATCTCAGGGGTCTGGTGCTTCAAGAAATTGACAACGCTAAACCAGTGTTGCTAATAGGATCAGACCACCCGCATTTGGTCACCCCAGTGGAGCCAATCCGACTCGGCCTCCCACCCAGGTGGGACTGCAGCTGTCAAGACACGCCTTGGCTGGACCCTACAAGGGCCGACTCAAGATGTAATGAAGCAGTTGAGAGAGCAACAGTGCTACTTCACCACCTGTCAGTCCCCAGGTGTAGACCTGCTGCGAGATGTTGTAAGACTTTGGCAAATGGATGTGCTACCCTGGCGCAGTACCAAAGTCGGCACCAGGTCACGAAAAGACCAAGAAGCTATTAAGCTTCTTGAGACTAAAAGGGAGAGAGTAGAGATCAGGGGAGTTCAACGGCATGCAACACCACTCCTATGAGTTCCTAACATGCCTACCCTGTCTGCGCCTAAGGAGGAGGTGCTCCCTCTGCTCTACAGTACAGAGCGGAGGTTGTTGAAGTCACCAGAGAAGGTCGTTTCCTACACAACTGAGATTCAGAGACTACAACAGGAAGGTTTTGTTGTCAAGCTTGAGCCTGGAGCTGACAACACTCCTGCTAGCTTGTATATCCCACACCACATGGTGCAGCATAACGGCAAGAATCGAGTTGTGTTCAATTGCTCATTCCAGTTCCATGTTCCATCAGGTCAGACTACTAAAAGAAGACCAGCCACTCCTCCGATTCCTCTGGCGAGCCTGTAAACATGACAACCCCCCTTCTGTCTACGAGTGGAGAGTACTCCCTTTCGGCACCACATGTAGCCCATGCTGTGCTATCTTTGCCCTACAAAAACATGTGCTAGATCACAGCAACCCAGGGGAGGACGTCTGTGAGACTGTGATGCAGTCATTCTATGTCGACAACTGCCTCCGGACCTCGGCGACAGTGGTCGAAGCTAAAGTACTTGTGGACAAACTGCAGAAGCTTCTGGATGAGGGAGGTTTTGAGTTAAGACAATGGGCCAGTAACCAGCCCTCAATCATCAGCCAGCTCCCCCCAGAGCTTCAATCAGACAGCGCTGAGCTCTGGATCACACATGGCAAACCTGATCAGAAAGAAGCTGTACTGGGACTCCATTGGCACTGCTCTTTAGACAGGCTGTACTACTAGCTCCGCCCTGTTGATCATACTCAAGTGACCCTGCGCACAGTCTACAAGGTTTTAGCGAGTCAGTACGACCCACTTGGCTACATTGTGCCATACACCACAAGAGCTAAGATCATTGTTCAGCAGATGTGGGCTTCACGGACTGACTGAGATGATACCAACCTTCCTCATGACCTTCTCCAGGCCTGGAATGAATGGGAGCAGGAACTGTCCCAGCTGCAAACCATTTCATTAGCTCATTGCTACACCAGCTCCAGCATTGATTCAAGCACCTGCCAATGTGACATCCACATATTCTGCGATGCCTCTGAACGGGCCTATGGATCAGTGGCTTACCTGAGGAGTGAGGATGCAAGTGGCACCGTGGAAGTTGCCTTCCGGACAGCACGTTCCAGAGTAGCACCCCGGAAGCAACAGACCATACCCCGCTTGGAATTAAGTGCAGCATTAACAGATGGCACAAGTGCTTACTACTGAACTAACAGCCTCGCTTCGCTATGTCGCTTTATGGACCGACTCTACCACGGTACTAACCTGGCTACAGTCAGACACCCGTCGATTTAAAGTCTTCGTCAGGACTCGGGTGGCGGAGATACAGGAGCTGACAGACTGGGCAGCCTGGAGATATGTTGACTCAGCCAACAACCTGGCAGATGACATTACACGGGGAAGGCATCTTTCTCACTTCGGCGAGTGGAGCCACTGGTGCCGAGGTCCTCCATTCCCCCATGAGCCTCCAGATCAGTGGACCGAGACACCACACCTCCTACCCCTGAATGATGAGGAACCACGGAAGCCATTCACCTGTCTACACGTCATCACGCCATGCAGCCCACCTTTACCCGAAGCCGATCAATTTCAGACATTCAAGGACCTCCTTAAGGCTACAGCACAAGTTTTGCGTGAGCCAGCAGATGCCCCTCTGACAGCGTAGGACTACCAAAGAGCAGAAACCAAGCTGCTGCAACAAGTGCAGCAAGAGTGTTTCCTCTCTGAGTCGGTCCACTTACAAGAGGGCAAGCAACTCCCAAGATCCAGCCGTCGCTCTGGCTCCCGAGTTGGATACAAATAAAGGACTCATTTGCATAGGGGGACGTCTTCGCCACAGTCCCTACCAGGACCAATTCATCACCCACCCTATCGTGCCTAAACATAGGATCACCCAGTTAATTATCGAAGATACGAATGAAGCCTTATGCCATCCTGGAGCAGAGAGAGTTTTTGCGGAAACTAGGAGGCGCTACTGGACACTACGAGGGACAGAAGCAGTAAAGCGGCACCAGCAAGGCTGTCTTGATTGCAGGAAATGGAGAGGCAAGCCAGAGGCACCTAAGATGGCGGACTTGCCCCCTTCAAGGCTTTAGCTTCATCAGCCCCCCTTCTATTCAACAGGTGTGGACTGTTTTGGCCCATATTCTATTCAAGTGGGCTGAAGACATGAGAAACAATGGGGCACCACCTTTAAATGCTTCACCACTAGAGCTGTCCACCTTGACCTCCTGCCCACCACTGGCACAGATTCATTCCTAATGGCATTCCGGCGATTCGTAGCACGCAAGGGTAAGCCGTTTGAACTGCTTTCTGACCAAGGAACGAACTTTAGAGGTGGGGAGAGAGAGCTGAAGCAGGGTTTTGATGCTCTACAGCCTGAACTGCAGACAAACCTAGCTGCTCAGCAGGTGAGATTCTACTTCAACCCACCAAATTCCCCCCACTTTGATGGTTGCTGGGAGAGAGAGATTCGCTCCTTGAAGCAGGCTCTACAGACAACTTCAGGGGCACAGACTGTAACTGAGGAGGTTCTGCAGACCCTCCCTGCAGAAGTTGAGGGTATTCTGAATTCAAAGCCCCTGGGCTATGTTTCCTCAGATGAGGCTGATGTAGATCCTGTTACTCCAAATACCCTGTTGATGGGGCGGCCAGTTGCATCTCTCCACCAGGTTGTCTACCCTGAATCGTAGATATTGAATAAATGGAGATGGTGCCACAGCCAGGTCTTAGCCGATCACTTCTGGAAGCATTTCATTAAATATTATCTTCCAAGCCTGCAGACCAGACAGAAGTGGCAATTCGAGAGCGTTACCAGACTAATGGATGATTACTGCCTGATGGCCACCGGAGCTCAACAGATTTCCACAGGAAATCTGGGGGCAGCTGTTAAAAAGTCCTCCTGCCAGGGCAGAGCATGATTCCCCCAGGGGCCAATAGCCACTCAGAGTGCCGTCCTCTCATTGCTGTGGCAATTAACAGTGAAGTTGGAGAGTAACGCTGCTGCAGGCAAGTTATAGACTTGGATTGAATCGGACTAAGGCGGGCAAGTGTGCGTTCGTAGACCCAGTAAGTCACATTGGGAACGTATTTTATTTCTGTTGCTGTTAATGTACCAATGTAGACATCTGTTGCTATTGCCTTGTGTGTTAGCAGCTATGCTGTAGGAATAAAGTAAGTAGTAGCCTGGCTCCACAGGATATTCCTCATTTCTAAGTTGTTTCAGTTATTGTGGAGAGTTAATGGTCACAAAGATTTTACCTGATGGAGTTACTAAGCTAGCATACAAATCTGTTCTTGTCTATAAAGCCTGCATTGCGGCTTTTGAGTGAGCAATTGTGTCCACTAGAGGGTGGTGTTGACTCACAAATGAGGGAATTGGCCTAAATTCATTATGATTCTGTGTTTGTTATTACTCTAAGCTCTTTTTCTGGTATCTGGATCTGTCCATTTATAATCTGGTATGGTGTTCTCTGTAATAATGAAGTATTATGTTATTTCTTATTTGTATTAATTACAGAACCACATCCTTACGAGAGCGTGTGTTAGATGTGGGCTCGTGGTAAATAAAGTTCTTCCACTCTGACATCATTCCCCGTCTCTGACCGGACGTTATTACCAGGGAACAGTACCAAATCACGTTTCAGAGATAGTGGTCCAGGGCGTCTGCTATAACAGTAATCAAAATGTTTTACAGTAACATCTGTAGCTCTGTTTCACTAAACCCTGGAATGACGCCTAGGTTTGAAATGCAACGAGGTATCCATCAGGGATCCTCTATTTCCCCCAAATTGTTCATACTAACCACTCAGTTGCTGGCATTCATCATCCAAAAGAACCCCGATTTACATGGTGTAAACATTTTTGACAAAGGATTCAAAATAAGCCAGTTTGCAGATGTTTTTAAGAGATAAGTCCATGATAGCTAAAGCTCACAACACTATCTCATTACTCTCTCAGGCTTCAGGACTGTCTGAATATTAACAAATTTGAATTATTACCTAGTCACACGTGTTCTGATTCTAATATAGCTTCTATAAGGGCAGAATCAGAAATTAAATATTTAGGTATAGTGATTTTTAAAAATATGACCAGAAGAGAAGACACCAACATCTGCAGTCGTATCGTCGACATGAAGAAATCCGTTAGTCGTTGGTTGACCAGGGATATCACTATATTTGGCTGAAGGTCTTTCTAAATTAATTTACCCATGTCATTCTCTGTCATATTTCTGGTTAAAGGTTATGAGAAGGGTGGTGTTAGAGCCTTAGACTTCGAGTCAATGGTGGGAACTTTTAAGATTAACTGGCTCAGAGCTTGTCTATCTCAGTCTGATTCCATGTGGTTTCATATACCCAGATCCTTATTTAAGGAATTAGAAGGAATTTATTTTTTTATTAAGATGTGACTTTGAGATTAGTAAAATATCTAGTTTTCACAAACAGATACTTTCTTTTTGGAAAATGATGTTTACACACAACTTCTCTCCTCACACCTATGGAACCTATGTTGTAGCGACTTCCACAGTCGCTAGAGGCCGGGGATGAAGCCTGCCTATTTGCCTGACGCGCTGTCAACTTTACGCAATAATGCGAGAGGTGGAATTGTTTGCTTGTTTATTAAAGTGCTTTGCGATTTTTACAGAGTAGTATCATCGGCTCCTGATTCAAACTCTTACAACATCACAGGCTCTAATATAACGAAGCAAACATGTAGTGCAGCGGTCAACAAAAACTACGGCTACCCAGCCCTCCTCTCTGTCAAAATCAAAACCAGTAAATGACAGACTGACAACGCCCATTTATGTCACCGCTAGCACCCACGTGACTCCCATAACAACCAAACAAATAAAAACCCAGTGATCATCAGAATTCAATACATTCAATTATGGCTCCTACATATGTCGACCCTATGGACCAAACAAAAAGTCATTGTTTATCAGGAACTGGTTTGAGAGTGGTATCTTGTTTGTAACTGACCTGCTGATTCGAGTGGTGCTTTATTGGATTATGTATCTTTCTCCAAGATACACAACCCAGATCGTCCAATAAAAGAATACAGAAAGGTTTGTCGTGTTATCCCATTGGCTCTAAGGCAACTAATACGCAACACAATGTTATATTCTGACGTCAATCCAACGCTGCCAAGCTTAAAAATTGGAAACTGCCATCTAAATGATAGTAAATGTAATAACACATTTATCAGTATGAACTTCAAATCAATTATTTTCCATGGGTTTGACTCGGGTAGACATCTGCAAGCTTTTCACAGGGATCAGTCACTCATGGAAAAAGTGTTTTCTGAATTTATTAAGTGGCCTGTTTTCCCTAAAGTTAAAGAAACTTATTTAATTTAATTAATAATATATACCCTGTGTCTGAATTTCTAAAGAGGAGGTTTAAGTTTGAGGTTAACCTGTGTTCTTCCTGTGATTCAGACTGTGAAACATTACACCATTTGTTTTTCTCATGTCCTGCATCAGATGCTTTTTGGTTAGAACTACACAGCTGGTTATCCCTCAAGATCAACGATATCCCACAGTTTAATATTTCTGATATTATTTTCTATATAGCTGAACTACATCTACCTGTCTCTACTGTGATTAACATTATCATCCTGTTAGGGAAACACCATAATCATTGTTGTAAATGGAGTAATAGTAAACCATCCTTTCCATAGTTCATCAGTGATTTTAAACACTACTTCATGCATGTCACTTAAAAAACTGAAGTCCAGCAGATTTGTTAAGATCTATGATGACATTTCCCGTCTGCTACTGTTTTGATTATTACCTCCATTGTGTGTCAACCTTTGTTATTCTGTTCCTTTAGTACTCTAGCACCCCCTTATATCCTTGCTGTTATTTTTGTTGTATTTTTTAGCTTCTGCGAGAGTTACTTTGTATTGTATTGTATTGTGTTATATTATTCTTGATTGTATTGTTAAATTGTTAATAGAATAAAAAGTGTTGTTGTTTTGGTGATGCAACTTCCGTCGACAGACGATAGTCTACAGGAGAAGGGTCTGGCTGCAGCCACTGTGGAGCGCCACATTAAAAGGGAACACATGACCTCCACAGTAGGTAGAACCACGTCCAATGTATTGCAATATGGGATACAACACAAAAACAGAAGCTGTTTCTCAATTCTCAAGTACGCGAGTCCGGACTTCTTAAGCACACATGTGAGGCCGGACTTCGTTCTACAATTGGAACAGCAGCGCACTTGATGACATCACCAATCCGGAGTTTTTACTGCTATCCCCTCTTAATTTAACTGTGATTAATATTTACAATAGAAATTACACATCATGTTGTAGATTTTCTTTTGTTTCCTTTAAAAAGAAAAAAAGATAATTTAAAAAAGTATCTTAAACACTCTGGCAAAATTCTCTTTTATGTATGATCTGTTCCACGTCTAATAAGCTTCATACAGTTAAACACAATCACTACATGTATGAAAACATGTACATATGTATGCCTGAATAATAACAAACAAGTGAGATGTTAGAATGCTTTTATTTTTATTTTAGTAGACACTGAAAGCTTACAATAGACAGCTGCTTGGGTTTGGAAGAGAATTGAACAAATATTTAAAATATAATTGGATCATGTTTGGGGGGTTAGGGTAGAAATGACTGAAGATTAATTGGCTCTGTTTTGAGTTTTGTTCAAAAAAGAATGACTTCATATAGGGAAAAATATATATCACATCTGCAGGACACCTTAAACTAGTTATTTTATTAAGCAGCGAGGCAGAACAAAGTCGGGGCTGCATCAAGACACGAGGACTAAACCCCAGTTCAACCAGACCCAGAACTGATCCGGAATTAAAACAGGACTACAACAGTTCAAAATCAGGACTACTGAGGACTTAACCAAGACAGAACCAGAATCAGAACTAGATGATAGCAGCACTAAAAATCATCATAGACCTGCACTACACTTATTTTTTTAATTCTACCAAAGTCCACTATTTAGATTGAGAAAGGTTTATATAATTATTTAGCCTTGTTGTGCAAACAAGCTGCAGAACTTAATAAATGTAGAAGTTGAAAACTAACAAACCTAAAAAGAAACACTAGGTACGAGATACATGAGGACCTGTGATACGCTGATACTTTTGGTAAACAACCATTTGACTAACATGTGTGTCTCACCTGCTCTTGTTCATCTCTCTCTCCCTCTTTGTGCTGACAATCATCAAATATACAGATATTTACAAACTCTTCAGATAAAAACACTTTTTTAATTGTAACATCAAATCAGACTAAATGTTTATTTTTTAGATAAATATAAAAAACATATTTGTTAACTTTAAGAGTAAAGAGATAAACTGTCTGTATTTCTTAATTGCAAATGGCACCAAATTGTATTCAAACTTGAGCCACACTTATGGAGCTCCACAGTTCTTTTCCTGGTGTTTTGGTTGACATCTCTTGATGTTCCCATGTCAAAGAAACAGCCTCTGTGTTTTGCCTTATATGCATCCACAGCTGTGCCACCAGTTTACTCACATGGACTCTACTAACCTATCAGAAGCTTCTTCAGCTCAGAATGGAATCGTCTGCAGTTTCTTATTAATTAACAATAAACTTAGAGCTTCTATTTTTATCACTTTCATCAAATTTAGGAGCACATATACACTGTCTCTCTGTATTCTGACATTTAACTAATTCAAAAGATATTTCAATATTTATTTATCCAAAACAAAACAAGTTTACTCTAAATTGATGTTGTGCAGTAAAAAAATGTTCTTGTGTTTTCCATAAAGTGTAAATATCTGGTTTCAGCTGTGAATATACTGCTGTGTATTGAAGTTCCTCTTGTTTTGCTTAGAAATATACTGAACAACATACAAAGCATAATATATAAAATAACATCTACCAGAGTTTTTTCTTTGAAAGAAGCTCCTTATGTCCATTCTTGTATATCAGTGCATTACTGAAACCGATTTATTTAGCCGTGGAGGGAAACAACTGAAAATATGAAATAAACACACGTGTAAGCTAAGACTCTCTAAAGAAACAGCATTGTTGTTGTTCGGCTTTTCATTTGTTGATTCACTTGAAGAGCAAGTAACGTAACATGGGTCAAGTGATCACTTTGATATCTTTCATGATTCACCGTCATATTTACATTATTTGTACAGTACGAATGATTTGCTTTGGTACCTGGTCGAACTTCAGTTCTCCTCTGTCTGCCTGGCTGCGTTTCTCCAACAGCTCACTCGCAGGCAGCAGCTGCCCCGCCCCCTCGCTCAGTCACTTAGTGTCTGAGCTCGGATCATACCAATATTAGGGGGGATTTACGCACAGTCGTAAATTCCCACAGTGTGCACTATGTGCTTCGAATATTGTGTGTAGTTTTTGTTTTATACAGTTGTCAGCCAGGCATCTAACTATGAAAAGAATTACACTCCAAAAGACCCCGGGCTTCTGAAAAAACAACCCAGGCTTAAGCCCAGTAAGCCAACCCCCCCCCCGCTCCGCCACTGATCTTCTCAGCCAAACCGATTTGCTAAGGAACAAATAAAACAAACATTTTTAAGTTATCTAAATGTCTTATATATCATGTTTAACCTGAGTAGTGTAAGACCGCGGGGGTTTGAAAACAAAAAGCACGCATATTGAGAAATGGGTCGTGCAACATAACCGTGTTCCAGTTTGAAGTCACACGTTTCTGGTTACTGTGCAGGTCAAGTGTTTCTGCCCACTGTGGAGCTCCACAGTGGCTGCAGCAACATTCTCGCCTGAAAATATCTTAAAAGTGTATTTTGTGACCCAAAAAGAGTTATATTTCAAACTTTTTATATGCACTGTGTACACTGTGTATTGAGGCACAGCTGGTGCAATGTAACTCTGTTCAAATTTGAAGTCATGTGTTTCCACCTAGTGTGGAGGTGGAGTGTTTCCGGTTTCTGTGGAGCTCCACAGTGTCTGCAGCCAGGTGCTCTTGGTCTACAGTGGGATTCAGCGCTCCTATTGGCTCATAGGCCATCGTGAAAAGACGTAACTGTCTACAGTCACTGTAGACTTTACACTACTGTAGAACAATACGTCTGTGAAGGTTCTCAGTCATCCAGGTCATCGTAGTCAAAGGAGCTTGCAAAGAAAAGCGTCTGGACTTCTTTAAGTTGCTTGAAGACGTTTCACCTCTCATCCGAGAAGCTTCTTCAGTTCCTCCAGGCCTCTTCTCATATTGCTCACCTACTACTGAGAGTATATCTTGAATGGCTCAGTGAAAAAACAACTAGTTTGTTCTCTGGGCTTTATCTCTCTGGTATACCTCCTCAAGCGGTTAGCGAAGGCTGTGAGTCTTTGCGTGGCAGTTTCTAAGGAATCTTTTTGTTACTTGTTACTTGAACCCCTTTCTCCATTTTTATACCTTTCTGCAGTTCCAATAAGGAGCAAACTCCATGGTGCCTTGATCTTGGCCTGTAACGTCGTTCCCCATGGAGGGTACATCTCCCTGTGGCATTTTAACTTGTTGCCAAGCGTCTCAAGGATAACTGTTGCCGTGGTGTTGCAGGGACAATAATGCTGTATTCACTTTCAGAGGGTACTTCACATGGTCTTGGTAATCGACCGCTGAAGGAACAACAATCCTCTTTTTCAGGTGACCTGAATCTGACCTGAGGGATCTGCTGGAATACCACTGGGTTTAATTACAAGGTATCCCTGCCCCAAGCTCAGTAGGTATAGTGGCCAAACCATGATTGGAAAGTCTGTGGTTCGAATCCACTGAACGCCCACCCTGAGTAAGGTCCTGCACCCCGGGCACTGGATTGGTGGCTGCCTGCCTGCCCTCTGAGTGAATGGGTTAAATGCAGAGGAGTAATCAAAGTGATCGTGGCTCAAGAGTTGGGAGTTTGCCTTGTAATCGGAAGGTTGCCGGTTCGATCCCTGGCTTGGACAGTCTCGGTTGTTGTATCCTTGGGCAAGACACTTCACCCGTTGCCTACTGGTGGTGGTCAGAGGACCTGGTGGCCTCGCCTCTGTCAGTGCGCCCCAGGGTGGCTGTGGCTACAATGTAGCTGCCATCACCAGTGTGTGTGTGTGAATGGGTGGATGACTGGATGTAGTGTAAAGCGCTTTGGGGTCCTTAGGGACTAGTAAAGGCCATTTTAATTTTCCTATGGGGATTAATAAAGTGCACATTATGTTTACATTAAGTCACACCATCCACAGGAGGGTAGGTTGTACCCCATCACACATATTCACACCAGGACAGAGTAAGAATGTGGGAGAAATGGGGAGGGGGGCATCGTCATGTATATGAAAGAGTAGAAAAGGCTTGGTGTACTCCAGAGATGCACCCAAGAAGTACTTCATCATAAGAATAAAGACCTACATTGTTAAGAAAAACATGATTTTTTTTCCTATTCATGTAATTTATATATAGCATAAAAAATAATATGGGCCATGTAGTCAAGCTAAGTGTACCTGCAAACATATGAGAGACCAGACAAAAAAATAAGGCATGAATACAATACAAACGTTGTTTTTTCTTTATTTTTTAAGTGTTTATTCACAGGTTTCTTAAGACTTTTGATAGAAGGGACAGTAGAGACCGATGGCCCTATAACAGTCCCAATAAAGGAGAAGAAGGAAACACTACAGCTGCTTTTCAATCAAGCTATCAGAAAAACATCAGCATGGGTGTTTGATAGTGGAAGCTGCAATCTTTAAAAAAAATGGCTTAGCCCATTAAACCCATGTGCTTTTAAGGGCCCAGCCTAAGCAGCTCATCTATGGCTCTCACCCTTCTAAAGACTTTGTAGGTTACATTTTGTGAAACTAAGGGAGACAAAATATTTGCTGAGGTGACAGTGGAAGCACCGTCACTCATTGGTGTCATTATTGCATTTTTCTACACAGCGTTTTAATGCCAAGTTATTTTAATATTAATGTGACATCATGCTGAATGCAATATCATCTCACTGGGTCAGAGGTTGTTGGGAAATTGTCATGGGAACTTGGGTATTGATGGTGACTCGCTGTCTTGTTTGACACCGAATCATGCCTGTAATGGCTCTTCTGAACCTGCAAGAAAAGGCGATTTAAGTCCTTCTACACACCACCATCACTACACACTACAGACAGAAGTACACAGTATATAAAAATGTTAATGTGACACAGAAATATCCCATTTTATCCCACATATTGGTTTCTTATGCAAAAGTTTATTGGCACAGAAATATTAACTATTGTCATAGCATACTTAAGAGAGAACACTCACTTTTTGTTGGCAATGACGTAAATACAGGGATTATAAAAGGTGGAGGACTTGGCAAAGAGTGGAGCAATAATAGCCATTGGGGCAGGGATAGTCTTTGGGTCACTAAACGATGCCCACAGACACACCATGGAGTATGGAGACCAGGCAACCAGGAACATGACAATCATTACAATTGACATCTGTCAGCAACAAACAACAACAACATTATATAAAACATGCAAATTTACTCCATGTAGTATAAATTATGTATCCCATGTGGACCACAAACCACACGGGAGTCTATATTTTTCCTGAATTTCATGTTTATTATATAGAACTAAATTACTTTCCAATTTTGTAGAACACTGTGGTCTGAACTAAAGCTATAAATAACCATGGTAAAACAAAATGGTTAGCCTACCAAACTCGGAAAAAGTGTCAACGGTAATGTTGTCATATTGAACAACATAGATTGGATATTTGTTTAAAAAAAAAAAACTAATTTCGACCAGAAGTATTCTTCTCTGTTTAAACATGCATTTGATAAATACAGATGCATGTGGCATTAACAAACAAAGCCTAAAACTGTGGCCCAGTTTCACCTTGGTGACATCCATTTGATCAGACCAATCCATGTTAATGCAGTCCAGGCAGTTGCTTGCTTTGTATCTCCTGACAGTGACTGTCACACTGTAGTAGCAGTAAAACATGACACACAGAGGAACCACAAAGTTCACAGCAATCACTGCCATAGTATAAGAAATAAAAGACCTGGGAAAGAAAAACACAGATAGTTATAAAGCATTCTCATACCAAGACATGCTAGATTTGTTTTATCTCAGCTAAGCAATGACATATTAACATTTTAAACAGGGTTTTAAATCATAATATTCAAATTCCGTTATATTGAATGCAAACATGCTTACAATGTAAGTGAAAAAAATAAACAGTTCAGAGAAAAACTATTTGCCCCCTTCCTGATTATTTTTTGTGTCATGGTTCAGTTCAGTAAGGTCACCTGTTGATGCAAAAGGTGAAAAAGGTAGGGCAGCCTACAGGTGACGAGAGCAAATGGTACAGCAGGCTGCATGATGATCATGATGCACGGTGTAAAGAACTTTTTGCTATATAAGGGAGCTAACGAGCATCATCCCTCATCTAAACCAAGTGAGTTCCACCCTGAGGAGGATTAACACCAACAGAGCTACAGGACCAGATAAGGAGGAAGGCAGGACTTTGAAAGCATGCACTGACCAACTGACAGGATTTTCCTGAAAAGGATGCATCAGAGGATGCCGTCGCATTAGCACTGTACTGAGCCCTGACCCACTTCGAACATTCCAGCTCTTATACTACGATGTTGGTTCTGAAGCCTTATAACCTGGGTGTGCCAACATCGCTGTGCCACTGGATCAGGGACTTCCTCTCGAACAGGCCTCAGATGATGAGAATAGAGAGCTGGACATCTTCCACACTGGTCTTGAACAGAGGCACACCACAGGGTTGTGTGCTCAGTCCAGCCTTATTCATTCTGTTCACTCACGATTGTTCTGCCATTAATTTCACTAACATAGTCATTAACTTTTTGGATGATACCACTGTGGTGGGTCTCATATCAGACAATGATGAGACTCACTATAGAGAGGAGATCCAACACCTGACACAGTGGTTCTTAGATAACAACAGCATCAAGGTCCTGGGTCTCCACATAACATCTAACCTGAGCTGGTCGCTGAACACATCACACCTGGTGAAGAAAGCCCAACAAAGGTACTTCTTCCTCGGGGAGCTAAAATGGATCACACGCTCTTCTTGGCTGCTTGTGAATTTCTACAGAGCCACAATAGAAAGCACCTTCTATCTTAGTATAACTGTATGGTATGGCAGTAGCACAGCACAAGACAGAAAAACTGGCCTGGGAGGTGAAAACAGCACAGGGGATTGTGGAAAGTCCACTCCCACATCTGGACTTGGTATATGCTGGATGAATCCAGAAGAAGGCCAGATGTATCGCTGCAGACGGTGGTGTCTGCAGCGATACATCTGGCCTTCTTGCCACCTTGGCAAAGGACTATGTATACTGCTTTCTTCTCTGGAAAGCAGTACAGAAACATACAAACATGCACCACCAGACTGAGAGACAGCTTCTTCAACAGAGCTGTGAAATGCATTTAAATTCTGTCTGTGTTGGGCTGTCTATCATTCAAGCTCACGTCCTCTACCAGAGGCCTGGAGCTTGAGGGTCTTGCGCAGTGTTGCTGTTCCTAGAACTGCGCTCTTCTGGAGGGAGATGTTGGTAGTTGTTTCTAGGATCTGCTGGAGCCACTTGCCTAGCTTGGGGGTCACTGCACCGAGCACTCTGATTACCACTGGGACCACTGTCCCCTTCACCTTCCGCATCTTCACGAGCTCTTCTCTGAGCCCTTGGTGCTTCTCCAGCTTCTCGTGTTTCTTCTTCCTGATGTTGGTGTCATTCGGTATTGCTACTTCTATCACTACGCCGTCTTCCTCTGCTTGTCCACCACTACTATGTCTGGTTGGTTAGCCATCACCATTTTGCCCATCTGTATCAAGAAGTCCCACAGGATTTTAGCTCGGTCATTCTCAACCACTCTAGGGGGCATCTGCCATTTAGACCTCGGGACTTCCAGGCCATACTCAACACAGATGTTTCTGTACACTATGTTGGCCACTTGGTTATGGCGTTCCATGTATGCCCTGCCTGCTGGCATCTTGTACCCTGCTGTTATGTCTCAGGGGCATCTTTACACAGCCTGCACCTGGAGTCTTGCCTGGTGTGGTAGACCCCAGCCTCTATAGATCTTGTGCTCAGAACTTGTTCCTGTGCTTCCATGATTAGTGCCACTGCACTGTCTTTCAATCCAGCTTTGTCAACTTCTCAATGTCTCCTCTATCTGCCGGCGGTACATACCGTGCAGGGGCCTATTCTTCCATGATCATTCCTCCTCTTCCTCCTCTTTCTTGGGTTTCTGCTGCCTGAGGTATTCACTGAACATGCGGTTGGTTGGGGCCATCTTACTGGATTCATGGATGTTTGTTATCTCATCCTGGACTGTGGTGCTGACACTCACAGTCTCTGGCTTCCTTCTCTCCGCTTAGTGTACAGCCTCAGGGTGCTGGACTGGAACCATTCATGGTCAGGGCTTCCTGGTCTTGATGTCAGGGGCTACTATCTCCTTCTTTGGCTGGCTTATTATCCCAGCAAGGTACTTGATCAGGTACCTTTCCTCTCTTTGTTATCATCCGACTATACTTCTCCAGTCCGAATGATATCATTGCTGTATATCCTGGTGGTGTGGATCAGTGAATCAATGTCTAGTTCACTCTTGGCATACAGCTTGATGTCATGCATGTAGAGGAGGTGGCTGACAATTGCTCCATTCTGTAGTTGGTATCCATAGTCAGTCCTGTCACTGATTTCACTGAGAAGATTCAGGCCTAGGTAGAACAGCAGTGGGGACTGTTAAGAAGAAAATATCTGAAGTGTCTCAATGCTTATATTAATAAGTGTCATATAATTATATAGTGTAGTATTGAATGGGCATGGCCCTGGTAATAAAGGCATTAGACTACATGTCCTTTAGTGGTAGAATGTTGGAGACTCTCACCCACGTTTGTCTGCAGAAGCTGATAACATGGAACCATCTGCCAGTGGAAATTTACTAGAAGGGAGTAAGGCAAGGTCACAGCCTCGCCGGAGCTGAGAAAAGATGTTTTGCAGCTAATGGACAAAAACCTCTGAGTACGCTATGCAACGTGACTACTTAATGCTTGTGTAACACTGTTGTTTAGACTAGAGTGGGACAGCCTGTAATAAAATTGTTAGGCATTTCGAGATTCGCAGCAGCATGTCATGCAGGACGCATCTCCCTTCCGGAAGTGTAAAATGGTCTATTGAGCAGTGTGTTGTCTTCCATCAGATGGCTTTGAGGAATCACAAAAACTTGGTGAAGTGTCGATATTTAACAGGACAGAGCATCTCCTTGGTACATCCCGCACTTGATGGCGACCTGTGCTATGGACTTGTAGTTGGCCTCTAGTGTTGTGTGTCACATCCCCATTGAGTTGCTGATCAAGGCTCTTAGGGTCCTGGTGATCTTGTACAATTCTGGGCACTTAAGGATCCAGGTGTGGGGCATCCAGTCAAAGGCCTTCTTGTAATCAATCCAGGTTGGTCAGCCTAGTCTTGCACTCTCAGGCGACTGCTCTGTCTACCAGTGGCTGGGGTTTCGCTCCTCTGGTATTGTTTCCAACGCCTTTCTGTGCCCCACTCGTGTATTGAGCCATGTACTTATTCATCTTAGCCACTATGACACCTGACACGAGCTGTCTTGCGGTTATTGGCCGGTGGTTGGACGGAACCGGTCCCTTCCGGGGGTCCTTGAGGATCAGGACTGTCAGGCCTTCTGTTAGCCATTCTGGGTGTCTTTCGTCAACTAGCAGCTGGTTCATTTGTGCTGCCAGGCGCTTGTGGAGTGCAGTCAGTTTCTTCAGCCAGTAGGCGTGAACCATGTCGGGGCCTGGTGCTGTCCAACTCTTCATACTGGAGACCCTGTCTTGGATGTCTGCTACTGTGATGGTTACTGGACCCTATTCACCGGAGGTAGCTGTAGTCTGCCCTCAGATCCACTAGCTACTGAGCATTGCCGTTATGGGTTGTGTCCTTCTCCCATATGCTCTTGCAGTATTGCTCCATCTCCAGTCTTGGTGGTGATGTTCTCATATTGTTCCTCTGCCACTGTGAGTACACCTTGGCTGGTTCTGTGGAGAACAGCAGGTTTATTCTCCTGCCTTCGATCTCCCTGGAGTATCTCTTCAAGTAGCTGGCCAAGGCTGTGAGTTTTTTCGCCGGCATTTTCCAAGGCCTCAGGTATGTACAGCTTGCTGTACTTCTTCGGCACCTTCTTTGTTGCACCTTTCTGCAGCTTTGATCTTGGCCTCTAGTCTCCTTCCCCATGAAGGGTACTTTTAACTTGTAGCCAAGCTTCTCACTGAGCACTGCTGCCGTAGTATAGATCATCTGGTTACTCTTGGTAATGGTGTCGGTAAGTATCTTCCGTAGTGCTCCATTTGCATCATCTAGTAGCTCTTCTGAGGGTACTTCACTTAATCTTGGTAACCGGCTACGGAGGATCCAGGTTTCAAGCTTTACCATGATCCTATCTTTCAGGTCAGTTCTTCTCGCACTCAAAGATCCTTCCTCTTGGTACCCAATCTCTGGTGTGGGTGATGATGATGACATCTCCTCCCTGACCTGTCGTCCTGGCTCCCCCTTGCCATAGCATGTGTGTTGTACCTCGTGAGAGTAGTCCCTTCTTCCGAATGTTGGAACACTGAGTTACTAGTTGTTTCGCTGTCAGCATATAGTTAGTGTCTGTTCCAAACATAACCATATTTGACTGATCTGGATAGGCCATGTGCCAGGCCAAGTTGGAATGCCGGAAAACCAAGCTGGAGCATTATTTAGGAGTGAGCCCTAGCACCATCTCCAAATTAAAGGTCAAGTTCCATTTAAAGGGAAATGTCAGACAGGCCACAAAGTGGGCATCCCAAGAAGATGAGACCAAAAAAGACAGTTTCCTTAACCTGTCACCACTTAAAAGACAGCATACAGTCAATCTCCAGTCTCATGTGACGCCCAGGAGGCCCTTCACAATCAGACCTGTTTATGCTGGTGCTGACAACATGTGTACTGTAAGCTGAACATGTGGAGAAACATCATGTTCAGTGGTACAGTTTTGTCAAATTGTGGACACAGAAAATGCAATGGTAATTGCTTAACCAAAAGGCTGAAAGCTTTTGTCGTTACTGGAGGCCATTTCAGTGGAGTGAGATCTTAAAATAAGATTCTGCAACCAGTGACATTCCCATATCTCCACAGTCTAGGACAAAACTGTAGTCTACAAGATGACAATGCTTGACCCAACAGAGTGCAGTTTAAGCCTCCAGAATTTGAGGCTAAAGATGATGCACCTGCCTGCAAGCCTGACCTGGGATTTCTGTCCTTGATCATTGCTGCACCCAATCATGCAGCAGAATATAGGCATTATGAGGGGGGAAATAGTGATAATTTCTATGTATACTATGTATCAGTGAATTTACGTGACCGCTACCACTTATCCAATATGGCAGACAGTTGTTGAGCAACGTGTGCATGATGTTATGTGCAAAACCGCTATATAGTGTCAAATCACCAAAACATTACCTTTGCATCTTGTGATAGTAGAAACACCAATGGCTTTAATTGGGTGGACTGTTTGGGCTATTGAAAAAAACCTGAGCTAATGGAGAGGCAAATATCTGTTCAAACTCTTTTTTAGTAGCTTTTTATCCAAAATATCAAGTACATTATCCCTTAAAGACTCACGCATCATTCTGTCTCCAGTTGATGGTACATGTAGCTCCAGTGGGGTCAGGGGCATAGCCAGCCCAGCCAACAATTGGCATGGAGCACCAGAACACAGCATTCAGCCATGCTGCCAGAATAAGAAGACTGTATGATCGTACCGTCATTTTCTCACCTGGAGAGAGAAATGATGTATAGAAAAAATGAAGGTCAGGAAAGTGCGACAATAAAGTCATTTTGAATTTAATGAGCGATTGTAGTTAGCGCTACAATCGCTCCATAACTAAGAAAGTAAGCACTTTTTTAGGCTGCAGATAGTTGAATAAATGTTTAATAGAGATTAGCAAACTGTTGATTTTTAAGTACAACCACAATTCCACAAAAGCTGGGATAGTGCATAAATATCAGAATCAGAATCAGAAAGGGTTTTATTGCCAAATGTTGAGCAGGTTTACAACATTAGGAAATCGCTGCGATGCTTCAGTGCAAACATACTGTTATAAATTAAGCTTAAATAGACATGAAAATAAAAATGAGAATAAGAATTAAAAGTGCTAAGTAGATAGATAGATATATACATGATATATACATGAGTGCAGGTGGTGATCAGTGCAAACATGGAATGATGCAGTGAACACAGCGTAGGGTCATGTGTTAGTGGTGGGAACAGTCATACGGTTATTGTTCATGTGTCCGACAGCAGAGGGGAAGAAACTGTTCTTATGGCGAGAGGTTCTGGTGCGGATGGACCGGAGCCTCCTGCCTGAGGGGAGCAGGTCAAACAGACTGTGTCCAGGGTGAGAAGGGTCAGCTGAGATCCGGGCTGCACGCCCCAGTGTCCTGGAGGTGTACAGGTCCTGCAGAGATGGGAGTCTGCAGCCAATCACCTTCTCAGCAGAGCGCACAACACGCTGCAGTCTCTGTTTGTCCCTGATAGTGGCTCCAGCGTACCACACGGTGATGGAGGAGGTGAGGATGGACTCGATGATTGCAGTGTAGAATTGCATCATCGTCCGTGTTGGCAGGTTGAATTTCTTCAGCTGCCTCAGAAAGTACATCCTCTGCTGGGCTTTCTTGATGACGGAGGTGATGGTGATAAATATAAATAAATAAACAAAACCTTGCAGTTGTCCATTTTCTCTAGTTCTCACACATGACGTTTGAAGAAAAACATTTTCCCTAATATGTCCCACCCACTAACAGGAGCCATGATGAACAGATAATTTGTATTATTAACTTTACCTGTGAGTGGTCATAATGTCATTTCTAATAGTCCAATGTGGTGGTCCAATGTAGAATTCTAGCTGCTCAAGTATCCTGGCTCTTTGTTACATTTGTCATTTCACAAGGCACCAATCATAGCTCTGCATAAGGAGTAGCCAAATGCAGATTCTTAAGGCAACTGAATAATCTGACATGTACCTTTATTCAACTGGCAGAAGAGTCCAAAATCCTAACAACACGGTCCATACAGGAATCTAATAATGTGGGCAGGGAAGACACAGGGAGCAAAAACAGACACTTGAGGGCAATTAGAGAACATGAACACAACTGGGGTGAACAGGTGAACAGAAACTAGGTAATGAGACTAGGAGGAGCTATAATGAAATGCAAAGCACCACAGACACCAAAGTACCAAAATAAAACAACTAATACAAACGTTAGATATACACCTACACACACTAAGGGAAACACTGGAACTGAAACGTCACTATCTGCGCCTACATGCATATACTCTTTATAGAATATATCAGCAGTCTGCTAAACTGCATACTGCTGATATTGTTTTAAACAACAACAACAACAAAAACAAAAACCCGTCCAGAAGTTGTAGCAAACTGAATTATGGTCTGAATGCTTGGTTGTGCCAAACACAGTTTCTTTCCCAAGAGGTGGGGGACACCCGCCCAACTCCCTGTATATCCTTTAAAGAGGACATGAAACACTAAACATATAAAAGCTAATTTACATCATGAGCCCTGCTCTCAAGAACTGACATAGATGCAACACTGTCTCTGAAGCTGGGTTTAAGAAATAAGAGCCAAAACAATTCAGACCTGTTGCACTGACTTCACGCCTGATGAAGACCATGGAGAGGATCATACTTCACCACCTTCACCCACTAGTCAGGAGAGACCTAGACCCACTGCAGTTTGCCTACCAGCTGAACATCAGGGTGGATGATGCTGCTGCATCGGGCCTTCTCTCATCTGGAGGGCACTAGGTGCACTGTGAGAGTCATGTTTTTTGATTTCTCCAGTGCCTTCAACACAATCCAGCCCTCAGTGCTAATGGGGAAGCTGCAGGGAGAGTAGACCATCAGCTATCCTAGTGGATTATTGACTACCTGAGGCTGTGGGCCTGTGTGTCTGAGGTGGTAGTCTGTAGCAAGGGGGCCCCACAAGGAACAGTGCTCGCCCCTTTCCTCATCACCCTGTACACTGCAGACTTCAGTTAGCATTACAAGTAACGGCGTTACTAACGGCGTTACTTTTCAGTAACGACTAATCTAACTAATTACCATTTCTATCGTTACAACGCCGTCAAACCCACCCACCACTTTAATCGCACTTTAGATCTCGTTCTGACATATTGGCATAGAAACTGAACTAACAGTATTTCCTAAAACAAAAAACCCTCTTTTTCAGATCATTTCTTATTAACATTTAAATATACCACAACAGATTACAAAGCAGTGGTTAACACGATTATTAGAGTACATGTCTTTCTGAAAGTGCTGTAACTAAGCCATTCTAGTCACATAGAGGTCGATTATCTTGTTAATAGTATTACATCTAGGGATGGGTATCGAAAACCGGTTCTTGTTGAGAACCGGTTCCCACTGTTTCAATTCCTTGGAATCGTTTGCCACTTTTAAAAACGATTCCCTTATCGATTCCAGTCGCCCCGAATGACGTCATCACGTTGAGTAGCGTCTTTTACCCAGTAGGAAACACGGCGCCTGAGCGGCACAAACGCTCAAAAGTTTGGTTACACTTTATGAGAAAGGATGACAACAGGGCAACGTGCAATACTTGCAAAGTAGAGATTTCATCAAAGGGAGGAAACACTATGAACATGCAAAAGCATTTGCTCAAAAAACACGCGATTGCTTTCAACGAATGTCGTGTTTTTGATCCGCTCCGGCCTAGCGAAGCTCAACCCAGCAGCAGCGGTAGCGTTTCCACGTCCTCTCCCGTTAATACTGCAGGTAACTAATCAATTAGCATTGCACATTATGTTAGCGCGATTTACCTTATTACAAAACCTGCTATTACTGTGCGTTGCATTTAGATAACCATGATGAGACAGACAGAGTCTGGCTCAGATGCTGGCAGTTCTCGCTGCAGTCTACCGGTAGCGTCTCCTTTCAGGCCAGGATAGACGAATGTCACCGAGCAGTGTCTAAGTTTGTGGTCAAAGGCTTCCACCCATTTGCCACAGCAGATGCCCCGATTTCACTTTGGTAAGTGAATGTGTTTAATTGTAGGCAGGACATTACTGGATATTCTTGTGTAATTGCTACAGAATAATTTATGTTAAACTTTGTTATTGCTACAGGAGAATATTTATTTTATTATTTTACATATAAATTTTTTTTCCTGGGGACCCTGTGACACCCCATTGAAGAGCCGTAGGCTGTGGCTCTCTTTAGATCTCACTGTTGGGTTTGTAAGGCCATGTTACTCCTAAATTTCTATCTTGTTCAAAGAGAAGATATAAAACACAGTTCTAAGCTAATCGACTTTAGTGTTCTCCTTTAAAAAAAAAAAAAAGAATCAATAAGAGAATCGATAAGGAATCGAATCGTTAAAATCTTATCAATACCCATCCCTAATTACATCTTCACTGCATACAACTCTGGATACCCAAACTGAAAACGAAAACCTCAAATCAGAATTACTTGACTCTGTGGTATAACTCTTAAACGTGCACCAGTTCATAAGCTGAAGTTATAAGATGAAACAATTCACTAATTTAGAAGATCATTTTTTAGCCTGTAAGAATAGTTTGTTTTATAGGAAAAAAAGTAAAAAAGAAAGAAAGAAAAAAGACAGAGCTTTTCGCAAAGCAAGAGCATCTCACTTTTCCTCACTTATTGAAAAAATAAAAACAACTCTAGGTTTCTTGTCAGCAGCCTGTAGCCAGGCTGACAAAAAGCCAGGGCTCTGCTGAAAAACTAGTTCATGCATTTATTTCTTACAGGCTGGACGATTGTAATTCATTTTTATCAGACTGTCTTAAAAACTCCTTTAAAAGCCTCCAGTTAACCTAAAATGCTGCAGCAACAGTACTGACAGGGACTACAAAGATGGAGCATATCTTTCCCATACTGCCTTCTCTTCATTGGCTCCCTGTTTACATTGTTAAGACTGTTTGGAAAAGTGCTATATAAATTGTAATAGAGTGAATTGTTGCCCCCCAGTGGTAAAATACAGAAGTGCCTGTTACAGGGCTAGTTCTTGGTTGACCAATATATAACAACAAAAAAGGGTAGTTTTCTGCACCGCTAAGAAACAACAAGTTAGTGTGCGATGTCCTGCTGTTCAATAAAGGCACCTATCCACGTCCTTCTGTCCTGATCCTTTTAAGAGCCTAATCCAGAATATCACAACTGGCGACGAGGATTCTAAAGATTTCCACAGCGTGACAGAGGCTGTAGGAGGGTTGTGTTCACATGTAAAGAAAAAGACAAATCAAGACGTTTTCTTCACGGCTGCAGCGGAACAGCTTTTGGTGAGCTAACATGGCGATGCATGTGGGTCGTGTTGAAGAGTATAATGAATCGAAGGAAGATTTTGAGTCATATTTGGAGCGGTTGGAGCAATGGATGTTGGCAAATGATGTTTCCGATGAGAAGAAAGTGTGCACGTTTCTCTCTGTGATCGGAGCAGATACATACAGGCTGCTAAAGAATCTTGTGTCTCCGAGGGTACCGAGTACCATGGGATATGCAGCGCTGACTGGAGCGTTAAGTGCGCATTATAAGCCGACTCCAGTGGTGATAGCTGAGCGTTTTCGTTTTCAGAAACGTAACCAGAAAGAAGGGGAGGCAGTTTCTGACTATGTTGTCGCCCTGAGGCAGTTGTCAGCCACATGTGATTTTGGACAATATTTGGATGAGGCCCTGAGGGATCGTTTTGTTAGTGGGCTGCGTTCTGATGCTGTGCAGCGCAAGCTACTATCGGAAAAGGATCTTACATTTCCACGTGCATGTGAGATTGCCGTATCCATGGAACTCGCTTCGAAAAATACGATGGAGTTCTCAGGACGCCAGGACCCTCACCACGTAAATGCCTTGACAAATGCTCCAAATTTTTTCAACAAAGGATGGAAAGGACAGAACAGGCAAGAGGGCAATAACAAGCCAAAGAACTGGAAGGGACCTAAAAAAGACACAGGAATGAAGCAACCATGTTATCGTTGTGGTGGAAAGCATTCAGCACGTGAGTGCAAATTTAAGAGCGAAAAGTGTCATGTTTGTGCAAAAATAGGACACATTGCACGTGCTTGCAGGAATAAAAAATTCAGTCAGCAAACTCAGTATTTGGAAACTGAGGATGAATGCTCAAGTAGGAATGATGAAGCTGAACTTTTTGGAGTTTATTCAATGTACTCCATCACCTCCAGTGAGAAGGGATACACAGTGGATGTTGCGCTTGGGAGCAAGAACACCACCATGCTGCTGGATACAGGATCAGCAGTGTCGGTGGTATCAGACAAGTATTATCAGATGCATCTCACTCATTTCCCTATAAAACCAGCCAGTGGGCTAAAGCTCAAGTCCTACTCAGGCCAACACATTGCTGTGCGTGGATATATTATGTTACCAGTACAGTATGGGACTCAAAACATCACCCTACCACTGATCGTTGTTCAGGGAGACAGACCAGCTCTGATTGGACGAAACTGGTTAAAGAAACTACAGCTGAACTGGAAACAGATTTTCACAGTACACAAGGTACTGGTGCAGAAAGAAGCAAAGCCAGGAGTACTAGAAGTGATTCAGCGCCATCAGGCAATGTTTTCAGATGACCAAGGCTGCATAAAGGGATTTAAAGCTAGAATCCACACTAAACCAAACACCACACCAATTTTCTGTAAAGCTCGCCCAGTTCCTTATGCACTAAAAGAAGCTGTGGAAAAGGAGCTGGACAGATTGGAAAAGGTGAAGGTTATTTCAAAGGTTGAGAAAAGTGAGTGGGCATCCCCTATTGTTACTGTGCCAAAGGCAGACAAAACAATTAGGATATGTGGTGACTACAAAGTCAGTGTCAACCAGTGTGTTGAAGAGGAAAGATATCCACTTCCAAATACTGAAGATTTGTTTGCCACTTTAGCTGGAGGAATATCCTTCAGTAAACTTGACCTTTCTCATGCCTATCAGCAGCTACAGTTGGATGAAGAATCAGAGAAGTATCTGGTCATCAACACACACAAAGGTCTCTATAAGTACAATCGCCTCAGCTATGGTGTTTCCAGTGCTCCGGCTCTTTTCCAGTCTGTGATGGATCAAATCCTTCAGGGGATGGAGCATGTCACCTGCTTTTTGGATGACATCCTCATCACTGCTTCATCTGAAAGGGATCATTTGAAGAGGTTGGAGGAAGTACTCACACGTCTGGAGAAGCATGGTGTCAGAGTGAAGCTTTCCAAGTGCCACTTTCTTCAGAGCAGTGTGGAGTACCTGGGACATCGTATTGACAGGGATGGTCTGCATCCTTTAGAGGAAAAGGTAGCAGCCATAGCAAATGCACCAGAACCAACAAACGTCACTGAACTGAAGTCCTTTCTTGGTCTTCTAAATTACTACAGTCGATTTTTGGAAAATCCATCCACCATTCTTCAGCCTTTGCATAACCTGTTGAGAAAAGATGCTAAATGGATTTGGACCATGGAATGTGCAAAAGCATTCAGGGATGCAAAAAGTCTACTGCTGCAGAACAAAGTGTTGGTGCACTACAGCACAAATCTGCCATTGAAGTTAGCCTGCGATGCATCACCTTATGGATTGGGCGCAGTCATCTCTCATGTCATGGAAAATGGAGAGGAAAGGCCTGTGGCTTTCGCATCAAGAGCATTAACTGAAGCTGAGCGAAAGTATGCCCAGATAGAAAAAGAGGCCCTTGCCATAATTTTTGGAGTAAAGAAATTCCATAAATATCTGTATGGAAGGAAATTCACCCTCATAACAGATCATAAGCCACTGCTGGCTATACTAGGGCCAAAGTCAGCTGTCCCAACACTCGCTGCACTAAGAATGCAACGCTGGGCTCTTATTCTAATGGCATACAATTATGACATTGAATATAGAAGATCAGCTGAACATGCTAATGCAGATGCATTGTCACGTCTACCTCGGAATACGCCAGACAACATTGCCGCTGAGGGAAGTATCTTCTATTTCTCACATGTGGAAGAGCTACCAATAGTAGCTAAAGACATTGAGAGAGCAACCATGAAGGATCCAATCCTCAGCAAGGTCTGGAGCTACACCATGAATGGGTGGCCAAGTTATATGCAAGACGAATCACTTAAGCCTTACTTTACACGCAGACACGAGCTGTCAGCAGAACAAGGATGTGTTCTTTGGGGACAACGGGTCATCATTCCACCGGTTTACCAACAGAAAGTGCTGGAAGACCTGCATCATGAACATCCAGGTATCTGTCGTATGAAAGCACTCGCTCGCAGTTACCTGTGGTGGCCAGGCTGTGATGGTGATATACAAGAACTGGTTCAAAGCTGCTCAGTCTGTCAGGCTGTACAGAAGTCACCACCCGTTGCACCACTCCATCCGTGGAAGTGGCCTGAGAGAGTTTGGCAACGGATTCACATTGAACAGAAACAGTCTGAGCAGAAGCGACACCATGATTACAAAACCCAACCTGTTCGTGTTTTTTCGGAGGGAGACGCTGTGCGTATCCGAAACTTCAGGGGGGGGGGGGAACAAAATGGACTCAGGGAACAGTTCTGAAGAAAACGGGAAGTGTTACTTACCTGATACAAGAGAGAACATGCACAATACATGTGGATCACCTGTTACCATGGAGACAGACTGTGGAGAAACCCCCAGTTATATTTTCACCGGTTTCAGAGGGACGGCCAGAAGTGATTATGGACAGTGTTGTTCCAGAGATACCACCAAGTCCACCTGGGATTTTAACATCACACTCCTTACCTCCTGAACCACCTAAACAGACAACCGATGAACCACCAGTATCCAACCCAGAAACCACCCAAAGCCCATCTGTGGAACGCAGATACCCAGAGAGATGCAGAGTTCCCCCAAAGAGACTGAATCTTTGAAAATGTAGAGTTATGTTTTAGTTATTTACTGCCAGTTATTTTAGAAGTGAAGAGTTAATAATGGAAGTAATGGCTACATTTGTTCATTGTTCGTAAGGGCCACAGAATATTTCTTTTTGGTGGGGGCAGTGAAATACATTCTTTAAAGGGTTGCTTACTTCAATTACAAATCTAAAAGGGGAGGAATGTAATAGAGTGAATTGTTGCCCCCCAGTGGTAAAATACAGAAGTGCCTGTTACAGGGCTAGTTCTTGGTTGACCAATATATAACAACAAAAAAGGGTAGTTTTCTGCACCGCTAAGAAACAACAAGTTAGTGTGTGATGTCCTGCTGTTCAATAAAGGCACCTATCCACGTCCTTCTGTCCTGATCCTTTTAAGAGCCTAATCCAGAATATCACATAAATAAACTTGACCTTGACCCAAATACTGAATTGAATTAAACCCTCTTTGGTTTAGGGTATAATTGGCCATTTTTTAAATTCAGAATCAGAATCAGAATCAGAATCAGAATACTTTATTGATCCCTGGGGGAAATTATTTTTTGTTACAGTGCTCCATTTTAAACCAACATTAAGACAAGACAGACAATACGCTAACTAAGAATAGTACAATATATACATATATATACATACATACATACATAAGTCACTCATAAATAAATAGCTGGAAAAGAAACATGTGTAGTTGTAGCAGCAAACAGTGTGTTAAGTGGATGTGTTGTACAGGGAGCCACAGGCAGGAATGATTTCCTGTGTCGTTCAGTGGTGCTTTTCGGTAATCTCAGTCTCTCACTGAACGAGCTCCTGTGACTGACCAACATGTCATGGAGTGGGTGGGAGGTGTTATCCAACATTGTCTTTATCTTGGACAGCATCCGCCTCTCCGACACCACCTTGAGGGAGTCCAGCTCCATCCCCACAACATTGCTGGCCTTACGGATCAGTTTATTAAGTCTGTTGGCATCTGCGACCCTCAGCCTGCTCCCCCAGCATGCAACAGCATAGAGGATCGCACTGGCCACAATAGACTCATAGAAAATCCTCAGCATTTTCTGGCAGATGTTGAAGGACCTCAGTCGCCTCAAAAAATAGAGACGACTCTGGCCCTTCCTGTAAAGTGCTGTGGTGTTTTTAGCCCAGTCCAGTTTATTGTCAATGTGTACTCCAAGGTATTTATAGTCCTCCACAATGTCAACACTGACCCCCTGGATTGAAACAGGGGTCAAGTGTTTCCTGGTCTTCCTGAAGTCCACGATCAGTTCCTTGGTCTTTGCCACGTTGAGCTGCAGATGATTCTGCTCACACCACGTGACAAAGGAGTCGACCACAGCCCGGTACTCTGTCTCATCATCCCTGCTGATGCATCCAACCACCGCAGAGTCATCAGAAAACTTCTGAAGATGGAGGTCTCTGTGCAGTGGCTGAAGTCTGTGGTGTAGAGGGTGAAGAGGAAGGGGGAGAGGACAGTCCCCTGTGGTGCCCCTGTGTTGCTGATCACCTCGTCAGACACACACTGTGGGAGACGTACATATTGTGGTCTTCCTGTCAGGTAATCAACAATCCAGGACACCAGAGAAGCATCCACCTGCATCACTGCTAACTTATCACCCAGGAGGGTCGGCCTGATGGTGTTGAAAGCACTGGAAAAGTCAAAAAACATGACCCTCACAGTGCTCGCCGGCTGGTCCAGATGGGTGTAGACACGATTGAGCAGGTAGATGATGGCGTCCTCAGTTCCGAGACGAGGCTGATAAGCGAACTGAAGGGGATCCAGATGTGGTCTTACTATGGGTCGCAGCTGGTCCAGGATGAGCCTTTCCAGGGTCTTCATGATGTGGGAGGTCAATGCCACGGGCCTGTAATCCTGGGCCTGTAAAATTACTTTTCATTTTACCCTTATATTTAATCAGTAAAAATATTTATCTTGTCTGGTATGGCATCATTCTTTCCATTCTTCTTTTGTGACCTACAGTTATTTTAAAATTCAGACATAATAAATTAACACAATTGACCTACAAGCACACAAAACAAAAGAAACCATCAAATCTGAGTAGAAAAAGTTTGATTTTTTTTCATTGTGTATACCACAAACAATTTTGAATTTAGAAAAGAGAAACATTTTGGCTTCTGGTTCCAAATCCTATATAACACTCCAACAGCATCCATAATCACTAAAGAGCAAATAGCTAACTCATTCAATTTAAACAGAGACATTAGACCAGGATGCCACTATTGCCATCTGCCCTATTGTTGCCACCAGTGAACAATAACTGATTAGCGGTACAGCAAAAAAAAAATTACATAATCACAAAATCAGTTTGTATGCTGATGACATTCTTCTAATCCTAAAAACTCACTTTTGCCATTACACATTCTGATCACATCTTTGATAAGTTTTCTGGTAACTCAGTCAACTGGTCTGAGATTCTCCCTTGAATATACATATATGTGTGTGTGTGTGTGTGTGTGTGTGTGTGTGTGTGTGTGTGTGTGTTTGAAACGCTTTGTTTTTGTTTTCCCTGCTACATTTTATAAGAGGTCCCACCTTTTTTGAAATTTGGGTTGTACTTCCTCAAAACATCTTCAATGAGTCTGTATTTTGGTGAACTTACAAACGATTTATGAATAAAATAGAACAATTTAAGCAGTGGTTAAAAGACAACAGAAGGAACATGAGATTAATCGCACATCACTTTGTGACCAGTATAACTGGTTGTGTGATGAATGATGGAATTAGATGACATGGTAACCCTTGATCATGAATATCTTTGTCAATTTTGTAACAGATAAAAAGGAGTATAACAATGTGGTCGGGTAAATTATATATGCAAATATTAGGCTCTCTAAGTGGGATACCTATATCTGGTCTGCAGATGGAAAGGTAACGATCAATGGCCACCACGGTCAGCAGGCCAATACTAGCCATGCCAAAGAATATGTTGAGAGCTGCATAGATCTGGAGACACAGAAACAAAGAAAAAGACAGGTACTTAGATTCCTTCTTAACGAGAAGGCTATAATCATGGCCCTGTGCTTGAGGCAAGAATTGTTAGCATCCAAAAGATTAAAGCAAGAACCACGGTGCTAACATGTTGTGGTACAATGGCTTTTGGAATTCTGTTACTATGATTTAACAGAAACTTGTAGAAACTTGGAAAAGTTATAAAATTCAGATTTTTACACTGCTCTGACCAAATGTCCTTTCTCAGTCCTGGTCTAGTTATCTGTGTTTGTTAAACATAGCAGTGAGGTATGTTGTCTGCAGTGGTGTATTACAGCCATGTCGGGGAAAGTTATTGTCTTGGTTCAAAGAAAAAGGCCACACAAATGCAGATGATGGCTGTTAGTTTCCTCGCTTCTGTTAATACGTTCATAAGAAGGATTACATGGCTCAACAATATTATGCCATGACAATGCTGTGAAAAAAATCTGCTAAAAGACCGTGAATCAGCCTGGCCACAGATTTTGTAATAAGTAATTTAAGTGTCAAGGTCCCGGGTCTTTTCATCAGTGTTTTGAGTTGGATTATCAACTTGTTTATTTCTTGGAAATTTCCTATTAGCAGTCTTGGATTTAGTTGGTTATGCTGCTGAGTTCTTGCCTTGTTGTTAGTTTCCCTTGGTGCTCACTCCTCCTCTCTCATTCTCTCCCTCGTTTTCTGTATCAAGTCAGCCTTGTCTCCATGTTCATTTGCCTGTTTCTCCAGTCATGTCGCTCCCTGTGTCTCTCGCACTCTCTCTGTGTCTCTTGCTCTTGGCCTTTCTTAGTTTAAGTCCAGTTGTGTTTCCCAGGTGTACCACTAACCCAGCAAAATCGAAGACTGTTTGTTTTGCTTCAGAGTCAGCCAGCATAAAAGATGTGTATCTTGTAGTTGACCCAGTAAACAAAGTAAAACAAAACAGAATTTTTGGGTTCTTGCAAGGGTCAACCATAACTTCATGTGATGTTACTGCGCTGGTGGATAATGAAATCTCATCTACTGTTAATCAAACTATACATGTTTTTAAACCAAACCCTGAACCAGTACAATGTGTATCTGGGTCTGCTCATGATTTGCCTTGTTTTGAAACTGTTTGCAAAGTGGCGGGGTAGCAACTCTAGAGTTAGTGTCACTTCTGAGGACCCTGAAGGGGACCTCTTTGAAGACTGTTTGCTGTGAACCTGTGCAGAACTGGTTCTGTTGCACCCTCTGGGGCTCCCTCTAAAGACTGTGGTACCTCATCTTTGCTTGTTTCTAAGACTGTTCTTCCACCTGTGACCTCGCGTAAGCCATATGCTCTGCCTGCTCCCAGTGTGGCTTGGACCCAGCTTTTCCCTGCACCCATCTCAGTTCCCGGTATTAAGATAGGTAGAGCTCGACCAGTCCCTGTCCCTGCTCCCAAGGCGGTTCTGCCTTCAGCCTTCATCTGCACCCATTCATGCACCTGGGTGTTGGTGACTGAGGCCCAGCCGATCCATGTTCTGGTTTCCAGCTGGTGACAGCTGGTGTCCACCCATCACCTGCACCAGTCCTGGCTCCCAGGGTGATGCCAGCAAAGACCAGATGTATTATTGTAGGGTCTACCTTATAATATAAAGCACCTTGAGGTGACTGTTGTTGTGATTTGAATAAATAAAATTGAATTGAATTGAATAGACCACCTCTGCACCTGTAATAGTTCCTCAGGTGAGAGGAGCTGGCTTCTGGCAGGTTCCTGCACCCATCGCTGATCCTAGGGTGAGGGCAGCCAGAATCTGTTTTCTGTATTAAGCCAGGCAAATAAACATGGAGTCAAGACTATCTGTTTCCCCTGTCTTTCTCTATGTGTCGCTCGCTCTCACTCTATCTTTAATTAGTCAGTCTGAGTCTTGGTGTGCATTTCTCGTACTTCCTGTTTTATTTTGACAGCCTCTCGTGTTTGGTTTTGCTTCCCAGGTCTCGTCAGTGAGATTATGTTCAGCTGTGTCCCCCAGTTGTTTCCTCTCTGCCCCAATTCCCTCTTATGTATATATTGTCTGTATCTCCCTCTGTCCGTTGTCATAATTAGGGATGGTTATCGTTTAGGTTTTATCCGATACCAGTACCAAACCGGTACTTTTGAAACGGTGCCGGTGCTTAAACTGTGCTCGAACCGGTGCTTAAAGAATGGAGAACACACACTTTGTCCAAAAACCTCTCATGTTTAGCTGTTTTTTTGGTAAAAAGATAACAATGTTAGCCTTTTCTGCAGCTATAGAGCATATATGGTATCACTCTTGGCTGGAAGCAGTGCTTAATCATTGGAGAAAACACCAATTTTGTCTAAAAACCTCTCATGTTTAGCCGTTTTCCACTTTTTCTTTGGTCATTTTAGCCTTTTTGGCCAGGGTGAAGGGAGTATCTGCCATCAAACAAGAAGACAGCCGCATGTAGCTATGATGATGTTTGCTAGTTCACCTTACATGCATTAATGTAATAACGTGGTTAGCCTACTCAACGTAAATTACACACAAACAACATTAAGCTCCTCACGCAGAGAAGAACGGCTGCTGCTGCATCATCATCCTCATCATTTCTGCTACACTAGCAGGGCTAGGGGCCAGGACTCTCCTCTTTGGGTTTTTGGAAGATGTTGCTAACTCCGGGTCCGATAACAGGCACCACACCCGCTGTAGATGTGCACGGTGTGAGGTCTCGCAGCAAGCTATCAAATATTGTGCATTTCTCAGCTTTTAAAAAAACGCTATGCGTTGCCAGGTGTTTCATCAGATTCGAGGTGTTACCTCCTTTGCACAGTATCACCTTAAAGCACTTGTTGCAGGCTGCTGAGTTTGCATCTTTTGCTGTGAAGTACAGCCAGACTTTTTATTCTGTAGCTCTGCTCTAAAAGAACGTACGTACCTGGGCCCGCCTACTATCCTTGGTAAGGTAAAATGATTGGCTAGAATCCAAAGTGTATGACATCTCAGGAAATAAAGCACCGAAATGTGCGCTGCTTTTCGGTCTGGTTACTACCGTTTATGTCAGAACCGGTGCCATAATGGCACCGGACACCGGTACCCATCCCTAGTCATGATCTCCTTCTTGGTGTGTGTCACATTTGTTCAGGGCGTCCAGTGTTTGGATGCATAAGTATCTGTCCATTTTGGATTTAATTATTTGTACTTTCCAGCAATAAAGTTAAGTTCAGTCCAACCTGAGAGGCCTGCATTTGGGTCCTAACCTGCCTGCCACACACTGCGTTTCATGACAGTGAGATTGTGGAACACATTTTATAACTTTAAAAGACATTATGTAACAAAGAGGCTATTTCAGATTTTATCTCATAAACAGTGTTGGGAAGGTTACTTTTAAAATGTATTCCACTACAGATTACAGATTACATGCCCCAAAATGTATTTTGTAATGTATTCTGTTACATTACCTAATGAGAGTAACATGTAGGGCTGCCAAGATTAGTCGACTAGTCACGATTACGTCGACGACTAATTTAATAGTCAACACGTCGTTTGAAGCTTTGTAAGCTCACAAAAGACGCAGGAATAAGTAGCAGGATTTAAGAGTGTAATAACGGACTGAAACAGAAGATGGCAGCACTGCATGTACAAGGATGTCAGCTGCTGTTAAACCCCGAAGAAGAAGCTGTGTCCCAGAATTCATAGCGCAGCCCAGCGCAGTTTCCAACAATGGCGGCAGCTAGTTAGTTTTAATATTACTCTTATTATTCTTTCTGGGTCACAAAATAAACATTTAACATATTTTCAGGCGAGAATGTAGCTGTGTAAACCTCAAATATCTGCTCAGTTTATCAAGACACCGCATATTTTCAAAAGCGCTCCGACGTTTTCAGAGACGTCCGTTACCCACTAGCTCGATAGCTAGCCGGGGTTCAAGGCTCACTAGAGCCGTGAGAACACCGGACTCCCCGCAGATCGTTTTCAAACCCACCGCCGTCTTTCGATACTCGGGTTAAACATATATGAGTCACTTAGATAACTTAAAAATGTTATTGTTTGGCTTTTTTTTTAGTATTTTATTTGTTCCGGAGTAAATCGGTTTGGCTGAGATTAAAGTTATAGTTTTTACACAGCTGAATAAACGTCAAGCAGACAGCTGATTATCAGAAGTGTGAGATGCTGGAGAATTTACTCCGGTGTCCTGTTATATTTTAGATAGCAAGGAAACACCGATAGCACCGAAACAATCTGCAAATTTCATTAAAATGTAATAAACTATCATCTTGTCTTTATTTTTAGTTAGCACAGACCTGAAACACTTACAGCTGTAAGCTAATGATAGTTATATAAGAGCAGATGCTGCTGGTGCAATAAGCTGTAGTTTTACGTCTAATGGATGATGATCTGATTAGTCGACTAATCGCATAAATAATCGGTGACTAGTCGACTATCAAAATAATCGTTTGTGGCAGCCCTAGTAACATATTCTGAATACTTTGGATTACTTAATCTATTATCATGCTTTTTACAACTACATAAAATGTATTATTGCTGTGTGATTTATTACTATTACTGAAGGTTACTCGCCATACCAACACCAACACCAACTAGATGTTTAAATCTTAATATAAATGAGTAACAGTAGGTGGACATTAGGTAAGGCTGCACTTTTTGCAGCGATCTCGTATAGAAAACTATTCCTCGCGTATATAAAACAGGTCCGCGGCTCCGAACCGTAGTAAAGGGACCTCTGGCTGATACGTCGGGTTCGTGTCGGCTCATAGCTGAAAACTAGCTTTACTTTGTTGTCTGGGTCAACTCTGCTAGCGAGAGACAGAGAGAGGCGTTGAAAGGCTGCTTATTGTTTCGGAGGAAAACACGAACACAGCGTACAGTCGAGTCTTAATAGCTTACTTACAGCTGGGCTCGTCAGGCTCTCTTTCTTACTTGGCTCTCGGTGAAGGCGGTCGCACTTTTCTCCTCTCCTCCTTCCCCTTATCTTCCCTGCTTAGCCTCTTGTGTCCTTGTCTTGTCTCGCGTGCACTACTTTTCCCTTGAACAGTCTCTCACTGTCGTTCTCTAAAACCTAACAGAGAATTATGGATTTGATCAACTGGTCTCTGAATGCTATTGACACCCTCTTCTCAACGAGAAGTCTGGGCTCGGGAGAGCCCGAGTGCCCTGGAGGGACTTTCCCTGCCGGATACACGATGGATGGGTGGCAGACCTGGAGGATCTTGTGCCTGGCGGGACTGTCGATCGAGGACGCTGAGGATATTTACCTATTCGGAACCATGATAACAGGGTTCTTGCTGATCGGAGCTGGCTTGGCCCTGACTTATCGGAGAAATAAGAGAGCGGAACCAGCTGTTCACACCCCCCCTAAGCTGACCGCTGGAATTGAAGCGATGGGACGAGGCGCGGCCTCCCACACCGAACGCAGCATGGTTAACACCTTGGAGACGCTTACAGCTGCCGTGAAGACTCAAAATAACACCATTGAGCGTATGAGGGGAAACATCAGAGAGAGGCCTGCTCACAATAACACCCTTGAGCGAAAGTTGGATAACATCGCAGAACGGCTCACTGCAGCTGTGAGGTCTCAGAACCAAAAGAATGACAACACCACGGAACAGAAGCTTGATACCATCATGGGGAGGCTCGCAGCGCTCCAACGGGAAATCGAGGCCCCAGTGTCAGAGTGCTAAATTCGCTGCTCGCATAAAGGAGAAATCAACAATATTCTACATTTGGACACCACGGTGCCAGCTGCCCAGGCCCAAGGCTGGAGCCCACCAAAACAACTCCCTGATAACGACTGTGTGATGACTATTCTTCCCATCCCATGAAGGACACCTGGATCGGCTGGAGGACTGTTTACTTAGCCTGATAGGCCGAAGGACACTGTCTCAGCTGAACTATGGACACGCACACACACACACTTACACTGATAAGCACGCACTCGTCCCCCTCCCTTCCAAACGCCTTCGATGCTTGTTCCTGCGGGGGAATGCAGCGGGTCTGTGTGCCGCGCTGAAATGATAGCATGGTGCAGGACGACTGATGTGTTCCTTCGAATCACCCCCCATCCCCCTATCCATCCCCTGTGGCTTGTCATGTGCTCTGATGTTGTGATGTGGACATTAATGTGCTCTCTGTGCAGAGGAGTTTTTTTTGTTTCCTGTTCTCATGCTGTCCTCCCATAGGTTGCCCAGCGTGTGAAGAGGTCTCTTTTTTTCCTCTTGTACTTTTCCCATTGTTGTGTAATTTTTTCGGTGTTATTCTCCTAACGCTGCCGATCTCCGACTGTATTCCCTTGTGTTGTCTTGTTGTTGTGTGTGTAAGTCGGGGGGGGGGGGGGTCCTATTCCTCTGTGGGGCAACCTGCATATGGCCAATAAAGCATTCATTCATTCATTCATTCATTCTTGGCTGCAGTGGTTATTATTATATTTACATGCTTCCAGCTCCTGTTTCTGCTCGGTGATAGCTCCTACTTTTCCTTTTTCTCCCTCCTCGCTCACAGACACATAACGGGTACAGCAGTCCATTCTCCCTGCAGCACGGACTACAGGCTACATTCTTTAGGGCGATGCCTGTAACACTCTGCCTATTGCATCATATTAAATCATTTTTTGAATATTAATTTTTAAAAATATTTCTTCACGTAATTATGCGGACCTCAAATAGAGGTGACATGGGTTGCGAGATTGAGACAGGCATTAGAGCCTCTTATTGTGTGTTTTGTTTTCCACCGGCACCGAATTAGCAAAAATCGAGAGGGCATAGGCCAATATATGAAACAGGAAAAGACTGCCATGTAATCCATTTACTTCAACAAAGTAACTGTATTCTGAATACCACCTTTTAAACGGTAACTGTAACGGAATACAGTTACTCATATTTTGTATTTTAAATACGTAACAGCGGTACATGTACTCCGTTACTCCCCAACACTGCTCATAAATACTCTCCACATATTGACACAGACATGGGTAAAAACTGCCTAGTTTATTTGCGACTGGGTTCACTAACAATGTTAACAAGTGCTAGATTTTTCTATAGCTGCAGTTGGTTGAACATAACCTAAACAACAAACAGCATAAAATGACAAAACTAGATGTGCATGTAGTGGAATTAGAGGCAGTCGTATTCTACACACCTGACAACCAGCATAGCCAAATTTCCAGCTGCCGTGGATGTCTGAAGCAGCGGACATGGGATAGCCAATACCAGCCACTCCAATGTCAGTAAAAGCCAAGTTGATTATTATGAAGTTGGTAGGTGTGCGAAGTTCCTTAAATTTTACAAACATCAATAGCACCACAATGTTGCTCGCTAAACTGATGACACCTGAGAAATGAAAAGAAAGACAGTGTTACAGTGTGAAAGTCAAACATGAAGTTTAAGATTAAGATACCCTATTTGTCACTGTAGTAGGATACAACGAAAATTTATTTGTTGGCTCTCTATTAAACAATGGCAAGGGATAAAAGGAGCTTTTAAAAAAGACAGAAATACAAACAAGAGCACTCAGAGAGTGCAACCCCCCAAGACTTAATACGAGATTTAATATCTTCATCCAAATAAAAGTCGACTGAGGAGAAAGTAAATAAAAGTGCTTTAGGTTCCAGTTGCTTTGTCTAAAGCTAAAAAGGATACTGTAACGTATTTAAATATGTCAACATAGGCAGTGTCAGACTGTATTCTCTGGGGCCTTAGATTCGATAAAACATAGCAAACTCATGTAGCATGTTTTCCAGCTGAAAGAAATTGTAGCAGAATTCTAATATTTATGAATATAAATGACGAAATAAATAGCATAATAGCAAATATTACTATATTTAATATTTTTAAAAATCCAACATACACCAGGCCTCTCCTGTTTGGGGCTCCAGGTTGGTCGTCAAATAGTCAGTTTTGCTTAGGCTGGTTTGTAAATGAGGGAAGTGGCCCTGAAGAAGCTTAAAGTCTTCGTCTTTTAGGAAATAAAGTCTCATATCATTCAAGAATGATAGAAATTATCCACATATCTCACTTATCTTAACTGCACTACTGTATAGCTCTGTGTAAATAATCATTCTGTGCATTCGATAATCTTTAATCCTACAACTGTTTACAACTTGCACAGTTCCCATTTCTGTATAGCTGTATATCTCAGATTTCTGTAAAGTTATTTATTTCATATTCTGTATAGTTTTTCATATTTATATCCTGTTCATATCCTGTACATAGCTTGTACTCACTACAGCCTGTACATACTTATAGTTATAGAATATTCACAACATACTTCATACCGTGTACATTATAACATACCATAATAGACCCACTTCTTTAATATACTTACATATCTATATTATTGCTAATATATATTGTAATATACCTATATCACTAAAGCACTTCTGGATGGATGCAAACTGCATTTCGTTGCCCTGTACCTGTGCATGTGCAATGACAATAAAGTTGAATTCTATTCTATTCTATTCTATTGTAAGAATGTAATCAAACTGTTTCTCGGTCAACTCAAGCCTAACATTAGTTGGACTAATGTTGGTTAATATTGAGCTGCCAGTTTATTGTCAGCTGTCTGGAGCCCAGAGGGGTCACATGTCTAATCTGCTGACAATAAGTAACTGGAACAGTGTTGTAAATAAATAATCGTGTTTATGCACGCGTGATAGAGCCCAGACTTTAGTTTAGGAGATGATTAGTCATTATTATACATAGCATACTATTTCAAAAGGCTTTTTGTAGTCCATGTTCACAACAGTGTAGTTTTAAACTTATGGGATAATGTCATATTAATAGATGGCCTACTATAAGTGCAGTCCTTTTTTTATGGAGGTCAAGAAAAATCATCTATCAGTGTGGACAGGACTCATATAGCAGCGCTTTTCTAGACTGTCTGAGCACTTTACAACAACTTGCCTCGTTCACACAAGCACTTTTTTCTGTGCTCTTTCTAACATTCACGCTGTTCATTACATTCAAACTGTAATGGATTTTTAAAGAGCAACTTGAGGTTAGTATCTTGCCCAAGGATACAACAGACTGGAGCAGACAGGGGGTCAAACCACCAACCTTTCAATTAGCAGGTGACATGCAAGGTATTTTTTTGACCATTCATCTGCAACCCAGCATAAAACGGAGCATTGTGCCAACATCCTATAACCTAGTATAGACTCTTATTTCGAAAATGAACCCAATATGGACTGGAGATGGTATGTGCATTAGCATCAGGGAGAAAGACAAAGATAGAATTAACTTTTGACTACAAGTCTTTGTTGATTTCACTTAAAACCTATAGTTTGATCTGTCCTGCAAATAGCAAATACAAAACAGACATACATGACACCCAGGAGGTTGGCATGATTCTAATCACCTAGGTGGCTGCTGCTAAGTGGTTACAATAGTGATTATCTCCAGTCATACGCTGAAGAATAAACACGACCAACACTCACAAGAATTTCTCTTTAAGCTTGTAAGGAGATGACCTTCCATAAAATAACATACATCAATCAAATTAAAATGTAAAAATTATATGAAAATAAGAACTAGCTGGTTAAAACTCAATAAATGCTGATATCCAAGTTTTGTCAAGAAACCACATTGCTTCGCTGGGCTTGGTTGGATGAATCCTATGACATCTCACTGGTAAAGAAAGAATATCAAAGACACATTTAGGATTTAACCATTAAAATTCAAATGATTATAACAGACTATTATCCCTCTTAACCACACAATGACTGCATTTACACAACTGCAAAACTGAAGAACATAACGCAGAGCAAACATGGCAAAACACAGCATAAGGGTTGTTTGTTGTTACCTGCAGTGATGAGATATCCAGCCACAATGTTATGCTCCAGTTGGGTAAATGCACTCTTCCCCCCATAAGGTGCATCTTCATTTGAAATATTAACCCCAGAGTCCATCCCCATTTAGTGACCTTCTAGATAAAAACAAACAAACAAAAAATACCCGATTAAGGTAAAAACTAAAAAACTTAAAAATGATGGTGATCCTTAAAATTTAAACTGAAGAAAATTAGAAGAAGAATGCAGGCAGGGAGTTTTGTAAAATGCTGTCCTAACTAAAATCTGTATGATGCTATTGTGGAGAAGTGGTGGGTAAACCGTGAGGACTAGGGTTTATGGGATTATTGCATTCCACTGCTCCTCTGTCCCTGTTAGCAGGCGGCAATCTGCACGTAACATTGGTAACAAAGCTCTGTAAGAGAGGATTACCGCTCACATGGAGTGGCTGGCAAGTTATGTCGTCAATGAGCTTTGTCATTACAACATAGAATCGAAGACTGAAATACCTCAAACGGATGACTGGTCGTTTCACAGAGAATGCGTACAGTAGGAACAATAAAGTCTCGTTCAGTCTGGATTACATGTGCCTATGGGTCCACAAAGGCACATTGTGTGGCAACGTTTAGTTAATCAACTGTAACAGAAAGAGCCTTCAGGAAACTCCCATCAAACCATGAGGCCCTGTTTTGTAGAAGGAGTTTTCAATCAAATTATCCAAAAAATATTCAAACAGTAGTGGTGTTAAACACTGTTTTCATTTGGAGTGAGAGATCAGAAGACTTGTTGCTTTGAAGCAGGGACTCTATGTAGACAAAAGCCCTGTTTCTCTGTTCCATTGGTTGAAGCTATTGTTCCAGACACCGCTTTTAATTGGTGTTTTATTCTTTCAGTCCCAAAGATTTCCATTTTGTTGGGGTCCCTGAAGAAGTACCAGTGCAGGTCATTTACCTCCTTCTGTATGCCATACCATGGACCACTGAATGGGAGCATTTCTAAATCTGATGCACATATGCAGCAATCACAAACCTCAGAGAGTAACACAAGTTTGAACTGAACAGCCAATAATTTTTATGCTAAACACACAATATCAACCAAAAATCCAGAATAAACACATTATACAAAAGCTACGATATGCTTGTGATTCACTGAAATAAGTATTTGATCCTCTAATATCCATCTACAGTTCTGGGTCAACAGATTGGTTCTTAAATAGCATTTTTCCTACACCACCTGAGCACTCAATGTGCTTCATGCAACACGCTTTCTATGTGCTATTCAAACCCTGATTCATTTATCAGAGAACAACCTCGGGTTAGTATTTTGTCCAAGGATATTTGGCAGGAGACTGGAGCAGCCAGGGATCTCCAAGCTTACAGTTTGTAATGACCTGCACTACCTCCTGAGCTACAGCCACCCTGAGCTTACAGCACCTGGTGTTTCTAGGTGGAAAAAACACAAAGAAGGGAATAAGATCAGGGGCATTATCTCAGAAGCTCAGAAAATAGTGATCGATCAGCTTATGCATGCACAAAGTCAGCTAATAACTCTCCTAGCGTGGCTGAAAGGAGTGACTCTGACAACACAGATGAACTGTTGTCTGACTTGGTGAGGGTCGGGTTGTTGTCAGACAGGAAACTCTCCAACTGGAGAAAGTTGAAGCATCGCCTGTCCTGACCTCGAGTTTGAAAAACTCCAGTTTCTTCGACATTGTATTGATTTGGTCCTGCACATCAAAAACACTGATGGAGAGTCCCTGTAGTCCCAAATTCAGCTCATTTAAACAAGAAATGTTCAACGAGTATTCCAGCTGATTGAGCCACACAGTGTCTTCAAAAACACCTGGACCTCTCTGTGAAATTCAAAAAGCCTAGAAAGTTTCTCCCCTCTTTAAAGCCATCATACTTCAGTATGGAGCAGAAGCTGGACATGTTTGCTGGCCATCTTATTACAGAGCTCATGGAATAGGAAAGGCCAACCTGGTCTTTATGAAGTTTACAATTTTTACAACTGAGTCTATTACACACTTAAGTTCTTTAGGCATCTTTTTCACCACCAGGACTCAATGGATACTGCAGGGAGTCCAGCTGGCAAATTTAAACTACTGACCTGGATAAAATTAGTACCCATATGATAATTTTCTCCTAATGTTTGTAGGAATGTTAGGGAGAATGTCTGGCTTTAATTTTATGACACAGTCCAGAATTGTTATTGTTATTGTAAACAAAAATACACTCCAAAAAACTAGAGGAAGAAAAAGGAAGGAAACATTGTCCTCTGTGATATACAGCATGAGATCTGAATGAGTGTCAGAGATATGGAACGCCAGAGAAACCTGTCGTTTATGAAAAACTGTGAAAGTTTTACTTGCATTTGGGGAGCATATATAGTGGCTGTGAAAACAAATGTCATGGTTGCATGACCAAATAACTAGATTTGACTTAAAAGCAGAACCAGGTGAGACACGGTTTCACAGTTTTTATTGTGCTCAAACAGGGGAAGGTTAGTAATGGTGTTGGCAGCAGGGGATGAGCAGGCAGGTGAGAAGATGAAGGTAAGGGATCCAGGTAGGTTACAAGGGAGAGCCAGCGATTATTGGAGAATCTTCAACCAGCTGGAAGGAGACTGAAGATAAAGAAAAACCATGTAAAAGTAGGAATGTAGGAAAAATATGGTTTGGCCTGTTACCAGTAGAAAGAGGCTGCTCCTTTTATGAAGCACTGAGTGGCATCGATGAAGGAAATGGCAATGATGTGTATCCAGCTGAAGAGGGGAGGGATAGTGCCTGCATAATGATCAGTGTGGAGAAGAGAAAGACTGGCCTTGTCAAAGATTCAGCACACTCGTCCTAGCGTCATATCAACGTGATCAAAAAATGCAGCCTTCATATACACACTGAAGGGTATGGCAGTTGAGGATGAGGATTTGGGTTACATTGATGAAATACAACATGAGATCCACCTCAGTGATGATAACTATGTAACACAACAACACAGAATAATCCCACACACACAGGGCTGAACACAAAATTGGACCTGGCAATTTTGGTCCAGGTAACCCATCATGATCGCTGAAATTTTTTTTTTAACTAATTAAAAATAAATAAATATACTTCACTTTGTTTTAATTATTGATATGGTAACTTTTGTTTGCTTGTTTTTATCAGCTTGGTACAGTTGCTGTAGTTCTTAGTGTCACTGCACTGCAGCATGTGACAATTAAGTGGCTCATGGTCAATAAAGCCATTTATTCTGCTTGAATCTCTCCCTTCCTGATAACGACCCTCCATCTGTTTTCTTACCATGTCAGTTTCACCTCCCTCTGTCTCTTCCTCACTCTGTTGTTGAGACTGTGCTCGCTCCTCTCTACGGTGTCACAGCCTCCTGTGGCTGCAAAGACTTATTACTGGCTTTCTGTTTTTGCTTTATAAGATCATGTTTATGTGGAAAAGCTGCTCAGTTGCACATGCATGCCATGAGTCTGTCTCATCTCTAAGTGCTTGGAGCCCAGCAACTCAATCTGGTTTAAAACCTATGATGCTACTGTATAAACAAGCAAAGAAAAACCAATCAAGTGACAACACTGCAGGAACACAATGTAAATGGCTTGCATTTGTATAGCGCTTTACTCAGTCACTAAGGACCCCAAAGCGCTTTACACTACATTCAGTCATTCACACACTGGTGATGGCAAGCTACATTGTAGCCACAGCTGCCCTGGGGCGCACTGACAGAGGCGAGGCTGCCGGACACTGGCGCCAGGGGGCCCTCTGACCACCACCAGTAGGCAAACATGGGGTTAGTATCTTGCCCAAGGATATTTGACATGCAGCCAGGAGGCAGCCTGGGATCGAACCACCGACCTTCTGATTAGTGGCTGACCTGCTCAGCCACCTGAGCTACAGCCACCACAATGTCTTAATCTGTGATCATTTTTTGGATTTCTCTTTTTTTTTTGCCTGTCCCATTTGGTTCTTTAGCCGTCAGAATTGTTGTCCGAAGACCAACAAGGATACCCAATGGATTTACTTTGCCAAATGGATCATTATTGCATAGAGCCTGTTCTACATCTAGCCAAGGTTCATCTAAGAGGGTACATTTTAACCATCCTGAGATTTACTGAAGCCTGTTGGCCAAGAAATATTGTTGAAAATTAGGCAGATCTAATCCTCCTTTATCCTTGGTTCTTTGAAGCGTTTTTAAGCTGATACACGGGGGTTTATCTTTCCAAAGGAATTTAGAAATATACGAATCCAGAGATCTGAACCAATCTTGTGATGGTTTGTTCGGGATCATTAAAAATAAATAATTTATTTTTGGCAAGATCATCATTTTTATAGTGGCGACCCTTCCCATGAGTGATATGGGTAAAGATTTCCATCTAGTCAGATCGCCTTCTACTTTCTTTAGAAGTGGGATGTGGTTTCAAATCAAATCAAATCTCTTTTATTGTCACATCACATGTGCAGGTACATTGGTACAGCACATGTGAGTGAAATTCTTGTGTGCGAGCTTCACAAGCAACAGAGTTGTGCAAAATACAATAATGTAAACAAGCAAAATACAAGAATGGCTACATCTGAAACTAATAAATATATGTACAATATATAATAGTATATGCAAAAAAAAAAAATTTTTTTTGGATGTGTATACTAAATGTTTTTCTACGTGTGTGTGTGTGTGTATACACATATTTTACAAATTAAATAGAGTCAACAATAAATAAAATATATAAAATATACAGAGTTGAATATGTGCAAAACAGTGGCATTACTGTACAGTATGGAGTGCATAATGTTGAAGTTCCAGTAGTGAAGCTGAGGTGTCTATGACGTGTTCAGCAGTCTGATGGCCTGGTGGAAGAAGCTGTCTCTCAGTCTGCTGGTACGGGACCGGATGCTGCAGAACCTCCTTCCTGATGGAAGCAGTCTGAACAGTTTATGGCTGGGGTGACTGGAGTCCTTGATGATCCTCCCCGCTTTCCTCAGGCACCGCTTCCTGTAGATGTCTTGGAGGGAGGGAAGCTCACCTCCAATTATCCGTTCAGAGCACCGCACGACTCGCTGGAGAGTAGGTTGTAGGCGGTGCTGTTGCCATACCAGGTGGTGATGCATCCAGTGAGGATGCTCTCAATGGCACAGTGATAGAAGGTCCTGAGGATGCGGGGGCTCATGCCGAATCTTTTCAGTCTCCTGAGAAAGAAGAGGCGCTGCTGCGCCTTCTTCACTGTTTTGTTTGTGTGTACTGACCACGTAAGATCTTCAGCCAGGTGTACGCCAAGGAACCGGAAGCTGCTCACTCTCTCCACAGCAGCGCCGTTGATGGTGATGGGGGTGTGTACTTCTCTGCACCTCCGGAAGTCCACTATCAACTCCTTTGTCTTTGCGACGTTGAGGGTGAGATGGTTGTCTTGACACCAGTGGGTCAGGGCGCTGACCTCCTCCCTGTAAGCTGTCTCATCACCATTGGTGATAAGACCCACCACTGTAGTGTCGTCCGCAAACTTCACAATGATGTTGGAGTTGTTAGTGGCTGTGCAGTCGTAGGTGTTTAATTTAGTTAAGTCTGAAAGCTTAGGAGAAACATTAATACCTAAATATTTAATATTTCCAGATTGTAGTGGGGCAGAGGAAGAATTATGGAAGGAGCAGTTAATTGGAAGAACTGTAGATTTTGACCAGTTAATTGAATAATCTGAAACTCTTGAAAACCAGTTTATTAGAGTAATTACCTCAGAAAGGTTGGTTTGTGAGTTTGGGAGAAAAAGCAACACATCATCTGCATAGAGACTGATTTTATGTTCTATGTTCTTACATTTTATGCCCTTAATTGTTGTAGCCTGTAAATTCTGCTGCTAGTGGTTTGATAAAAATTGCAAAAAGTGAAGGGGAGAGTGGGCATCCCTGTCTGGTGCCCCTCAGGAGACAGAAGCTGGAGGATGTTTGGTTATTTGTTCTGATACGAGCTGTTGGGGAATTGTATAATATTCTTAGCCAGTTTATGAAAGAGTTTCCAAAACCAAATTTGTGTAAAGTTGCAATTAAAAATTTCCAGTTAACTCTGTCAAATGCTTTTTCTGCATCTAGAGACAATATTGTGGTTTCAGTGTTTTTACTGTATGAGTAGTCTATTAAATTAAGTAATCTATGTGCGTTTGCTGATGAGTGTGTGGATTTCTCTTTTTCGAAACTGACTTTTAAATGCATCGAGGGTCTTGTCGCAGAGTTAGTACACAGAATGATTCTCAAAGCCAGCAGCACAGGCGGTGTAACCAGAGGTGTAGCTCATGGTGATATCAAAATACAAAACATCATTTGGTCAATCCTCGTTCTCATTCAAAGGTCCTCAGATTTGAACAGTTTACAGTCTGCAATAAAAATGTTAACAGATGCTGGAGAGCTGCGTGTGTGTGCATGCGCGTGTGCGTGCGTGTGCGTGCGTGTGTGTGCGCGTGCGCATGCATGTGTGTGCATACATGCGTGTGTGTGTGTGTGCGCGTGTGCATGCGTGTGTGTGTGTGAGAAGCACAATGTAACCTCCATTTGGTCTGGTGCAGTGAATATACCAGAATGCTGTTTGGTATCTGTGATGGACCTGCCACATATCAAATACTGTTGCAGGTGATTATCGGTGATCTCATTTTTCAGATCGTTCTTGTGAACCTGGATAACATTTAGTTTTTTTCAGGGACCTTTGAGCAACACTGAGAGAGGCTTGAGACTGTGTTTAAGCGACTGGCAGAATCTGGTTTCAAGGTAAAGTGTGTGGACACAACTATACAAGGTCTGCTGTTAAAAAGTGGAGGGTCCCAGGCTCTGTTAGAGACTCATTTTTAGGGTTCTGCAGCAATTAGAGGAGATTCATTCAGGGGATCTCACAGATTGCTGTTCCACTTTATGACTTTTTAACAGAAGTACAGGTGCCAAGCAAACAGGAAGACCTGGTCCACACTTAGCTGCTGTGTGGCCTCCTGAGTGTGATTTAGCTTTTGAGCAGCTGAACGACAAACTTAATTCTGCTCCCATTTTGGGTTTTGCCAGTTTCACTCAACCCTTCGTAGTAAAGACAGATGCTTGTCAACATGGTTACAGCCTGTATTGTGTAAGCAGCAGGGTCACACCAAGCGGGTCATAGCTTATGCTAGCCGCAGGCTACACCAGGCTGAGAAAAATGACCACAACTACAGTAGCACAAAGTTTGAATTGCTTGCTTTAAAATGTGAAGAACCGTTCAGAGATTATTTGGGGATCAAAGTTCCTTGTGTTAACGGATAATAATCCTCTTTGCCACCTCAAAACAGCCAAGTTGGGTACAAAAAAGCAGAGGTGGGTAGTGCAACTATCAGTTTTTGATTTTAAGTAGAAAGCTTGAGCTTGATTTGATTTAAAAAAAAATGGTATTATGTGTGCTGTAATTGTTAAACACAGAGTCATAATTTACATGTGATTTCGCTGACAGTTAATTGTGTTTAATTCTTTTTCAACTGCTTAAATTTTGCAATCTTTGGACATCTTCGTGGACAAAAAATCTGTGCACATAATCTGTCATGAAATCCTCATAAAGCTATACATTTTTTCTGCTTTGTTGTTCAGAAATCACTTGATTAACTTGAGCCATTGTCAAAATGACCAAACGTTTTCAGGATTTTAACCCATTAAATCCCAGTTTAAACATTTGAAGGACTGCACAATTTCTTTACAAAAAAAACCACAAAACATGAATTATTATCTATATAATCACCCCCAATGCCCCACCCTCTACTGTTTATTATAGAGAAAATAATTCCTTTTTGTGAATTTTATTAAAATAATTAATTGATAATTCCAATTTTTAAACTGGCATTTAAAGGGTTTACATGTAGAAAAGCGCTATATAGCGCTATATAAGACGCAGCCCATTTACCATATCTGGAGGATAGCGGCGGTTAGAACTGGGCAGGTCCTCTCATCCATTGGCTCCCATCTAAGCTCTGCACTGCCTACTGGATCGGAGCCTGGACTTCTTAACCAGAGCAAGACTCTGTAGTGGGATTCTGAGTCCACAGATCGATACACTAAGGTCCAAACTGATTGGGGAAACAAGTTATCAGGCAACAGTTTAACAAGACAATGTATATGTCTTTTAACTGCTGGGGTTAGTGATGGGTATCTGCCGAGCAGCATACTAATAAACCTGGTTACAGCAGGATGATTATGTTAGTAAATGAATCAAACATTTATAGTAACAGTCATACGAACTAATATTATATTATTATTAGATGATGATGATGATGATTATACCTATTTCTACTTTCATGAAGATTACGGGGGTTGTAAGTTATATCAAATGAATGATATATAACACATTTATGAAGTTTTTTTTGTAATAGCTCCACCCACTGCCCCAGATCTGAAATGTCACATATGCGTCACATTGGGCATACAAGGTACATTTGTTCTATATTTAGAAAGTAATTCTGTAAACACTTTCTTGCTTTTAAAAACAGAATTTCCTTTTTATTTTCAAATTCTTAACATGGATAATGATGGTCACACTTCTTGGTTTACTTCAACAAGCTTCTTGGAAAAAAAAATTAAATAAATCAGCCCAATGTTGGAGGTACAATTGAAAATGTCACTGAAAAAACATTAACATTAGAGAGGTGTAATGAACTAAAAACATGAGCATATAAAAACATTGTGCCAAAATAGAAAAGAATGTTACATAAAGTCAATAACTTGCTCAAATGGCTTTTTTTCATTGCAGTTGTTAGAAGTTTACCTTTGGTAATGGTAACTTTTGAAGCAATTTCTTTCCTCTGTGAAACAAAGACGTGCATCACATTTTTCACAGAGGGTGGTAGTTGCATTCACCTTGCAATTTTTGCACCGACCTCGCTTTTCACATTTTACAGGCCAATGTGCAACCTCATCAGTCCGGACATCCTCTGGAACTCCAACACGAACTCTCTTGGGTGGTGGAGATGGTGATGAGATGTTCTGTGATGGGCGCCCCCTGTGTGATTTCCAAAGGATCAGGCTTGTGGCAACTTCTGCCTGGAAGCTTCTTTGTTTCAGTGGCTTTTGGACACCAAGTAGCTTGCAGTCACAACGGTAAATCAACCATGCGTTGACAACACCAAGCATGATGGCTTGCCAGAACAGGTAGAGATACCACCTCCGTGACTTCATGTGGTACTTGTACCTTGCAATGCAGGCGTCAAGCAGGTCAATACCCCCCATGAATGTGTTGTACTCCTTCACAATGTGTGGCCTTTTAACCTCAACAAATGCCTTGCCCGATTTGCTCCAGCGACGGACTGTATCTTGAGGCTCAGTTGCACAATCCGATTATTAAGTGATGACGTGACGAATCCTACTTCCGGGCCTAAAGTAGTCTGCGTTTAATATGGCTTTTGTGTTGTTAACATGTTTAATGTTTTGCATTTTCTTCTATTTAATCTCAAAAAGCTCCTAAAACAGTCAGTGATCACTGTTGACCTCCCTCGGCTTTTATTACCGCTAATCATTTATTTAAGCTCAGTTTTTAAAACCTTAGGATGTAACTACAGCCCAGCCCATGCAGCAGTATATGAATGACTAACCTCGTATTGTGGATGGATTATCTCAGTTGTTCTCCTGGCTGAAGTTTGGTCCTTTTACAGCATCCTGCCATGCGATTACATTTGTTCCTGACCACCGAGAACACTCACGGTAACTTTTATCGAGTGGAAAAAAAGTTAGCTTGTTTATATTATGCTAACATAGCTGTGTCGCTAGCGGTCACGTAGCACATCATTATATACCAGCTAGCCCAACTTCAGTAACCCTACAAACGTCACTGCTGTTTAGTTTTCTGTCTTCATTTATGTTGGAAGTGATAAATGAGCTGTACGTTTTAATTTGTTTCCAAAACCCCGCAGTCAGGACATGCTATATTGTATTTAGATAGAAGCTAGCGAGCTAACTTCCTGCTAACTTCTAACTCCGTTAAATGTCATAAATTCCGTTTTCATGGATGCCTGGATGTTAAACGTCATAGTTACACCTGGTAGAGCAGAACGCTGATCATTTTATTAAAGATGAAAGACTTAAGACAGTGTTTTAACTCTCAGTAATGCCATAGTGATCGTTTGATATATGGACCTGCAGCGGCGTTTAGACCCAGACACGGCTAGTGACGTCAGACTGAACAATCGGATAGGATGAGATGAGGGTAACAGATTTGTTGTCATACCACTTCACAATAACCATGCTCTCCTCCTTATTCACCCTGGCATCAACAGATCCTCTGCCTCTCTGGGCAAGACTTTTTTCATCTTCAAGCTGATAACCTGCTATGCGATTTCCACGAAGTGTTCCTACAAAGTAGATCTGTCGTTGAAGAAGTGTGAGCACAAGTGGGGCTGAGGAGAAGAAGTTATCAGCAAAAACTTTGTAGTTTTGCTCAGCTGGCAGAGTTTCACACAACTTCACCACAACATCTCCTCCAATCCCAAGTAAAGTCTTCTTCCCAGTACCACCTTGATAAACAACAAAATCATGGAGCATACCAGAGGATGAGCACCAGGCCCAGATTTTCAACCCCCAGGGTTGGGGCTTTCCCTTCACATACTGCCTTATTGGGCTGTGTGTCCCCTTGAAGGGTACCATTTGCTCATCAACAGAGTGAATCACTGGATTCACTTGATTCATCACTCTCCACGTCTTTGTGGGGGATGTAATTAGGGTCTTCAGAATCTTCATCTGAGCTACTTTCACATCCCTCATACTCACTGTCCTCTGCAGTGATAAACTCCAGCGGATCTTGAACACTATATTTTTTCTTTTTATCCATTCTACAAAAGACTGAAAATGACAAAAAATTGGGGGTAACTGAAAAACGCCTCAACAAAGCTAAAGTAAAGTTCCATCACAAATTTAGGTATTTTAATAAATTAGTTATGCTTGAATTTAGTTAAATATGACTGAGAATTAACAACAAAGAATACATTTACTTAAAATAACTGAATGAGCTAAACTGACTAAGCTAATGATCAGCTTTTGTCTTTTTGTGACAAATATGTCACATCAGTTTTTTAAAGAAAATTTGGAGTTTAATGCCCGATGTGACATATTTGTCACAGCGATATTTAACAAACTGATTCTAGATCAAATTGTTTCAGAAATATTACCAAACTAGGTTACAAGTGACCTATGACATCTTATCTAAAGTTTAGAATTGCTGAATGAGTAAAAGCTTACCTTTGCAAAAAGAATAGAAAGTTTTTAAAATTAGCATAGTGATCTCATTAGCTAACCAGGTGGACCAAGACTTTGAAAATGGTGTCTTGAACACCCAGAGTGCCTCACTTGTCAGATGACTGAACTAGTTTGTGCAGTAGATGTTAAACCATTATAAATAGTTTTTCTCTAAGTGTAAAGGGGCGGTGACACCAGTGTCACTGTGGGTCCTTAAGGGTTAATAACATTATTAATATATTTCATTACTACAGATGTCCTTCTGAAAGTGCAGCAAGCCCCAAAAGTGTTACGAAGGGATATAATATGATCCACAAGCATAAACTACGATGTACAGATGTATACAATGATTTGTGCGTAACGTTTGAGGACTAACAAATGCATACACCAATGCAGACACAAATACAAAGCAATCTGACCACACGTAAAACTATTTTACAAATGTGTACATCCAAACCTGATAAAGATTGTGATTATTTACGGAAAATATTATAAAGTTCAGCTTCACAAATCATATTGTCTTTCAAAAACTGTTTTTACATACAAATGTCTAAGACTACATGGAATATTCCTCTCGTTCACTACACAACCTTAGATACGTGTGTGGTCTATGGCTGATATAGACCACATCACATGCCCACATGGGCTTTTGAGACAAATTTCACAGTGCCAGCTTCAAACAGATCCATGTCCACGTCCATGTGTAAATACAGAGGAATACAGAAGAAGCCCATATGTCCCAGTTTTATTTGTGACCCCAGCAGATAGCTGACTCTGGATCTGCCAGAGGTTTCTTCCTGTTAAAAGGGAGCTTTTCTTTGTGTTGCCAACTTTTTGTTGTTAGTTTTTATTTGAATGACATATATGCCTTGCAGTTAACAGGTCCGTGAGGCAACTGATGTTGAGAGTTGGCTTTTGAATATAGTCTGCTGTTTAGTTTAGATAGATTGGGATTTGAGGGGCAGATACATTAATCAACTACGATCAGTGTTATATTATGGATCTGTAGTATATGATTCAGCAGCAAACACAAGTCTGTTAAAGTTAAGCTTCCCCATCTTCCCCACAATGCGTTGTGCAGTGTCTTTACCTGACAATATAAAGGCCTGTTAAGTTGTGATTTGGTGCTCTATAAATCACATTTTTTGAGAATGTCTGAATGTCATATGTTTAACCAGATGTTTTGCCAACAGTTCACAATAATTTTTCAGTCATATTTTAATGCCCCCTGTTAACAGTGGTAAGAAATCTCTTTACCTTGATTATATGGTTGGAGTACCCCAAGGATCCTTACTTGAACCACTTTTATTTTCTTTATAATGATTTACCAAATGTTTGTCAGAACATTATGTTAAATTTGGACCACAACATTCAAAATATTAAATGTAAATATTAAATTTAAAAAACTGTCACTCTGCTCATGCCTGTTTATTTATCTATTCTTCTGTTATTAATTGTTATTAATATTTTATGAATAGTTTTTTTTTTAATTCAGAGATATATGGTCATCACAGCCACTACAAACACATGCTTAATCAAACAGGATGCCGGACATTAAACAGAATATAAGGTGTTCTAAATGAGCTCCAGCTGGTGGCGGTAATGCACCAGTTCAACTGTGTGCCAACGGCCAGTTAACAGCACGAAGAAGAAGACGTCGAAGAAGAGCTGCTCTGTTGCCGAGAAGAAACCAACGCATTTCGTAGCCATCATTCGTCAACATGCCTGGAGTTCTAGGAGTGATTGCCCGCCGTGCTGCTCCTGTCCTGAGGGGACACGTCGTGGCTCAGAGAGCCAGCATCTACACTAGACCAGCGAAGGACAAGATCGGCTCCTTTGTAAGTCTGATCTATCGGCGAACTACATTTGACATGTCGCGCTTAAATGTGTTAGCAGCTATGGTTTGTCCTTGGCTGACGAGGTCACTGTCTGTGCAGCGGTCGGAGCTTAATGTATTTTTTGTTCTAACTGTAAGTGTTTTTTTTTTTTTTTAAATATAATAAACTAATCTGAGTCTCTATAATGTTAGAGACTCCAGGGTGTAACGTTCCCGCGTTACATGGGGGGCTTTGGCGTCGCGCTTTGACGTGCTGTAGGCCGGTCGTGCGCCTCAATTTATGTAACCTTGCGCGGATCTCGTGGGAGGCGCGGCCGGTTTTAAGGTGTCGTTTCTGTCAGTTTAAGCAAGTGTGTAGAAGATCGGAGACTATCATATCGTATAGAGGGAGGTCTTACAACCTCCCTCTATACAAGCTTGAGACTCGTTTTCTTTTCAAGAAACTTTGAAGTAAACTTTCATCTTTTTTAAATCTTTCTGCTCACTCCAACTTGCGACGAGGCTTTTTTTATGTTCGCCGCCGAAAATTATATCAACTGCTGGCCCCAGTATACCCGAAGTAATGGGGCCATTAAGGCCGTTGTAGTAGTCGTTTCACTTATCGCAGCAACCTTGCTATACCTGCCATTAAGGCGCAGGAAACCACTGCAGTATCCTCCTGAACGATAGGTGTCGCTGGACGATCTGATGTGTTAGTGTTGTTCCCTTGTCATCATAAATAATGTTGTTCCAGGTTCAACATTGTAAGTGACCAATCACTTGCAATGTGAAAACAAAAAAAACAAACGCCTTCAAAAAATCTACTTCACTTGCGAGAAGAGAAACCGCCTCTGTAAGGACAATATGTATAATGCTTACCGTTTACTAAAGAAAAGTATCCTGAAATTCAAAGAATTCAAGTTCCTGGATCGGCGGACAGAAGCGGTTTCTATTCTTGCAAGTGAAGTAGATTTTTCAAAGGCACAAAAGGGGGACGTCACAACAATGTGATTGGTCACTTGCAATGTTGAACCTGGAACAACATTTATTATGATGATGAGGATATCAGATCATCCAGGTGTTGCTACCCAGACAATATCGCCACATAAGCACTGATATAGGAGGAGATGAAACCAAGACTTTCAGTGGTTTTTTGCAATGTTTCACAATCTGAAGTTTTCAAACTGCTGAAACATCTTCCTCTGTATGTCAGAGCTTCTGAGCTGAATTAGCATAAAGCCTCTGGGGTCAAGGGTTTTGACTACTTTTGATTTTACCTTTTATCTTTCACTTTTAAAAACTGTTGACTTTTCCTTGTTTGGTATCATTATTTTCGGTACAACTGCATGTCTGAATTTACCTGCAGGATGCCAGCCCTCGAGGACTGTAGTTGCTCACCCCCGTTTTAGAGTAAAACACATCGATGAAATTTTTTACAGTCAACGACATTGATTATGGCAATGAATCGTTGCAGCCCTAGTGTCTGGTTTCAATCCGATCTTTAAGTCTGACGTTATTAGCTGTTTCTGGGTCCAAACTCCACTTCAGGTCCCAAAGTCAAACGAGCACTGCGGCGTCACTAAGAGTTAAAAACTGTCTAAATTCTTTCATCTGTAATAAAATGATCAGCGTTGCTGCTTTACCGGGTGTAACAATTAAGTTTAACATCGAGGCATCCATGAAAACAGAATTTATTAAATTTATCAGAGTTAGAAGTTAGCAGGAAGTTAGCTCGCTAGTTTCCACCTAAACATGATATAGCATGTTCTGACTGAGAGATTTGAGAGAATTCAAACGTACAGCTCTGCTATCACTTCCAACATAAATGAAGACAGGAGTGATGTTCGCAGGGTTACTGAAGTTTGCTAGCTGGTATATAATGATGTGCTATGTGATCGCTAGCGACACAGCTATGTTAGCATAATATAAATACATTAACACAGTGAAGCTGGAGGATACACGCTATGCTATGAGTGCTATGAGATGCCATGTTGAATTTCTAGCGACCAGTATGAGAATGATAACACCAAATTTAACAAACCTGCTCCCCAATCACACCTCAGAACTTGTAACGCCAATGAGTCACATGACAAAGGGGAGGGAACATGGCTAAATAGGGGCAATTTGGACATTCTCCCTTAGGGGTATACTCACTTTTGTTGCCAGCAATTAAGACATTAATGGCTGTGTGATGAGTAATTTTGAGGGACATCAAATTTACAGTGTTATACAAGCTGTACACTGATTACTTTACATTCTATCAAAGCGCATATCTTCAGTGGTGTCCCATGATAAGATTTAATCAAATATCTACAAAAATGTGAGGAGTGTACTCACTTTTGTGAGATGCTGTACAACTCCATAAGGCCCTAGTCCTTCTCAACTCTGACTGCAGCTATCGATTACTTTAGTGTTTGAGTAATCTATTGGTTATTCCATGGATTAATTGAGTAATGGGATAGGAAATACTTTTTTACTTGTGACGTGAGCAAAGAAAAAGAAAATTCAAATTAGAAAAGAAACAGGTCTTCCAGAATGAACTGCTCATTGGTTTCCATTATAGAAATTGCAGTGTTGAAACATTTAACTGCATACTACATTTGTCAGAAAAACAACTCTTTGAGTGTATGTGCTGCAGTGAAATTACTGAAATATTTTCCTAAATGCAAAAATATGTAAACATTCAAAGTCAAATAAAATGAGATGTATACAAAATTGAGACATTGGCATGCTACAGGGCTGTGTGTGAAGCATCAATGAATTTGAGGTTTGTTTGTTTTTTCTATAGTTGAATTATTTGAGTTACTCAAAGAATTGTTGCAGTACCCCCCCCCCCCCCCCCCCCTTAAAAGAAAAAGAAGAAAAAAATCTCTTGTGATAGTGCGGGTTCACAGCTGACAATGTGCCCTCTCTTTCACCTTCTGATGTCCAGGAAACTGCTGTTGGACTGGGTATATTCTCCCTGACCATCCTGGGACCATCGGGGTGGATCCTGGCTCATCTGGAGGACTACAAGAAGAAAGAGTAGCATGGCCATTTTAAGAGTTTACTTGGCATGTTCAGTGTCCGTGTTCAGTGACAGCTTGGGACCATCACATTTATTCTAACTGCAGAGACGCTTATGGAACAAGTTTTACCGTTTAACTCTTCTACCTCTCTGACAGTTCCACTCCAACTTCCCCCAAGATTGTCTCTGATGCGTTGAGTTCATGGATATCTGTTGGCATTCCTCACAAGAAGTATGTTACAGAATTAAATTATAAATGACAGTTACTGTTTCTGTGTATTTGTTTGTTTTTGATGAAGGTTTTACATTAACTTAAAAAAAAGGAAAATATATATAAGACTAGTGTATATTTTTACAGGGGCAGTGGTAGGTAGAGTGGTGGCCCCATGATCGGACGGTCGGGGGTTCGATTCCCCTGAACAGCTACCCTGAGGTACCCCTGAGCAAGGTACCGTCCCTACACACTGCTCCCCGGGCGCCCAGTGGCTGCCCACTGCCTCACTGAGTGAATGGGTTAAATGCAGAGAGGGATTTTCCCCACGGGGACCAATAAAGTACACTTTCTTCTTCTTTTGTGAGTGGGATGTTTCCCACCTACTCTGGGGGTAAAAAGAAATCCCGTCACGAAATCTTAAAAAACAAAGGTATAAAGAGTGCTTCAGTTTTACTACACCTTAAACATGAGCAATGACAGGTTTGTGAAAGAACTTTTACCCAACCTTAATTTATCCCAAATACTTGTATAAAAACTCCTTACACTGATCAATTCTATCATGCTGTATAATACTTCATGATTACAGGTTTTATTAGAGTTTAATCTTTTAAGTTTTAGTGGCTTCTAAAGAGAAGTCAACAGATGTTTCCTCGGGTTATTTGAGTTGCAGAACTGATCAGTGGTTAGTCCAAGTTTCACTTTAGCACGAACATGTTTTACCAGGAAAAAACACTTTAGAAGTCTGCAAGAAGTTTGTTCTGTAACATGGTTATCAGTCAGATGGGATATATAGTTGGGGAAAAGCTTTATTTGATCTCCTGCTGAATTTGTAGGCTTGCTTACTTAAAAAGAAATGAACAGTTGATCATTTTTATAGTTGTGATTTAGTGGAAAGAAAATGTCAACCAAAAATCCAGAAAAACACTCAAAAAGTATCCACTGATTTGTGTATCATCAAATGAAATGACTATTTAATTCCCCAACAACCCCGTCAGAGTTCTGGCTCGCAGTGATGGGCACACAGACCATAATCAGTTACAGATGTTCCTGATCGCGACTAATTATTATGAAGCACACCACTCCACAGAATCAATTTCTTCCATTCCACACGCCTCTGTGTGTCCAACGATGTAATTAATATGCGACACGAAAGCTCCAACCGAGGTGGACGTTGAAGCAAGAAAATACCTGCTGCTCGGTCTGTTGGCCATGTACCTACTGTGAAGTCTTGGATGAAAACCTCCTTTCCTCAGCCAGAAGACTGAAGCTGGATCTTCCAGCATGACGATGAATCAAATTATAGTGCCAAGGCAACAAAGGAGAAGCACTTTAAGGTAATGGAGCGGTCAAGCCAGTCTCTGAAACGCATAAAGGCTAATATACACCGAGCCCTGCTAGAAATGACACTATGTCAAGCTTAGATTTTTAAAAACATGTTCAGCACCATCTTCTGTCAGTACAGCACGTCACATCATGTGGTTGGTTGTGGTAATAGATTTATGTTGGCAAACTAGTGATAGGATCGATAACTAACAAGACTAAAATCAGTTTAAGGGGATCACATTCGTGGTGCACCTGACTGCAACGGTGAGTTTCATGTTAAGAAAACCAGGATATACTGCCCACTGTCTGTTTAAATGGTACATGTAGCACTTTTGTATTCTCCCAGAGCACTAAAAGTATTTTACACAACATGCCACAGTCACTTTCTTCAGCTTTAAGTGCTTACTATCTAACATTCACACTCTGATGGATGCATCGGAGAGCAACTTGGGGTTAGCATCTTGCCCAAAGATCTTTGGTACACAGACTGGGGGAGCCAGGGATCGAACCGCCAACCTTCTGATCAGTAGATGACCAGCTTGACCTCCTGAGTGGCTGTTAGTTGTTTGGCTAGTTGGACTCAAACAGGAAAATCCAACTGTTAGTTGTAATGTTGGGGTTTGTAAAGCACTTTATAAATGAGGACTGTGTAGAAGAGACGCTTTACACGTGTAGCGTTTCATGTCCTCTTTAACCTTAAAAAAAGCTGTGGAGGGGGAGGAGTTCGCCAAAATGCCTCCTGAGATCTGTGTAAACCTGGTGATCAACAACAAGATCACAAACATCTTACCACTGTTCTCGCTAACAACCTGTCTGCGCCAAGTACTAAGTTATGTTTTGTGATTAAAACACTTAATTCACTCAATGACATATGAATCAGTTTATAACTTGTGTTTTTTTGTGAGTGTGTGATTTTTAGTTGATATAATTTCTCTCTCCATTAAAATGAAACTCCCTTCAAAATGAGAGATTCTTCATTAATTAGTGTGTGCTCTGTATGCACTCACATAAAAGAGGGCATTTGATGCACCATTTAACTCTTCAGCACAAAGTGGATTGTGTTCTGAGTACTAACAGACTTTGCTATTAAAATAACAGCAAAATGCAACACAGTATCCCAGTATTTGTGTGTGTGTGTGTGTGTGTGTGTGTGTGTGTGTGTGTGTGTGTGTACACATATTTTACAAATTAAATAGAGTAAACAATAAATAAAATATATAAAAATATACAGAGTTGAGACATGTGCAATCCTAAGGTTTGGACACACACACACACACACACACACATAGAAAAATATTTAGTATACACATCCAGAAACGCATATACTATTATATATTGTACATATATTTATTAGTTTCAGATGTAGCCATTCTTGTATTTTGCTTGTTTACATTATTGTATTTTGCACAACTCTGTTGCTTGTGAAGCTCGCACACAAGAATTTCACTCACATGTGCTGTACCAATGTACCTGCACATGTGATGTGACAATAAAAGTGATTTGATTTGATTTGACCTTTGACTGTACTGTACGTGGTTGTGGACAGATGGCTACAAAATCTCCATGTACACAAACTAACTTTACTGTATCCCATTTATGTAAATCTAAATTTGGTCTCACGTTTTGCGGAAGCCAATGTGCTCAGCCATTCACTCTGCTTGATGTCAGCACTGGATGCTACCATTTAAATGTGAAATCAATTAGTGCAGAGGTGTCAAACTCAAATACACAGTGGGCCAAAATTCAAAACTGGAACAAGGTCGCGGGCTAAAGTTAATATTTATTGGAAAAAAAATCTTCCTCCAGATATAAGAATGAATCTCTTCTTATGGACTCAAACAAGTTTTGCTGAAAAACTGAATATGGAACAAGCAAAGCTTAATACTAAACAATATATATATTAGCTGTATAATACCAGTAGGCCAGCTCTAATAGTAATTTGGTATGGCTTCGCGGGCCAAATGTAACTAGGCTGCGGGCCAAATTTGGCCCGCGGGCCAGAGTTTGACACCTATGAATTAGTGGAACCACAAGTTGTCTTTTCTTCTCATTGTTTCTGTTGAGTGTAGTAGTTTCCACATTCAATGTCTCCTATGTTTGATGCTGGGAGAGGGAACAAACCCTCTGGGTTGGGGGTTGTGTAAGTCCAAGCAGGTCTTAAAATCTGCCAAATGGCAGATTGTGAAAGTTGTTCTTATTCTTTCTATGGAGAATTATTTCTTAGCTTTATTGTAATCAATAAAGATATAGTAAAAGAATTCTTGAAAACAAACTTTCTTACTGGAAAGCCTAATGAGTACTTCCAGGTGATGTTAAAGAATTACCTCGAGCTAACATAATGGTCACACAACAGTGAAAAAACTCCAACCACGTGGGGCCCGTGTAAATGTGGAGGATTGCATCAGAACAGTTATTAGTGTCAGATTTTTGGCAAATGAAAACTTCAGATCATCAACAATAAATGGTAAATGGCTTGTATTTGTATAATGCTTTACTCAGTCCCTAAGGACCCCAAAGCGCTTTACACTACATCCAGTCATCCACACATTCACACACTGGTGATGGCAGCTACACTGTAGCCACAGCTGCCCTGGGGCGCACTGACAACGTGATGTTGGATTTTTGAGGCGCAGGTAAACACGGACTGTCACCAGTGCTGTTGACCAGCAGGGTAGGAGATCCACTGAGGCAACGCCCGAGAAGTCAAAGGAAGAAGATGGTGTTGAGAAAAGACTGCCAGCATTATTCAGTGTAAGAAGAATATTCACGTTTGTAACACTGCTGCTAGTGTTTCGATGTAACATGTTTTGGTCCACGCGGACTTCCATATGTTCCACACGTATCAGCTGACGGGCAGATGATCACGTGACGATCACCTGCTTCCTGGTCTGACAAGCGACAGATTTTGCAGGTAACCTGTGTTATCGCTCTAATGTTAGACGCGTGTTAGCTGCGGATTTGTAATTCCCGATCCTGTGCGGAACATTTCCGAGACTGTGCAGTATTACGTGTACACACCACTACACGTGAAATATTCCGCTCCGGTCGACTTGCTTCACTTGTTAGCATTAGCAAGTACTTCCGATCATTTACTAAAGTATAGTTTTGGACACTAATGACTGTTTGTCATTGGCCCTTTCTGCATAGGAATACAGACAGATTGTTCAGATACAAATATTTATCGGAGGAGGCATTTGAAATAAGCTAAGCGCACACTTAGTAGTTTTTACTTTTCCAACTTGTATTTTTCTCACACACACTCAGTGAGAGCTTACTACTATGAGGCTGGTCATTCTCGACGACTATGATCTGGCCAGTGAGTGGGCAGCAAAATACATCCGCAACAGAATAGTCCAGTTTAAGCCTTCTGCTGACAGGTTCTTTACTCTGGGCTTGCCAACAGGTGAGTAACAACAATACCCATGTTGCGAAAAATGAGTCCTGCAATGTGAAGTCTGTGTTTCCCCTCTAAGTAGGATTTGTCTCATTTCTCACAGGTAGCACTCCTTATGGCTGTTACCAGAAGTTAATTGAATACTACAGACATGGTGATATTTCATTCAAATATGTGAAAACGTTTAACATGGATGAATATGTCGGTGAGTTAAAGGATAACTGACTCAGCTTTTTCCTCAGTATTAGTTGTGCAACTCTAAGTGGGCTCTTTGGAGAAAGTGTTTTTGAGGTGGGGCCGTGTACTGGGAGACAAAACCAGAATTTCAGCAGTGTAAACTAGCAGCTTTGCAGCTGGCTCAAGTCTGGTGACAGTGTGTTAACTGTGACTAATGAGCTGCATTAAAGTTGATATGTCACAGTTGACAACAGAAACAAAAATGTTACAGCCAGTTTTAAAACGGGCCCACAGACGTTTATCATCTTATCAGTAGTGTTACAGCATCACAGGCTCAAATCAGAACCACTTGATTCTCGGTTGTAACCCTCAAACACTTACCTAAAAGCAGATAACGCATAAAAGGAAATGGCATCAAAAGAGTTTGTTGCTCTATAAAAAGCTCCCCATAAAGCTTGGATATCATATTTTTCATCACTGATTGGAGAAAATAGACAAACCGTGGGTTTGTCTTCAGCTCTGTATGCAGGCTGATAACGAGTCGGTGCTCTGCTGAGCCAAACATTCCTTTAACCTTAACTTGAAATGACCTTCTTGAAATTCCTCATAAATAAAATTTTAACCATTTGGGGAAAATATTCATAATTGATACTTGCCTATTGATATTTATTTAGACTCTTTCTCTCTGATCACATCCTCCACTGTGTCTATTAGACCCCATTCCTACAATGCTGCTTAATGCCGCTTGCATGCGCAGCACCTATGCCGGGGCCTCGTCTCGGTAGGACGTGCCCGGCCAGAACAACTTATCCAGGAGGCGCCAGCCTTAGCTGTCTCCTTTCGATGTCGTGTAGCGGCTTTAGTCTGAACCCCTCCTGAAGGACTGAATTTACCCTGTTGCTAAGGGGAGCCCATCCACCTTTCAGAGAAAGTTAGTTTCCTCTGCTTGTATCTGCGATTTCATTCTAATAGTGTTAACAGAAAGATGAGGCACAGATGAACAGATTTATGCAGCCGTCTCGCACCAGATGGCAGGAGACACAATAATTTAGTGGCGTTGGGCATCAATTAAAATGTTAACAAATCTCCATATTAGCTTATCTTAATTGGATCCCTGTTAAATCCAGAATTTAATTTAAAATCCTTCCCCTTGCATACAAAGTCCCATTTTTTTTATGTTAAGGACCTCATAGTACCGCATCACCCCAACAGAGCACTTTGATCTTAGGCTGCTTAAATAACCTCATGATCAGGTTATGTGTTCAGCTTAGGTGTCAGTGGTGACTTAGCCAAGTAAAAAGAGACAGTTTCATGACACAGAAACATGTGACCTCGAGCTCAGAACTGCTCACTAAACCATTTATTTCTCATTGTAGTCCACCATCAGGCTTAACAGGACTAAAATACTCAGTAGCTTTGGGCTAGCAGTAACAGAATGTACTAACATTAGTAAGTTGTATGAAGAGATTTTCATCAAACTGAGTGATCAAGAGTGATACTCTACACGATTAGTTACTTTGAGCTATTTATTTCTTTTTCATTCGGCTTTTCTTACTAATTTCACTCTCAGTAAACACGTTTTTGCTGTTCAGGTCTACCTCGTGCTCATCCCGAGAGTTACCACTCCTACATGTGGAACAATTTCTTCAAGCACATTGACATTGATCCAGCCAACGCTCACATTCTTGATGGAAATGCACAGAACTTGGAGGAGGAGTGTCAGGCTTATGAGCAGAAGATCGCTGAAGCTGGAGGAATCGAGTTGTTTGTTGGAGGTCAGACGTGTGGCTTTTGATATAGATTGCACAGCAGTGCTGCGTGGTATGCAAACTATTTGTGAAAGTGTTGTGACTGCAGATTGTGGCTGTTTCACTACATTATTATTATTATTGTTGTTTCTATCTCTGCACAAGTGGAGTGGCGTTTTTCTGTTGGGATATTATTAATATAAGTAATACACCAATGGTATACAAAGAAATAAAAGATAAACCCAACAGCTAAAACAATAAAAAATCTATTCTTGGCTTCCTTTTTCTTCGATTTGGAGTTCTAAGCTTTGGCATGACTTAACCTTTGATTAGAAGGAAAACCTGCTAGCTTAGAGTAAACTGTACCTTTGCCACATCTCGTTCGCTGTTATTGTGCAAAGTTGCCTGAACTCAAGGCAGTTGTTCTTTTCTGTGCTTGAGTCGATCACAGACAGCTCCTCATTTGAACTGTTTTTTTCGTTTCTTCATCATCCATCAATATTTACTCTTCTTGAATGTAGCAATGTTTATGCTAACGTGCTAGATAGCATTACTTGTGTGCTCAGTGGCCAGATAATTTAATATATGGTCACTGGGCACACCGGCTGTGGCAAACTCCTGTGAATAAGCGAGCAGCCAAAAATAGCTTTATCGTTACAAATTGTTTGGTTTACAAATTCTGTGTTCCATGTTGTTTGCTCTGTTGTTAAATTTGCATTATGTAAGTAAGTAAAGTTTATTTATTAAGTGCTGTATGGCTGAAGCAGTTCATGATATGTGGAGTCATGTGACCGTGGAGGGCTCTGAAAGGATCACTGAAGTCCGCATGTGTCACATGAAGCCTCGCAGCAGCATTGTGAACCATCTATAGGCAATCCAAAGATGATTTGCTCAGGCAGAGGAATAACAAATGACAGTGATCAGAGCGAGATGAAAGCATGCGTAATCATTTCCATTTGACTTTGAGACACAACATATTCACGACGGATGCAGCAGCGCCCCCTGCACAGCCATCCCGCCCCCAGACAGGGTTTAGGAAAGTGGGGTGGAAGAAGACCCACCTGCTCTCCTCCCTGCTTGTCTGTTATAAAGTGGCCTGTTGGTTGCATGTGTTGGTTTGCCTTAGTGTATGAGGTGTTAAGAGTGTGATTGAGGGGATAGATGCAACACAAGCACGAGCACTCGATGCGCCTCTTAAAGCCCTCGAGATCTGAGGTCCACATAAATGCACTGTACTTTTTAAAAAGAGGGTCAATAACAGTCTGATTAAAATGCGTAGGGACACAGCCAGGCGTCAGAGAATGAGTAATTCTCTTATGAACTCAGGGTCAGATGGCGTAAGAGCTTTTTGAACAGTAAGGTTGGCTGATTGTGGCAAATAAAAGGTTTGAATTCCCTCGGCCGCTGTAGATGAAATTAGAAAAATATGTAGCCCTCGCATCTTTGTCTGTGTTGTTAAAGGAGTGAAGTAGTTAGAAAACTATGTGCAAAATTTCACCGTTGCAGCACCTACTACTATGTCATAGGGATCAATTCATTTCATTTTATGCTCTTTACCACATGCTGTTGAATTTTGTTCTGTAGGTATTGGTCCTGATGGTCACATAGCATTCAACGAGCCTGGCTCCAGCCTGGTTTCCAGAACGAGAGTGAAAACCCTCGCAAAGGACACCATTGTGGCAAATGCTCGTTTCTTTGGCAATGACCTCTCCAAGGTTCCCACAATGGCTCTGACTGTTGGTGTAGGAACTGTCATGGATGCCAAGGAGGTCAGATTAAAGGGCACTTATTTCAGTCCTTTTTTTGTCCTGTTTACACACTTTACATGCAAAATATTTGCACAAATTTTACCTCTTGTGTGTGTAAAGGCCTTAAGAAAAGCCAGCACGCAGAATTTTGACAGCGAATATTTTACCAGCTGATGTTTATTGAGACTGTTTCTCTTCTGTAAGGGCTACTCCGTCTCAAGTTGCAGACATTTTCTACTCGGCCGTCTCCAGTTTGTACAAAAATGTTATCGTGCAAAAAATTTGAACATAAATAATAAGTGCTGTGAAACTTTAGCTTCATATATCAAATACTTGTCAAGATGTACTTTTTGAAAAATGCTCCACTGACCTTCTTTCCAACCCTTTTAAACTGCAAAAGTTTGAACATTACTATCTCCAAACTTCCAACAAATCACTACAAACGGACGTTTTCACTAGTCTCTCTCACCATTAAAGACGAATCAGGATCTAATTTGGGATAGGTGCATTAAAAACAGTGTCTATTGTATTTCATTTATATATGAAAAAAGTCCAGCACTCCTGTCACGTACTCGATCACACACGAATAACAATTACAATATAAAGTTGCTTGAATAACCATGGTTGTGGCTGCTGCTAAATATAGTCATTTCAGTACAATAAAACTTTAACACACTTTTCCTCTGCTCAGGTGATGATTCTTATCACGGGAGCACACAAAGCTTTTGCTCTCTACAAAGCCATAGAGGAGGGAGTTAACCACATGTGGACAGTATCAGCGTTCCAGCAGCACCCACGCACCATTTTTGTCTGTGATGAGGATGCCACCTTGGAACTCAGAGTCAAAACTGTCAAATACTTCAAAGGTACCAGTCACTCCTGTTGTGTGTGCCTGTTTCTAATACCTGCTTATTTTTAACTAAAAAGCTACAGTGCAGGTAACTGATTAGAAAAATGCTAACTGACTTAAATGTGTACCGTAAGTACAGGTATGTGAACCAAAAGGACTAAAATGTCATCCTTAAAGCGATCAAACAATTTAGCTTTAGCTAACAAATGATAAATGGGCTTGTTCTTATGTTTCTCTACCTGACTGCTTTATACAACTTTCCTCATGCAACATATTTAAATATGTTGAAAAATGCAAAAGCTTGTAGAATAAAATCAACAATGTGTGGAAAACCTTAACTAGTACATTTTTTTTAACACACTTGTGTTTAAATTTAGCTACACAAATAGACCGAGAGCTGCAAACTTACATATTTACTTATATATGCTTAGCATTAGCTTAGATATTTGACAGGCATTGAGTCCACATCCCAGCAGTTTGTTTTACTCTTTTCATTTTTGTTGTAGGTTTAATGCATGTCCATAATAAACTGGTGGACCCAGTGCTCAGCATAAAAGACCAGTAAAGGAGCCAGTGAATAAGGAAGACAACTGAAGGTTGTGACCAATGATTTCTGGATTCAACATCTGTTCCACGTCTGAAGAGCTGGTGTTTGAGTCCTTAACTGTGCATGTTGCTTATTCAGAAACTTACTTTGAATGTTATTCTTTTCAGACTGTTACTGATTATTAGTGAAAGGTCACTGTTCATTTATGTTGCGATGTAGTTATAACACAAGTTTACCTATCCGAGGTGTTTTGTTTAATCTTTAACTAATTAAAACTAGTTAATGTTTAACTCGTTTTTTCAGGATTACTTTTTTCTATAAAGTAATGACCATAAACAAAACGCCCAAATTTGTTTGGTGGTTGAAGCGAACCTAGACTCTTTGTCCATATTTATTCCCAAAGTAGAAGGCAACAATGTGCGGACAACAGTTCAACAAAAGAAGCAAATGTGATGTGTATGTTGGTCAAATCTTGTCAACCAAATAAACACTGTACATGTAGATATATTTTAGGGTCCTCGTCAATTAATTAAAGAGAGCCTGTTACTGTCCAACAATAATTATCGGTCGGTGGATTTGAGTGTCTCACATGTGGATACTGTGAGTGGTTTTGAGGTGATGTTCCCAGTGTTTGAAGACTGAGATATGGTTTAATGCTCCTGTTAGAAAACCTTCTGTTGGGATGATTTTCTTTCACACTGCCAAAGAACAAAAATTAGTGTCAAAGTGAAAAACTCCACCCAGTTTTCTTTTACAAGGGGTTCATAACATGTGTCCCAGACATGTAAGGTGTTGGTTTCATACACTTACTGGACGAGTGTGTATTCCTATGTAATTAATTAATGCTGTTACACCTGAGTGTACTGAAATGCAGTGTGACTGCAGCATAAATTAAATTTGTCCTAACTTTACTTGAAACACATTCTTGTATATGTGCTTCACAATAACGGCTGCTTGACTTTTTGCTTCATGGTAAAATGGCCTGCATTTGTATAGCGCTTTTCTAGTCCCTAAGGACCCCAAAGCGCTTTACACTACATTCAGTCATTCATGGATCCGTCTCACTTGGATGTGGCCTTAGAAGGCAAGGGCCTGTTTCGTAGGTGGCCTATTGCCTAATCTGATTACGCCTCATAGCAGGATTTTACAAATGTCCAAAGCCTTGGGTTGGGCTCATACATCAGTTTTGATTTGGTGGGGATAATTAACAAAAGTGACAAAACATATTTTTATCACAGCCCTGATCACTTGACCATATATTGATACATACAAAACTACACATTTATACCTGAACATTGATATCACCATATGGGAAGACAGAATCACAATATAATGTCGGCATATATGTCATGATCTTGGTCTAAGTGGTCTTGTGTACCCCTACCACACGATGTTCACAGTGATTCTACAGTTGTTTACCAGCAGAATAGTGTAATGTAACAAGATGATTGAACTGAATCTGTGTTTTTTAAGTAAATTTGAAGACTATTTTTAAAAAAAATGTATTTATTACACCCAAGGTTTTATCATTGATATTGGTTCTGTCTGTTGGACTTTGGGAAACACATACATAAAATGAAACGATATGATATGATACACTGCTGCTCTGTCCCATATAGCCAGTGGTGTCAACCAAAGGGAGAGGAATTTATTGCCTTTGGGAGAGCAAAGAAGAGGATCCCAGACTTATATCTGTAGCTGCCTTTGTTGATTTACATAATTTGTTTAAAGAGCAAACCAGCAAATGACCCAAAAAATGGTGTTAATGGGTCAAAAACACTTGGCCTAGGTGTTGCCAGTGTCAAATCAAATCAAATCACTTTTATTGTCACATCACATGTGCAGGTACATTGGTACAGCACATGTGAGTGAAATTCTTGTGTGTGAGCTTCACAAGCAACAGAGTTGTGCAAAATACAATAACGTAAACAAGCAAAATACAAGAATGGCTACATCTGAAACGAATAAATATATGTACAATATATAATAGTATATGCATTTCTGGATGTGTATACTAAATATTTTCCTGTGTGTGTGTGTGTGTGTGTGTGTGTGTGTGTACACATATTTTACAAATTAAATAGAGTAAACAATAAATAAAATATATAAAATATACAGAGTTGAATATGTGCAGAACAAGTGGCATTTATATACAGTGTGGAGTGCATAATGTTGAAGTTCCAGTAGTGAAGCTGAGGTGTCTATGACGTGTTCAGCAGTCTGATGGCCTGGTGGAAGAAGCTGTCTCTCAGTCTGCTGGTACGGGACCGGATGCTGCAGAACCTCCTTCCTGATGGAAGCAGTCTGAACAGTTTATGGCTGGGGTGACTGGAGTCCTTGATGATCCTCCCCGCTTTCCTCAGGCACCGCTTCCTGTAGATGTCTTGGAGGGAGGGAAGCTCACCTCCAATTATCCGTTCAGAGCACCACACTACTCGCTGGAGAGCTTTGCGGTTGTAGGCGGTGCTGTTGCCGTACCAGGTGGTGATGCATCCAGTGAGGATGCTCTCAATGGCACAGTGATAGAAGGTCCTGAGGATGCGGGGGCTCATGCCGAATCTTTTCAGTCTCCTGAGAAAGAAGAGGCGCTGCTGCGCCTTCTTCACTGTTTTGTTTGTGTTGCCCTAACTATAAGCTAAAACTATAAGTTTTAAACCTAATCTTAAAAGTAAACAGGGTGTCTCTTCCTCTGAATCCAACTGGTTCCCATTACAACTTTTAAATATGCTAGCAACCACAAGTAAGAGGCCAACAAGTGCTCAGCATCTCTGGGAACTCCTTCAAGACTGTTGGAAAACCATTTCAGGTGACGAAATCCTGAAGCTCATCAAGAGAATGCCAAGAGTGTGCAAAGCAGAATCAAAGCAAAATAATCTAAAATATGAAGCATGTTTTGAGTTATTTCACACTCTTTTGTTTACTGCATAATTCCCCATGGGTTCATTCATAGTTTGATGCCTTCAATGTAATTATTCATGAAAATACAGAAAACCCATTAAATGAGAAGGTGTGTCCAAACTTCTGACTGGTAGTAGAATAGAATAAACCTTTATTTTCCCACAGATGAGAAATGTGGGTGTTACACAGCTTTTATAGCAAGGGGAATATAAAATATAAAAGGAAGACACAAGGTGGTCCTATTTACATAAGCGATTGAAGTTCGTACATACAGGTAACAATGTACAGAATATGTATAGAAAAACTGTACATAACTATATATAAAATGTACAGTGAAACAAGCTGATGAGTAGGATGACCATGTTAAACTGTGTAATTTAGTCTGACAGCTGCTGGTAAGAATGACCTGCGATAGCGCTCCTTCCTACACTGTGGGTGCAAAAGTCTACTGCTGAACGAGCTGCTCAGTGCTCCTGACCAGTTTGAGTTCCCCCCTGTCCCTCTCTGCCATTCCACCACTCCAGCAGACCACAGCATAGAAAATAGCAGACGCCACCGCAGTGTCGTAAAACGTCCTTAGGAGTGTCCTGTTCACCCCGAAGGATCTCAGCCGCCGTAGCAGGTGGAGACGACTTAGACCCTTTTTGTAAAGTGTTTGTGGACCAGTCCAGTTTGTTACTGAGGTGAACACCCAGGTATTTGTTCTCCTCCACCATTTCAATGTCCAAACCCTGGATGTTCACTGGTGTAATAGGAGGTGGCTTCTTGCAGAAGTCAGTCACCAGCTCCTTCATCATGCTGGCATTGATGCAAAGATGGTTCTGTTTGCACCAACTGACGAAGTCGTTGATGACCCCCCTGTATTCCAGTTCGTTTCCCTCCGACACCCGGGCCACAATGGCGGCGTCATCCGAGAATTTCTGGAGATGGCAAGTGTCCGTGTTATAACTGAAGTCTGCAGTGTACGGGGTGAAGAGGAAAGGGGCGAGCACTGTTCCTTGTGGGGCCCCCGTGCTACAGACTACCACCTCAGGCACACAGTCCTGCAGCCTCACATACTGGGGTCTGATTCTTATATAGCGCTTTCCTACTCTCCTGGAGTTCTCAACACCACATGCCTCATACACCCTTTCACACCCACTCACATCACTTCTAAACTCAAGTGCAAACTAACCAACATTCACACTCCGATGAACGCATCGGACGGCAACTTGGGGTTCGTATCTTGCCCCAGGATATTTGGCGTGCAGGCTGGGGAAGCCAAGGATTGAACCACCAACCTTCCAATAAGTAGCTGATTTGGCATTATTTGAACTGAATTAAATTTCTCTCACTGGAGCCGTTAATGTGGCAGTCCTTTTGAGATGCAATTGAGAAGCTTTTCCAGCAAGACACTGCTGCCATTGCTGGTCAGTTTGATGCTGTTGCTTTGTCTGACTTGTCAAAGTATTAGTATTTAGTATTTATTTATTTATTGTCATTGTCAAGAACAATGAAATTGCGTTTGGGGCTTCCATACAACCCAAAAAAAAGAAGAAAATAATAAATACCCCTTAAAACCCAAGTGTACATATTTAACCCAGTGTGACTCCAATGCAATAAGACAAAGCTGGCTCAGGGTTGCGGGATGAGCATTCTAAGCAGAGATGCCCAGACCTCCCTCCTCAAAGTCATCTTCTCCACTTCTTCTGGTGAGACACTGAGAGATGCTGGAGAGATTATGTGAACCATGACACATAATCTCTCCAGCATTTCTTGAGCTTCTTCCAGGGTTTATATTTCCAAAACACCTCACCTAAGAACCACCCTAGTTAATGTCTCAACCACCTGAACTTGTCAAGAAACCAACAGAATGATGGACCTGTTTATTTATAGACTAAGTGGACAAAGAAAATCCTTGTCTGTGATGCTGTGATATCATCAGAGAGATGACAAAGATTTTACAGGTTGTCCAAAGACATGCAATCAGTCACTAAAGCTTACAGGGATCAGAAAATGCTGAGAAGTATACACAGAAACAGGTTAATTCCAGTACTAGACTGGCAGAAATCAAGCAAACCCTACATGACTGAGGCCTGACACAATGATCTGATGATGACTGACTGTTTGCTTCAGTCTTAAGAGGCCAGAATAATAACCTGATGAGCAACGGGTGAGCTAATCAGCTGATCTCTTACAGGTGAGCAACCGACAAGGAAGTGGAGAAGCCTAGGTCTTGGTCCCCCACATTATAACTGTGTTCTGTGGGAAACAGGCGATGAGAAAAGAAAGCACAGGGCTGCATTTTATCAATCATTCTCTGGGACAACACTGCATCTACCCCAGAACCTGAAGCATCGACCTCCACAGTGAACTGCAGAGAAGGACCCAGTTGAGCCAGAAACAGGTAAAGACGAAAACCAATGCTTAAGGCTTCCTGGGCTGAAGTCAGGTTAACGGAGCAAAGATTTTTGTATAGATCCTGATTTTTATTCTGGCCCTCACCACCCGTCACCTTTGGCATAATAAGACTTTGAGATAATAATGTGAATAACAAGATAAAATAAGATTAACAAGAGGAACCCAGAGTCTATAGCGCTCCTCTTGGCAAAGCAAATGTGTATGACACAACAAAGTCCAGAAGTGTGCTCCTGAAACTGCCGGACAGGACAAGTTTAAAAGAAAATAGATAAACAATTTTATATAAGGAATATCATCAACAAAATATTCAATTGCATAAACAACAAGTTGTTAACTATCACAAGAAGCATGGCTAAAAGTAATTGTGTGACTGGAATAAATACACGAATTCAGTGGCAGGCTATGAAATACTGATTGAAAAAACATGGTTAATACTGACTGACAGTTTCTCACATGATAAACATTAGTGAGGTTTTCCCACTTCAACATCCAGTCATGTAAAACCATTGGAACCGTTTTTAGGCACTGATTTATTTTGTCACAGTGTATTGAGATAGTAGCCACAATACAGTATGAGCAACAATTACAGAGAATGGCACTGTATCACAGATGTGTGCTAGATGTGTTAATATGGCTTGAGTAGAATGAACATACAGCTCTATACCAGTCTTCCTCTCACAATGCTCATGATCACACAACATGCTTTGAGGTTTCTGGGCTGAATGAAAACAGCGCTTTTTTTTTTAAAATGAGCTACTTTACAAAACAATGCTGTGGAAAATATTATTCAATCATTAGAGCAAATATTTAGGTAATCATTCCAGGTATTTGTAAGCAATAAACATTTGTTATATTTGTTTTAATAAATAAAAAGCATTGGAATCATCTTAAGTTACAAGAGGGGTGTGTTGAAGCTGTGGCGAATGAAAGACCATCACATTTTGTAGACCCTGTCTCGCCATAGACAAGCTATCAGTGCTAACACTAAAGACACAGCTTTGACAAAATGCACACTTTTTTATGAACGATTAGTAATCAAAAGCAAAATATCATTTTATCTCATCAGCACTATATTGAAATGCAATCTGTGGTATTTAAAAGCACTGTCATGATGAGCGTCAGGCCACAGTTTGGTAAACCATGTATGTCATTTCCTTTTGGTACAGTAACAGGATTATAAGGCTGCATCAACTTCTGCACTGCATTCTTTCAGCTTTTAATTATTTTGACCTGAATCAGCAAAAATGACATATTTGACTTCTATAGAAGATCAGAGACTTCTGCTTGATTTTTGGTTTCAGAGTTCGAACGTCATTACTAATGATCTGTTATCTAATTATTTACTGTTTTGTTAATACTAATAATTGCAGTAATCCTTATTTTACATAATTTGGTTCGATCAGTGACGGTTAACTAGAAATGAACACACTTTAACAATAACTACACTGTCAATGTTTGCATAGTTTACCACTTCTTTGTCTTCTTTGAGAATGACATGTCTATTGACACCTTCGAGCGAGTAAATCATCTTCATGTCACCTTTGTCAGAACAACTGTGTTATGGCTATAAGGAAACGCTATGGGCAAGGTTAAGACTACTGTGCATGGAGACCTGATTACATTTGCAGCCCCCCCCCCACACACACACCCCACAGCAAAACAAGACATGCACAGAATTTATGCAAAGAAACTAAAGTGTAACATTTATACACAGTATTCTACTAAATGTCATTTAATGTTTCTTTGGTGTATCTGAAAATGCACTAAACTATTATCTGTAGTTTTCTTATGGGAGAGTTTGCTGTAGCATATCTATTCATATTATCTCCAAGTCTGACGTTTTAAAGAATAAGAATGGTCTGCCTAGCAATATAAAGCGACTGTTGTTGTAATTTGGCGCTTCATGAATAAAACTGAATTGAATCTGACCTTTGTTTTAATCTCTTTTTGCTTTACCAGTTCTATGCAGACACATAGTATGCGCTAGCATAACTAGTATATCTGTGAAGGTTCTCAGTCATCCAGGTCGTCGTAGTCTTTGGAGCTCCTTAAACCATAACTAGTACATTTATTAAGAATGAGTATTTTTAGGAATGAAAGCTGCGTCCTTCAACAGTTACATGTAATTCTCAGTATTTTTTCATAATGCTGTGAGTTCATTTCAGCACTTTGTGTTTGCACATTTGTTAAACAGTAGGAAATTACCCAATCCTAAATGTATTAGTACACACAGTCATTGTTTATATAAAATCCAATATCTTAACACTGGCTAACATCACCACAATTGCGTAGTACTGAGCCCTTTTAAAAACAAAGTTTGAGCTTCATGATTTACATTATTTGTCGCAAATTAAAACTGCAGCGCTTTTTTTGACGTGGCTATTTGAAGTAGCAACACTGAATCCAAAAGTAGTTCTTTAACAGTGAATCTTCAAGCAAAGGCACCGCCTTCTCTTTCCTCTTCTCCATCTGACATGTTTCTGTTGGTGCTGAGCACGATGGTAGGAAATGCTCAGGTACTGGCCATCAGGTATACGCTATTTTCACGAGGCATTGTGGGATACTTTGATGGCATCATGAAGAGAAATCTGTCTTAAAATGGTTACGAATGCGTACAATATGATCCACAAGCATAAACTAAGACTTACAAATGTGTGCAGTGATTTGTGTGTAACTTTTGTGGACTCACTAATGCGCAAGACACAAATATGAAGCACGTGAAACTATTTTACAAATGTGTTTAAACCAAATCTGAATAAATACTGATTATTTTTCCACAACTTATTACGTTCAGCTCCTGTGTGGTCACATTGCTTTGTGTCTGTATGTGGAGCCACACTTGTGAGTCTGCACAAGTCCCACAGAAATCGCTGATTTGTAAATCTTAGTTCACGCTTGTGGATCATATCACAACTTCGTAACACTTTCAAAGGTAACTTCTCTCCGTACTCCAGACAGCAAATGAGAAATTTACTGTACAGTCCAATATCCAGCAAGTAGTGAATGATTTTAGCCATAGCCCTAATTTTGATTTGAGTATTGCAGAACAACAGAAGTCCAAAATATTAAGATCATCATTTTGAGAACAGGAGTCCAAATTTCCACTGGCGTGACTTAAACAGTGATATATGGTGAATGGTGCTTTCTACCTCACTGCAAAATACATAGCTACAAGATTTATGAGCCTCTGTCATCTCTGAGGAAAAATAGGAAACAAAGCAAGCTTTAAGTAAAAATCTTAAATTGTTGAAAGCTGCCATTAAAATGTTGTTGAAAATGTTGTAATTCTAAGACAATATTACTGAAAATGTTTCAGTACACTTTGCTCTTTGTCATGTGGCAAAAGTCACGCTGTGTTTTATACGCAGCAAAAATGTATAAAAGGAAATGCAAGTCTAGTTTGATTCTTCCTTTAAATTCAGAATTGTGCCTTCAGCAGTGCATCATCTTTATGATGTTATGATATAAAATCAGGCCTCTGTAAAAACCACCGCTTCTCGACAACTCAACGTTTGGCCAATACTACAAATTTATCCTTCCTAGATTCTGAGCAGAAGCTGGTCCAGTTGATGCTCCGGTTTTTCAGCTATTTAACGACTAATGACCAACAGGACCAGACATTTCTCAAACACACTGCTGATATTTCAAATATTGGCTGCTGACCTGCTGACAATCAGGTTAGTTATATGATAAGAGCTACTGGCTTTTCTAAAAGAGTTAAAAAAATCTAATAGTTTGCCATTATATATTACAGCTACAATGCACCTTCTTCTTCCTACTTTACAATGTCAATAGCACAGTGGCAAGGAATAAACAAACTATATTAAAAAGTGACGCCAAAAACTCCTCCGTGTTCTCTCGAGTTTAACCCGTGCAAACATTTGATGTAATTCCAAATGTCCACAACTATAGCTTCAATGAAATTCAGGGTTCTTTTCCTATTTTGACTTTTGCATCTTGCTGGAATCGGACGGCTGGTAACAGTAAGCCGTTAAAATGACTACCTCCTATTTCTAACTATATACAAGTAGCTCAGTCTCTGGGAAATTTTGTATATGATACACTCCGGTTGTCCTTTGAGGTGCCAGTTTTATAAATATAAATAACCTATCCAATAAACCAGATTGAAAAGGCCAAAAGCAGTAGGAAAGAATATTCGTGAATAAGAATCGATCTTGGAAACTCGCACGTGCACCCTGTTTTCACGCCAGGCACCTGAACGGCAGTCGTCAAAGCAGCAGAAGAAGCTGGCACAGTCTTTTCCATCTAAACACTCATAAGCGTAATCATCCTCCCCGTGATAGGGTACAATGTTATTCATCTGCAACAGCGACGGGCCGGGCCGGATATTCACCATGCTTGATGCTTTCTGCTGTAGAGGGAACACACACAGTCATTTCCCCGTGTTAGTACTTGATGCTGTGGCTCTTTAATGAAGAAGGGATCAAATAAAAATCTGGTACCTGTGTGTTGCTGGCTTTAGACTTCTTTGTCTGCCTGTTGCTGGTGAAATAGTGCAGAGTGCCATACTCCATCAGAGCAGCAAAGGTGAAGATGAAGCAGACAGAGACAAAAAGGTCCATGGCGGTGATGTAGGAAACCTTTGGCAGGGACTTCCTGGAGATGGTACTGAGAGTCGTCATGGTAAGCACTGTGGTGATGCCTAAAAGGATTGAGACGAATTTAGTGGTAGAATATCAGTCCTACAAATATTCATGAACACATAAAAACAAGGTGGTTTCAATGTTGGACTTGTTTTTAGCTTGACTTGAACGGAAGAATTGCAGTAGTATAAGCAGCAGCACCTCGTAAGACTTAAAGACATAAAGGAAACTTCTACGTTGCAGAACAGACAAGTAATATTTTTAATGTGTATGCAACATCAGCCTTTACTTGGACATTGTTTCCTAACTTTGTCCAAAGTAAAACATAACAAATATTCATTTATTTGGTTAAATTACTTTTCGTTAGTCATCTAAATTATGACAGGATAAAGAAAAGGAAAAATAAAAACACATATATGTTATTCACCTAATTTATATGTAATAGCTGAGTGTTCAGTCACTATTGTGTCCTTTTACTATATCACTGTGAATGCTCCTGCTCACGAGCACATGGCACACATGATAAGAGACAGGGGAAGTGAAATAATATGAACTGAGTTTACCACAATGCTTCCAAAGTTTCTAAAGAATTAGCATAGCAAGAGTGGAAGCATACAAGACAGAAAGCTGATTCTGTTCAACATGAAGCAGCATTTTCAGTGGTTCCATCATGCATTCAATGACCGCAGGTCTTCCCAGCCTTAAAAAAGTAAATCTGCATAATTACCAAACTGGCACCAGTGACTAACACGTGACTAACACGTGACTAACACGGGCCATGAGGTCAGTTTCATGATCCTTAATATACAAATTGCCATAACCATTGATCAGTCTTTCCACATAAACGGCCTCCTTGTCTCCCTGCTCAGACCAGCAGGATGTGAAAGAGTCCAGTAAAAATACAAAATAGTACTTTTACTGGAGTATATTTTTACACTAGTACTTCTACTTAAGTACAGCATATGTGTACTTCTGCCATCTTCACCTGTTAATTCAATTCAATTCAATTTTATTTATATAGCTCCAAATCACAACAGCAGTCGCCTCAAGGCGATCTATAGATCAGTTTTTAAGTTTTGACTCTCATCGTCCACTGGAATATACATTGGGTGGGCGAACACCATCCCCATAGACGCAGTGAGCACAGAAGAAGGCATCATATCAAAAAGACCCAGAGGATAGAGTGTATGCTGTAACCGAACGACCTCTGGCTATGACACGACACAGAGCACGACCTCGTATGGCCGGGTCTATCAGTGATGAGGATGTGCTGGACAGGGACGCTGGTATGAGCAGTGATGAAACACTTACTCCACTGAAAAAGCAACGCAGTAAACAACTTTCAATTTAAGACTGGCTGATTGTGAAAAATAAGGTTACGTTTATTTATTGGGCAGAGAGTATGCAATCTTCCTTTTATAGTCCTGCATACCTTAAACCAGTAACACCATCACAGGGAGAATACTTAACCCTCAACTTTCAGATATCACAGACCATAATGTGTGCTGTATAATTTATAGTAAGAATAGTCAAAAGCTGATTGCAGCTCATTATATAGAAATATTTCAAAGATTAAAGGATATTACAGTAATTTACAGAAACATTTACAGCCTGATTTTATCTGTGCCTGAATTAAATGATCAAACCTAGAGATGTTCGTGCTGGGACGGCGTCCTTGTTAATCCAGAAGGAGACCCAGGATAAAACCACAATCATGCTGCAGGGGATGTAGGTCTGGATGGTGAAGTAACCCATTCTCCGACTCAGGTCAAAAAAGATTGTCATGATGACATATTCCCCTGAAAGTTTAATAAATGAAGGGCAAAAGCAAATTCACGTGACAATGTTGACTCTCTGCTTTCACAAAACAACGACAGCTTGTAGCATAAGATTAAAGTCAACTTTGATACTATGATAGTGAACTTGGTTACAGTCTCTAACCTGATTGCGTGTGTGCGACATCAGACGTGTTCCTCAACCCCACAAAGGCAAACTGGTAGAGTCTCCAGTACCGCTGGTCCGCCACCTCTACTGCTCGTCTCTGCCACCGATACATGATCTCGTTTTTAGGATAACCATCTACAGCCCAAACATAAACATACCTAAACATACATAACTGTGTTTTTGACAAGAAGCTCCACCTGAGGTGTGTATTAAAAAAAAGGAAAAGTCTTTATACATTCATCTGACTTCTATAATGTTTACATGTTCGAAGGTTTAAATGATTCAAAATGCACATTTAAGGATGTCGTTCTAATACTTCTAAGGTTATGGGTTACATGTTAACAAAGCTTAAGAAAGGCCTATGTTTAGGAAATACAATGGCTCCGATTAAGATAAAAGCAAATATCAACTTTTATTTGCATTGACATGCTCAGACTTCATTAACAAGATAAACAAAAAAGTATGAAAAGCTGTTTTTACACCAAATGTCTGTAATGCGTTTGTCCTTCTTCTAGCATGGAAGAAGCGAAACTACGAAGAAGATTGAGACAATAAGAGATGAGCAGCCAAAGCACAATGCAAGTGACAAATGAAGGATGAAACGGACAACGTGACAGCACAGAAAAAAGTGCATAATTCATTAAGTCTGTCCAAGACATGGGACTGTGTGGCTTCCTCTCTCTCCTGGTGAAGTAGATGATAGATTGGCACAAGCTTAAAGTAGCCAGCCTCAAGCAGATGGGGCAGTGGGCAAGGAGAGGGCGAATAAAGGCTTAGTCGGTATGATTTTCTGATAAATTACAGAAACTGCAGTTGAGATGACAGACTCAGCAATGAGAGGGGAATATGTTTGACCACCTACAGCTTGAAAACTCCAGTGGACACGAGTGCTCATCCATTGGAAAGTTATGCAGCTTAAGGTAACACTCCGCATTTATAGTCAACCTGACAGAAACAGAATTATGTCAGAAAAAAAAAAAAAATGTCGGAATTGTTTTTCCCTGCCTAATAGTATTAAAGTCACCGTATGTCTTGTCTTTATTTAAGAGCGTAAATACATAAAAAACTATCAGACTTTGACAAATTGGATTCACTTAAAAGAGAACTACATGACAAAAAGCAGATGTACACACTAAAGCTGCACAAATGACAAATACTTTCAAAGACGTTAGCAAACTGGCTACAAAACTGTCCTACCTTAATGTGTACATGACTCTCCCATTGCTCCACAACCTAAGGAGGCGGTTGGGAGTAGTGATCCAGTGGGCATTTGATTTTCGGGAATTCCGGAAGAATGTGTCAGGAATCCATATTTTGCCTACCATGTTACTGTTGAGCATGAGCAGCTTCATTGAGCTATTGAACTTCAGGCGGCTGTCATACCATGTCTGGGCAAAGAAGATGTCAATTGTGTATTCCTGCAACAGATGTTGGGAATCATGCAAACAAACCAGAACAATTTTTAAACAGTTACTAGAAGAATTTGCTTTTGCCACCTCTATAATGTGTTGCATATTTGACTCAGATGTTCTCTTATCACTTCTCTTTTTTCACTGAGATGTTATAAAAATGACACAAGTTTGTTCAAATGCCTTTGAATGACTTTGATGACACGTTGACCATAGAGAGTGAAATCAAATGATCAACATTCATTAAATAAGAGTTAAAACTGCTAAATAATTAAATCAATTACAATCTTAAATATTGAGATTTCCCCTTAATAAATTGTTGGCACTGTGAACCACGTTTCACTTTATTTAAACAGAGTTTTCAACAAGGAGGACTCTTCCTCAGTGGGTTGAAGTTGAAAGCCATGGAAAAATACTGTTAGGGGACTTCTTTGAAAGAGCATTCAAACTGTAGCATGAATACAAGTTGTCCAGATACTGTTCAGGTTTGTAAAGACATTCAGTAACCCTGGATAAAGAATCTAGAGATATGTTGAGAGGCAGGCTTACCATGTTGATAGGGTCCACTGGTCCAATGCTGTTGACATACACAGCTGTTTCAATCACTGTGGGCCTCACTGAAACACAACAAAGAGATATACTGCACATCACTGATTTGGAGGTGGGGGTGAAGTTATGTTTACTGAAAGCGTGGTCAGAATTGCAGAAATGATGGAAAATTATTTGACCTTTTCTAAGATGTGTCTTAATTTAACTCTAAACAGCAACTCTCGTGTTTGCATAAGATGGAAGATCAAAGATTCAATTCAATTTTATTTATATAGCACCAAATCACAACAACAGTGGCCTCGAGGCGCTTTATATTGTATAGAATAATACAATAATACTATTATTCTACTATTATTCCAAAATTGCCCTGAAGATCAACTCTGCACAACCTGACAGTGGAAGAGAGAAGCCAAAGGGGAGCTGATACTCACGACAGCACACAAGTTCATATGCTGAGCGACACTATTTGGCGAACTATATTCTTCACAGACTTTACTTATGTAACAGTAATGAGGTGACTCGTTACTCTTACTGAACTTTTAATTAAAAAAGAAAGAAAAAATATTTATCATTAAATCTGAATTCATAAGAGTCTATCTAAATACTTGTGGAAGCATGCAGTGCAGACTTAATCACTCTATAATTGTCATGGTTCTGGGTCTTGGATCCAGTGTTTCTGGACATTACTGCTTATTAAGAATATTCTATGTGATTCTGAGGTTCATGGCCTTCGGTTCTTAGTAATCTTAGAGTTCTTCCTCAGTCCTGTGTTTAGTCAGCCTTGTCTTCATGTTGTTTATCTCCTGTCTCCGTGTTTGATGTTCCCTTTCTGTCTTCTCAGTCAGTCATGTCTGTCTTTTCCCCCGGCTCTCACTGTCCTGCCTGTGTCTTAGTCTTTGTTTATCGTACTTCCTGTTTTATTTTGACAGTCTCTTGTCCTGTGTACACTGTATCCTGTTTTCTTCCCCCTGTCCTGTTGGTCTGTATCAACCCCAGCTCTGTTTCCACCTGTTGCCTCCTCTCATTATCCTGTGTGTATTTAAGTCCTCAGTCTCCTTCTGCTCGTTGTCATGTCGCCCTGTTTGTCGTGTGTTCCCATGTCTCCTGTGAACGCTGTATTTCCCCTCATAACCTCTGAGCCTCCTAGTTCTCTGTCACTAGTTCTCTAGTTTTTTGGTTGTTTCTGTTAGTCTTTTTGTATTTTTGTTTGTAGTATGGTGTTAGAGCAAATAAAGTTGCCTTCTTTAGTTACTCCCTTTGTTTCTAAGTGCATTTGGGTCCAAGCTCTGCCTGCCACACAGTGTCACATGACTTAATGTTGTAATATCTTTATCATACAATGAAAAGTCCCTTAAGATAACTATAATTGTGAATTTAGGTCAGCTAAATTGAAGTGATGTACCTCCAATGTCAGGCCGTAGTTTGTTGTCATAACCTTGCAGCAGTTTATTAAGGATCAGCGTTACATCGCTCTCATAGACCTTTGGTGATAACACCCAGGTCTTATTTATGGGTACATCTTCATAGTCCTCTTCGTCCTGTTTACTGGGTCCAATAGCTGAACTGTGGAGGAGAAAACATTGTGAAAATCAAACACACACACACACACACACACATATACTACCAGCAAAACATTTGGACACACCTTCTCCTTTATTGGTTGGTTCCTTATTTTTACCACTTTCTACATTGTAGGTACACACTGAGGACATTAAATATATGACACAAGATATAAGGAATGATGCAGCAAAGAAAAATGGATAAAAATGTCTTATGTTTCAGATTCCTGTAAGCAGCCGCCCTTTGCTTTGTTGACAGCGCTGCCAACCCTCAGCCTCTCAATGAGCTTCATGATGTCGTCACCTGAGATGGTTTCACCTCACAGGTGTGCCTGTCAGGGTTTGTTTGTGGAAGGCTCTGCCTCCCATTCTACTTTTAACCCTAAGAAGCACAAGTAAGTCTGCAGTCTGGCAGCAAAATGCTCAATTGGGCTGTACTATCAGGTCTTCAAGATAAGATGGGGCCTGATTATTCAGTACCTTGTATGTGAGGAGCAGGATTTTAAATTTTATTCTGGATTTAATGTAGTATATTATAGGGGTATGGGAGAAATCTGCTCTCTTTCTAGTCCCTGTCAGGACTCTTGCTGCAGCATTTTGGATTAGCTGAAGGCTTTTCAGGGAGTTTTTAGGACTTCCTGATAATAATGAATTACAGTCGTCCAGCCTGGAAGTAATAAATCCATGAATAAATCCCCAGCAAACGGTATGGGGACTGTAATTAATTTTAGATCACTTTAATAGTTAATTGCATACTGAGCACTCAGAATAAAATAAGTACAAAAGTTGTTGAGAGTTGTTTGTGCAGACTTAGTGGAAGGCCAAGTGTAGGAACTTAGTACGTAGCCTGAAGCTGATGACTCGTGAGCTGGAGAGGAAATGGCGTGTCACAAATTTAGAGGATCATCAGTTAGCCTGGAGAAATAGTTTTGCTGCTTTATAAGAAAGCCCTCCGCAAAGCCAGAACATCTTACTATTCATCACTGATTGAAGACAATAAGAACATCATAATCATAACTGTAAGCTGTTGGAGTGGGAGGCTCAATATAACACAGTAGAGAAAAAAAACTGGGTATTCAGTGGTCGGGGTCCTCCACTGTTACCTCCTGGTTACCCACACTTCACTCCAGTGGCCACACCACATGAAAGCTGCACCCAGATCATTCAGTGGTCTCTCTGAAGTACTCTTTCTGCAGTGATTTGGATTTACTGAAGGCTTTTAAAGTAGCCTAGAAATAATAACTGCATGAACTAGCTTTTCAGTATCACTCAGAGACAGAACGCTTCTCTTTTAGCAATATTAAGCAGATAAAAGGACAGGGGTGCAACGCAGTTGTTTATTGAGCAAAATCTCTCACAGGTTAGAGTAACGTTATAGAAACACTATTACAATTTTAGAGTAAAGCACAATTCCTGAGCTTCCACAGAACTGTTACACATATTTTTTGTTTGTTTCTTTATTTTCTCTGTTGCTTTTCAATCTTCAGTGCTCCCAGTTTGGGTGAGCCTGGGTCCACTAGAGTCTTCAATGATTCACACTCCAATGGATGCATCAAAGAGCAACTTGGGGTTTGTATCTTGTCCAAGGATATTTGGCATGCAGACTGGAGCAAACAGGGATTGATCCACCAACCTTCCGATTAGTAGGTGACCTGTTCTAATACCTGAGCAACAGCCACAAATATCCAGAATAAACAAATATCCAGGACGTCTGTCATCTCTGCTAAAATATTGCTAAAGTTGGACCTATCTCATTCAGGCTGCTGGGAAACATGACCATGCATTTGTTAATTCTAGGCTGGAATTCACAGAATCCCGACTATGGTTTCTTACAGACTGCTCCTTTTAAAAGACTTTTATTAGCAGGCTTTTCTAAAAGTTCCCTGAAAGTTCCCATTGTTGCAATTTCTGACCTTTTTCTTTCAAATAGGCTTTATAACACACGCTCACATCCACTCTCTTTATCACTCACAAACACACATGCACCCACACACCAACACACACACAGTGAAAATATATATTTGCTTGTGTACCTTCCTGTTTTGTCTTTCAGGTGTCGTGTATTGCTTGTGAGTGCTTTGTTACAGATCCAGATTGTCTGTTTGCTTCCTCCTGGATTTTCCCCCATCACCATTCTTTTCTCTCTTTCCTCTCTCCACTTTTTTCTCTTATCTTTTGCCAATCTGTTCTAGACCCACTGCCTGCTCCAGCATAATATCCACACAGACAATAATATGGATAATAACACAACCAAAACATTACCAAGAGGAGCCTACAGAGAGTCTACGTTGGCCCTGTTGGGAAATATGTTTGGCACAACAAAGCATTTAGACCATTAATCTGCTTGCTACAACTGCTGGACAGGACAGGTTAAAAAAAAGTTCCCTGAGAAGACTTCAGCTGATCCAAAACGAGTGAGAGTGGGATAGATATCCTTTTTTATTACTCTGTGTTAAATCCAGAATTGTTTGTAAAATGATTCTTCTCATATACAAAGTCCTGAATAATCAGGCCATATCACGTCTTAAAGACCTGTTAGTATTGCGTGCTAACAGTAAAGCATTTTGTTCTTAGACTTCAGGCTTATTTTTGGTTTGGTGAGTTTCCAAAAGTAGAATGTGAGGCAGAGCCTTCAGCTATCAGGCTCCTGTGGAATAAGCTCCGAGCTAGGATTTACCGGACACGCCCTCTCTACTTTTAAGAGAAGGCTTAAAACCTTCCTTTTAATAATACTTTTAACTATACTTATGGACCAAGCCTCATTTTTGTAGCTAAAGGCTTTAGGATGCTGGAGGACTTCCAATGATGCATTGAGCAGTTATTCAGTTCTCCACTCCCCTCTTTTGGCGTCTGCATTAATTTTAATCTTCTGTCTCTCTATGCTCTCGTTTCTTCTTTTCTCCTTCCTACCAAACCCCAACTAGTCACAGTAGATGGATGCGGCTCCTTGAACCTGGGTCTGCTGCACATCAACTGATGAGTCTCTCTCAAATATTTGTTTTTACCTTACAAAGTCCTTAAAGTGACTGTTTCAGAGAACTGGTGCCAGGGTTGTGTTAATAAAGCTGAAGTTGATTCAGAGAGTCATGACATAATTTACACCTTGGTGACAGAAGTCCTGAGTATTAAAAGTCTTTTGCGTCAGTCCAAGAACTAAATAATCAGCTATGTGTTCACGAAGAGCTCCAGGATATTCTACTGATGTAACAAGGCAGATAAAGCCTTATTACCTTCTCAGTAATAAACCTGTATGGAGGTCAAATAAAAATCTATTAGACGCGACTGAGAAAAACGCTGAAATGAAAGCCAAACTGTTTTGCTGACAAATAAGGATTATTTGCGCTGTGGTCTCCTCCAACACCACAGCTCAAATAGCATCCTGCTATAAAACCACCACAAGAAAAACGCAGCGGATTATGTCGAGGACAGAGCGCAGAGGCGGCGACATCTGCAGCCATGATCTCAATTCGTTTGTCGGTGTTAACTCGATCGAGACATTGCTGCTCATTTGCATCAACACACACTTACCAGACACCCAGAAACACGTAGAGCAGCCAGTGATACATGTCTTTGTCTTGCGCTTCTCTGAAAAGCAGGAGTTTTATCCTCTCCTCTGGAGCGAAGCACGCAGCGCTGTCCACGCCAAAAATGGAAATCGCGGAATTTCGTCAGGTCGCGTATAAATCCTACCGATGATGCTCAGTGTAGCGACGGAACAATGTGAGATGGGTCCATGATAAGTGTGGAGGGGGAGGAGGCTGCTGCCAAAGAGCTGACTCTGCTGTAGTTCATCTGCAGTGGTAGCAACAGTGTTCTGATAGATGCTGCGCTGATAGCCCAGCGGTGTCACGGAATCATCCGTCCTTTTGGATTAAATGATCTAAAACTTAACCGTTTTACCACAATGCCTCAAAGGACAGGTTTTGTTTTATTGTATTACACTACAAGTCACAATCAAGGCTTCAGTGCATGTTATTCTATACACTCGAAGCCTTTATCTGCCCACACACTCGTTCACAGACAGATGCATCCAATGCGTAATGAGCTTTAGTGGCTAGATCAAGGACATTTGGATGTGGGTGTAAAAACAGGGATCAAGCCATCACATGACTGGGTGACCTCCTCTGAACATCAGTCTTTCTGAAAGGAAGAAAACAGAGGTCATCGTGAAGATGTAGCCTGGTGCAGCGCAGTGCTGCTGTGCAATCAATCCATAATGTGCACGATCTGCTGTGCACAGCCTGTCCACCTGTCCGCTGGGAACAACCACAGGCCGTCAACCTTTGCTTGAACAGTTGATGAACTGATTCAGTGCTGTGTTGTTCATGAATGGAGTTTTAAGAAGGAAGGCAGTTGCATTAATTCCACTCTATACTCTTCAGGATTTCTCCGTTTGTCAGCAGGTCCTTGAAATATATATGCACTGTAAGAAGTCATCTATAGAATTTACCCAATAAATCCGAGATAACAATTTGCATTGACTTTTTGGAGTAGATTTAATTCAATATATTGTGTATAAAATACCTTCAATAAAAAGCTATGAAATAATTAAATTGGGTCAAATTTACCCCATATTTACGTATCTATTCAACAGCTACTTACTCATTGGAATTAGGTAAAATTATCTCTTGTTTGCTAGTTGGTAATACCTGATAATAACTAATAAAATTAAATTATTATTAATTGATAAACATTCATATAAGGTAAAATGTCCCCCCCCCCCCAAAAAAAAGACAGATGGTTCATCATCTCAATGATTTTATTCCATAAAAACACAGAATAAAGTGCAACACAAGCAAGATTTCAAGTAATGAACCTGTTTTATAACTTCTAAACTAACAACTTTAAGGTGTGCTGCTTATGAAATCCATGAAGTGCTACAGAGAAAGTTACATTTTATTTAAGTAATTAACACATTTTGAACTCTTAAAGAAATATAACAAAAGGAAAGACACCCACACTCAAAAAAATAAGTCATTGGATGAACTCAATTGGACTGATGGCAGGTTTTCCACGTAATACATCTATTTTGGTCCAACCTAATCTACATACATCATGACAATTCAATTAAATTGAGTCAGTAGAACACAATTTCGTAAATACTGCTAAAATGAAAAAAAGTACATTAAAATGATGTGAAAGGTTTTGGTTGGTCCAACTCAATACAATGTCATTCACTTGAGCTAGATTTTCATTGCATTGAAATCATTATTTTGAGTTCAACTAAATCATAATTTTCATTACCAGAAAACTAATTTAATTATTAAAATAATGACAAAATGAATTTGTTTTTACAACTCAGGTTTATTCACTTGAATTAAAAGCAGAAACAGAATATTTTGTAAATAAACATACATGTCACATGGTCAAATCAACCTTAACAAAAATCAAAGTGCTCACAAAAAAGTGCTGACGTACATTTGTAATGAATGTCAAATCTGAATAGCACACACCTCTGTACTACTAGGCAATACTGAAAACAAACTGGAATCTGTAAAATCAGATTTCACTTCAGAATCATTGTATATATTTATAGTGACACTTGCAAATTCACAATGATAACCTACTAAACATTGCAATTCACACCATAGTATGGCAGTCACTGAAGATTTGAAACAACCCAACAATACATAAATACACACACATAAATACACACACACACATATATATATATATATATATATATATATATATATATATATATATATATATATATATGTGTGTGTGTGTGTGTGTGTGTGTGTGTGTGTGTGTGTGTGTGTGTGTGTGTTTTCATGACGAACATTTTTCTGTTACCAAGGGGGAGGTATTTTAATAAAAAAAAATCTTTCAACTTTACTTCTCCAAAACCAATTACATGTAAACATTTACAAGCTTATAAGAACGGGAAGACCAACTTTAAAACACTGGAAGACACAAAACTTGTCAACATTTTTCTATTACCTTTGCAAATCCCAAAAGCAATCAAAAAGAAAATGGTGGTTACAACCATGAAACTTTTTCTGAGCTAAATCCCCAGTCCTTTCATCCATCTATAGTAGTACAGATTAAAGGTCACATCACTCACAACATAACAGCAGACAAAAATAGACAACTTCCATTTGGCCAAAAAAAAGAAAGAAAAAAAGGTCACAGTTTGAACAAAAGATATAAAAAGGCCAAAATCAACTTTTGTGCTGGGTCTTGTTTGCCTAAGCAAACATCTTCATTTTCATTTGCTGCATCTTTGTACTGAGCCTTTGTCCATCCAGATTCATCAAAATCTTCTGACAGAACTCAAACGTGTACTTGTGGTCATTTGGATAGCTCAGATCAAGTGCATAAATCAGTCCAAAGAGGACGATGAATGCCATGATGACACTACCGAGGTTGTTCATAACTGTAGTACCTTCAATGACAACTCCAACATCCTCTGGCTCCTGAATCCCTTCTCTCCTGATGGTGTAAATACAGTGACAGTTGCTGCAGTGGACCTCAACCGTTCATCCTCAGTGGAGGAGGTCTGAAAAACAGGTTGTTTCAGGTTTAAGGGCTCTGTCACTTGGAAGGGGACATATTATGCAAAACTCAGCTTTTGTATCCTTTTGTGCTGAAACATAGGTCTCTACCGCCTCTATAAACACTCCAAACATAAATAAAACCCGTCAATCTGTTTCCTATCAATAGTTTGGGTTCAGGTATTATGTACCTCCCTTTGGGAGGGGCTTGATATAGAGCAGGAGCTCCTCCAGTGTCTATCAGTGTGTGTGTGTGTGTGGGCTGGGTCAATTTCCCTTATTTCATCACAATTGGGAACCTTTTGAAACAGCTTGTTTTATGCACATTATTCCTGAAACCAGGAGATTGCTGTAATGGCAGTGACACTAGTTAGTGTCTTGATGCAATCTGCTGTGTTCCTTATAATGAAGACTTTTTACTAATTGGCATAATAAAATGAACTCCACTGGAGTGTTTACTTTCTGAAGTGCCTTGAGATGACTGTTGTTGTGATATACCGCTATATAAATAAACTGAATTGAAACACTGACAGAAAATGGATGAATGTTTTGTCCACATTTACTGTGTTTATAGAGGCAGTAGATACCTACATGGCAGCACCAAAAGAATGAACAATTGAATTTTTGCTGAAACTATCCCCTTAAAAAGTGCTCTCCAGTGCAAGTTTCAACAATGACTATTAAGAATAATACTATTTCACAATTATATTGTCTCTTTTGAATATATGAGGATTTTGTGTGCGATGAACCTAACTCAAATTGAATCTAGAAAAGAAGGTGTGATAAGCGTACCAGATACTCCTTGAACAGTAGGTCTGGATCTTCATTAAAGTAGATCACCAGGCTTTTAAGAGTATGCTCCCTCTTTATGTCGATGTCATCATACTAATGCAAGGGTGGAAAAAAAAGGGTGAAAAAAATGGAATTGATTGATTGCATTTAATTGATGGGTTTATCATTAGTACCGACCAAACTACTGATCGCCATGATATCCTTGATCTTTTGGCCCTTTGCTCCTTTGCTCCCCTGAAAATTTTGCATCAGCTTGTCTGTTAAATTGTCCAGCTGAGCCAAGAACTTCGCCTGCAGGGGTTTTGTAGTGATCTGCAGGAACTCTGCATTCACCTGGAAATAAAACATACACAAATATAATAAACTAGAAGTTTAAATACAGACTGCTGAATCAACACACTGAAAGTTGCTAAACATTTGAACCATCAGTGAAGTTTGTCAAGACCTAAACTGTTTTTAGCTGAGTTTAGGAATATATCGCCACCTGTTGCTTTGGCATGTTCCTAGCAGCGTTTTCCTTCATTTTTGCGTTTACCTGTGGACGGGATTATTTTTTAAAACGAAAACGGAAAATCTCCGTTTTCAAAAATACCTGTGTAAGTGTGGACGTAGCCGAAATCTTTTATAATAAGAAATAGGTTTGAACGTCATGGGAGTGCGCATTGTGCTGCCTGCAGTTACTCTTCCGGCCACATGGTTCGCTTTTGGTAGCACCCTCAGTAAACTATGTAGTGCTTTTAAAGACACCTCAAAACTATACTTTCTACTAGAAAATGGCAGAGGTGGGACCAAGTCATTGTTTTGCAAGTCTCAAGTAAGTCTCAAGTCTTTATCCTCAAGTCTCAAGTCAAGTCTCAAGTAATGTCAGGCAAGTCAGAGTCGAGTCTCAAGTCACTGGTGTAAAAGTCCGAGTCAAGTCACAAGTCTGAAACTTTGAATTTCAAGTCCTTTCGAGTCTTTAAAAAAAAAAGAAAGAAAAAAGCATGTTGCAGTTATGCTAAATGTAAATATTAGACCATGTAATTTTAAAATCTGTGTTTTTCTCAACACATGACAAAATAGTGAACTTAGAAAATATACACAAATTGTGAAATTGCACCTCTTTAAAATGCAGCTCAATTAAAGCTAGCTCCAAGAATAATTTTCACCGACAGTTCTGAGATAAGCTGCATGTTATTCTTGGATGCGGTTGTAGGACTGGCTTTAAAAATCGCATGACAAAAATATCATACATATTAAAAAAAACTGCATCACCAACGTAGCCTGGAAAACATTTGCTAGTTAGATGAAGTCAGCTATCTCATCCTAGCATATTTATATGCATATTTATAATCATACGGTTCTTGGAGTGAGTGCATACACTCATGAAGTTTAGTAACTTCGGGTCACTGCAACAAGCCCAGGTACAGTTTACTGACGGATGGGTGCAGGACCTTGAAATGCACCGTGTAGAACGAAAGACCATCGTACCTATCATAAGTTTACCAGTCTCACAAATTGTCTTCATAAATACACATTCCTTAACCGTTTATTAATAAGACCTTTGAGCTCAACGGTAATTAATTAGTAGTGGAAATAATTTCTGGTACGCGTTACAGAAATGTAGCAGTGACAATAATATTGTATGCTGTAATCGCACTGGGCAATTAGTGATACAAAAAACCTGTTTTATCCTGTGAATAAAAGTATGTTTTTGTCAATGTACCATAATAACAGAAGCGAAACGCAATATTGTGTCAGGACAATTCACTAAGAAAAATGATGTATTAAGTACTAAAAAACACTGACCTTCGTGTAAATGCTTGGAGCAGACTAACCTGTGAGCTGGAGGGTTCTGGGACGTTATATTTGATCTTTGAATGGCTGCAATCCAGGCCATCCGTCGCCTCTTTGTTACTTCGGAAACATGGCTTGAACAATTTCTCTTCAACGTCGTAATCCGATAACAACCGATCTCTTTACCCGTCGGCTTCCTGTGGCTGTCATGCGACCGGCTATTGCAGTTAATAATACAACAGCTTCTTGACATTTTTGTGTTTCTTTTTATCGCTGTGTGACTGATTTCAATTGAAAGCCTGTGTGCGCTAGTACCTCTTGCCACGAGTTCCCAGAATCCTTTGCGGTTTACCCCTGAATGACGTCACATTTTCAATCTCTATATAATATGCATGTTAAATTTTATATTTGGGGTGAAATATCAAGTCTTTTCAAGTAAACCGGTTCAAGTCCAATTCAAGTCCCAAGTCATTGGTGTAAAAGTCCAAGTCAAGTCACAAGTCTTAGAACATTTTTTCAAGTCAAGTCTAAAGTCATAAAATTAATGACTCGAGTCTGACTCGAGTCCAAGTCATGTGACTCGAGTCCACACCTCTGGAAAATGGCATATAATAATAAACACAGAATACATAATTTTTAGATTATAAAAAGAAAACAGTAAGAAAGAAGTTAGCTATAGGACATCATCTTTCATTGAGCACAATGGCTAGCTGCTAATAAGCTAGCACACGCTCCGACTTAAAAGTTGGCAGCTACACAATTTCTCCTCTAAAACAAGGCACTTTTGAAAAGACCTGGCTATATTGTCAAAAAAAAAAAATAGTATTCAAGCAGAGAAGAGAATGGTAGCACCACCAAAAGTTCAAAAAACAACTGTTACAAGCTTCTATGATAAATAGCATTATAGATTTAGCTGATAAAGAAATACACAATTGGATATATGAAAAAATAATATGTTACCTTACCTGAAGGTGTAGTTTTATCCAAAAAGTACAGAGAGGCCAAGAGCAGCTGCATTCATTTAGGTGATCCTGAAAGAGCGCAAAATTTTCAAAGAAGGCGGACCGTTGTGTAACTCAGTAACTTTGTGTTCTTGTGACAAAGACTGCTTTGAGAGAAAATAATTTAGGTTCACCACATGAATAATAATTGCAGTAACGCTGGAGTGCTACATTTGCGTTGAATGAGATTAAAAATAATGTTTAAGCTTAAAGAGGGGCTTGAATTGATTTCTTTGAGTTTACAAATACTTAAGTGCAAAAATGTACTCCTCCTACCCCCAGTGCCCCAACAAACTCATTCATTTTGTGTTCAGAATCAGCCTCTGCTGGTTTTGAATAATTTTAGGTTTACACAAAGAAAATCAAATTAATTTGGTATTTTTTAATTGCATTTGTGAACAACTAACATAATTTGCATGTGTTCTTTGAAAGGAGGACCTGAATCTGTTTTTTGAGTGCAGCTGAACTAAAACTGTTGTGAGCCGCCACCCTTATATCGCCTTTGAGCTTTTGGAGCCTTGACCTGACTTTTAAAAAATAACTGGGAAAAAAAGCTCTATGCTGCTAAAAAAAAGAAAGAAAAATAAATATTTACAAAATTCTGCTTAAATATGTATTTTACCTGTGTGTGGCGGGGCGTGGTCTGCAGCACTGCTGCAGGGGAGGCGGACGCACCTGAGCGGCACCCGCAATCACGCGTCGCCGCCTTAAAGTCTGTGCTCTCTCTGCTGTTGTGTCGGGCTGTGAGCTGAAAAGCTTGTACAGTGGTGATGTGTCAGTCAGGAACAAACGGCTAGAGCCGGATCTTTGACGTGAACGACGCGAGCCGTTTTTTTTATTTTTCTTTCTTTCTCTCACCCTCTCTCTCTCACACACTTTTTTCACTTCACACGCGAGCCTTGTGTTTTGTGGTGGGAAGAGGGGGGAGGGGCGGTAGTTACACTGGCAGTAGCACAGGAACAGAGCGGGAGGGAGAGAGAGAGAAAGAGAGCACAAACAGACACAGTTGAAAGGTACAAATGTGCATGAAACGAATTCAAACGTGGTGCAGATGTGTGTCACAAGTTGATCTGGCTGTAGGCTGTGGCACTTGGCCAGAGTGGTTGACTCGAGTCCATGTTAGTGCACAAAGTAAACTGCTCGCTTTAGTTGTGAAGCAAAAACGCTGAAACCGGAGAAATAAACCGTGCGAGGGGAACGATAACGACGACAAGAGTCTCCCGATCGTTTACTCTTGCTGTCCCGTGAACAACATCGGCGTGGTGTTACTTGTTTGCTGTTTTCGCGATCGCGTCGCGCATGAGGATATCACCAGGTAAACTCGCCACATTTTAAACATTTTGTTGTTCAACAGCATCAAGACTGACGGAGTGTGTTTGAGACAACCTCACAAGTGTCACAGATGACACATTTGGCGTTTTTTTGCTGGTTTGTCGGTAGCAGCTCCTGAAACGCAAGACTGCCACACATCTGTTCGACCAACGCCAGTTGATCTAAACGCCAGTAGATCTAAACGCCAGTAGATCTGGAACACCGGATTTGGTGTGTGGGAGTAATAGATAAATGAATGTATTTTTTAATTATTTGAACATATATGAGTGCTTGTGTATAAATACACAAACAATACACATATGCTTTCATGCTTTCAATTGTGTAATTTAAGTGATCTAGGTAGCTCTGTTTTGGAAGTTTAGTTCATGCTAGAAATGTGTTTTGGAGTTTGTATGTGCTTTGTCTCTAGGAGCCACCGCATATATTTATATATAAACATATTTAAATAAAATCACTTTTTTTACATTAGTAATTCCTTTTGTGCATAATTTTATATTATTGTTAATAATAAATTAATTAAAGCAACAAAACAACCTGAAGAGCCGGTTTGGGTCCTCAATGTTTGTAGGAGTTGATTTTGGCTCCGTACTGACAACTTTGGTTCTGTTGACTGAGATAGGTTCTCTTTTAGCGTGTTTTTCATAAAGTTTATTCGTCTTTGAAAGGGCAGGAGGCGGCGGCACAGACTGCCTAAAGCTGGGGTCATTGCGCATTTTTGCTTCTCTACCGATGAAGGCCACAAATGCAGAGAATGGTGGAAATGACACACGATGGTCCTCTTTGTATTTAGAACCACAGTTCATCCATTTTTCTTGCATAGCATAGGGGAGTTTTTCCACCACTGGATTAATGCCTCTCGCTGTATCGAGGTAGAGTAGACCTGGAATGTAACTTTCACTCTTTGCAGCATCTATCTCTAGGAGCAGGTCCTGTAGTTCTCTCAACAGTTGTGGATCTTTGTATGAGATTTTGGGGAAACAGTCCAATCTGTCGAGCGGTGCGTTCTCTATAGCTTCGGGGGAGCCGTAGCACTCATTGGGATTCATGTTTGGCAAAGTAAAACTCGCACCGCAGCAAGAAATAACAATCCCCAGGCTCGAGCTATGTGCAGCTGTTCTTGCTGTCGAGATTGCTGACATTATCACAGAGGAAATTGATGTTCCCTTCCATTCTACAAGATTTTTCACAGACAGCAGAGTGGTACTTGGATACATACAGAATGAATCCAGACGATTCTACGTCTACGTATGCAATCGCGTCCAGAGGATTCGAAAATCGTCCAACCCAGAGCAGTGGAACTACGTTCCAACAGAGCTTAACCCGGCCGACATAGCTTCAAGATCAATCCCAGCTAGTGCACTCTCATCAAGCACATGGCTCAAAGGACCAGATTACCTACTGAGATCAACTCCTGAAGTGACTAAACATACCTTTGAACTAGTCAATCCTGAATCAGATCCTGAGATCCGTCCAACAGCGACATCACTTTCAACTAATGTCGCGGCTTCTTTCCTCGAAACGGGACGATTTGCGTCTTTCTCTACTTGAGGGTCACTGTTGAGAGCAATAGAAAGGCTCATTCATTTTGCAAGGTGTTACAGGAACAGCACTCCCCCAAAAAAAGTGTCATGGCTGGCATATCTGCAAAAGTCTTAGTCCAGAAGATTACAGTAAGGCAAAGAGCGTTGTTCTCAGTGGTCTTCAACACGAGGTTTACCCTGACATCTTCACATGTCTTCAAGCCCAAAAAGACATTCCAAAACAGAGCCTTCTCAGAAAACTCTCTCCTTTTAAAGACAATGCAGACTGTCTCAGGGTTGGTGGTCGCCTTTCACAAGCCAGCATGGAAAGTGACGAAGCACACCCCATTATCATTCCAGGCAACCACTATTTAACTATTCTACTAATCCGACACTACCACCAACAGGTGCAGCACCAGGGGCGCCATTTCACAGAGGGAGCCATGAGATCGGCTGGCTTCTGGATTGTAGGTGGGAAACGGAGCATCAGCTCAGTCATCCACCACTGTGTAATTTGCCGCGAGCTCAGGTGGAACACAGAAATGCAAAAAATATCAGACTTACCCATCGATTGTGTGACAGTCTGCCCCCCGTTTACTTCCGTCGGAGTTGACGTCTTTGGACCGTGGACAATAAGCTCTCGGCGAACAAGAGGAGACCTTGCTAGCAGCAAACGCTGGGCCGTCATCTTCACCTGCTTGGGCATCAGGGCCATTCATGTTGAGGTCATCGAGACGATGGAGTCGTCTAGTTTTATCAATGCTCTGAGACGATTCATCTCTATCCGAGGACCAGTAAAGGTCCGACTGTGGGACCAACTTTCTGGCAGCGTGCAAGGAGCTCGGAATAACTTCAAAACACTGCGACAACCAGGAAATTCAAGACTTTTTATCCAAGAATGAATGCACATGGATCTTCAACCCTCCTCATAGTTCTCATATGGGAGGAAGTTGGGAGCGCATGATCGGCATCGTGAAGCGCATACTGGACTCTATGCTAACTGTCAACCCAGTTCGCCTGTTGACCCATGAGGTTCTCGTTACCCTTCTAGCAGAGGTAACCGCTATTGTAAACTCTCGACCGCTACTACCAGTCTCGTCAGATCCAGATTGCCCCTTTCTTCTTACGCCTGCTACCCTCCTTACGCAGAAAACTGGATTACCACCTACACACCACTTTGGGTTCTCTCCGGGTACTCCGGCTTCCTCCCACCGTCCAAAGACATGCAACTTGTGGGGATAGGTTAATTGGATAATCCAAATTGCCACTAGGTGTGAATGTGCGAGTGAATGTGAGTGTGAATGGTTGTCTGTCCCTGTGTGTTGGCCCTGCGACAGACTGGCGACCTGTCCAGGGTGTACCCTGCCTCTCGTCCTATGACAGCTGGGATAGGCTCCAGCGCCCCCCCGCGACCCTGAAAAGGATAAGCGGAAGCGAATGGATGGATGGACACCACTTTGACAATAAAGATTTGTACGGACGCCAATGGAGACAAGTGCAACATCTTTCAAATGTCTTCTGGCACCGTTGGAAAACAGTACCTGCCGACACTCCAAGAGCGAAGAAAATGGCAATCTGTGAGTCAAAATCTTCAAAAGGGAGATCTAGTTCTTCTAAAGGACAGTCGAGCTAAAAGAAACCACTGGCCCATGAGGGTGGTTGTTGAGACCTTTCCTAGCCAAGACGGACATGTCAGAAAGATTGAGGTAAAGGTCACTTCTGGAGCAACATCTAAAACCTTCTTAAGACCAGTGACAGAGACTGTACTCCTGCTGCGAAATACCTATAGAGACATTGATCCTTAAAGATGGTGATGACATCCAATAGATGTCAGACGGGGAGTGTGCTGGTGTAGTTCTTCTTCGCATCAGCAAGAGTCACTACAGTTCTTTCATGCCAAGATTTGTTTGTTATTAGCTGTAGAGTTAGTAATGCAGCACACTTTGAGAAAAGACTGACTCAGCATGTTCGGATAAACATCTGCATCCATCCTCTTTGTTGTTTTACAGAAAGCATTGCTTTTTCACTCTGTTGATAATTGAAGGCAGCGTCAATAAAAGGGACGATACACCTGTCAGTTGTTGAGGAGTTTATCTATCTGCATAACTGTATCCACTGTAGCAGTGAGGGCAGAATACACAGCGTCTGCGAATCGGGGCTGTGCTAGGTCACTTTCATCTTTATGCAGGACTGTAAGCTGTCCTCTGTGAGGCGTGAGCGGTGTTTGTTTGTAACATAGTTCACAGTGGAGAATAGCCACTGACATAATGTGGATTCGAAGATCCATAACTGGCCTACCTGGGGTTGAAAGTCTTGATAAATGTACGGCAATAAATGTACGGCGTTTCGGCGGGTACACCGGCTTCCGCGAGTGTGACGGTTATTTTGAGCGATGAAAAAATAATAGAATATAATTTTATTTTTATATTTCAATATGAAAATAATCTTCCAATTTCTACAAGTTAAAAAAGAACTAATATAAATAAAATACACTTCAGCTAAATACTTCTAATTTATTTTCCCAAACCACGCGGAGCCGCAGTATAAGGACTAAAGAGCCGCATGCGGCTCCGGAGCCGCAGGTTGCCGACCCCTGACCTATTCAGTGGCAAGGGGGAATGTGCACGGGGCCTTGGAACAGGTAATGCAGCAAGGTGTCACGGAGAACTAGAACGAGAGGAAAACAGAGTTAAGAACGAGGCTGATGGAGTCCAGATGAGAACCAAGTATAAACAGATCTTGTCTTACTTGGCAGGTGGAGGTTTTTAGGCACGAGAGGGGGAAGAGGTCCGGGTGAGGCAGTGCTGTTTCTAGGTGTTACGTGGGTGCTGTGACAGGAGGGCAGGTGAGTGAAAAAGAGAGCTTTTTGCACTGAGCTGTCTCGTACTGACCAGCGTCGGGATGATGGTGAATATGGCCAGCAGAGGAAATGACAGACAGCAGGTTGACTGCAGGTTGAGAGCACAGGATTAATCTCACCATGAAAAAAATCTGTTTTGATGAATACTCAGTGACAACCAGAACTAACTGTAGGTAAGCTGAAGACTTGGCAGAGAGTAGTGGTGAGCGCTGGTCTTAAGTACAGAGGTTTACCTCTGCCTTCATTTGTAGGGTCTCTACTAGTGATGGGCAGATGAAGCTTCATGAAGCACTGAAGCTTTTCATCCAATTGGTTCACCCCAGCGCAAAGCTTCTTGAAGCTTCATTTGCTCTAGTAGGACACCTACTGGACGTAAAAATATTAGTTGGCATGAATTTGAAGAGTGTGGCCTTTTGCACACAGCCTGTAAATGTCAACATCAAAAGGAGTGTGTAAAACATGTATATTGTAGTGATGGCAGTATACTGTGTATATTTATAGTGGCAGTATGGAAAATGATTATTTGGAAATGCTTAAAATGGAAATGATCATTTACTGTGAGGTGAGGTGTGGTTGGGGTGTGGACAGTGGTTGTGCTTTTGTAACATTGAGGTATGGACAGCTACACACTGAGGCTTTGAGCCTCAGTCCTGCCTGTTCACATTTTATTCTGTAAAAACTACATTTTCACTGCTTTTATGACCTTTTTAGTGGGGAGAACATAGCTGGGATTTAATGATTTAACAAATCTTTTAAATCCTTTGTCCTCCACAATGCTAAATGGCTGGGAGTCCTCAATCACCATGGTAACCAGGTCTTCATCTATTTGAGATTGTTCTCCTGAGGAAAGACAATAAAGACAAAGCACAGATATAAATATCACACACGTAACTTATTACAGTTGTATAATATTGTATAATATTGTTATATCATTTAGTAACATTACTGCATGCTGTATTATCATTGCATTTGATGGCTCACCTGGTCTTGCTCCACAATCGCTGTTCCCCTTATTCTCATGCAAAGCTCTGCAGTGCCTAAGCATGGATGAGGTGTTGTTGTTATATCCCAGCTCCCTGGCACATAGCAAACACTTCACCTTGTACAAAAGTAAAGACAGCTCAACATAAATTGTATTGCACCATCAGTATCATGAAAATACATCTTCTGTAGAAATTTACATACCTTGTTGGGAGGAATAAGATCAAAATGTTCCCACACAGGGGAGGACATCCTCCTCTTCTTAGCTGGCTCCATTCTCTCCTGACTTTCTCTCCTCACTCTCATAAACCTCCAAACTCTCTCTAACTCTCACTAACAACTCTCCATCAAACACCCACATTTTGAATGAAGTCTGAGGGGTTTATATCTGTCATAGCTCGCGGCAAAGTTCGAACCACTTCATGAACCAGTCACGTGGTACAGTCGGGCAGCGAGGCTTCAGACGTCATCATTTTCAGCTCCTCCCATAAATGAAGCAAGCCTCGATACGCGCATCGCGGAAACGCCCCCTCCATTACTCGACACAAGCTTCGAAGCCTCGATACAGAACGTCACATCAATAGTCTCTACTGTTGTTTACTGGGTGCAGCTGGGTTGGGAAAGGGTCGCCATGGCCATGAGCCAGGGCCGCTTCTGGGACCATTGTTCTGGCCCCTATTTGTTTGTTACAGGACACCGACGCAAGGGGAGCTGTGGCGGTGGTCGCATGATGGATTCGGGTGCAGAGCGCAAGCTGGGCTGGGATATGATGGGCCCGTGGAAGGACAAGAAGATGGGAGGCTCTTCCTTGTCTGCCGAAGATGGGGCTGGCGTGGACTCTGCTCTAAAGCCGGAATTCCTGGCCTGCTGATAGACCCATAATGAACATGTGGCGTAATTATAGCAGGGGGTTTTTAGTGAATGTAGAAAATGGTAGTTTTACGGGTTTTAGAATTGCTTTATTTCGTTTTAGTAGATTGACAACATTTTATTACGTACATTTTAAGGGTATTTTTAAAATTGTTGTATTTGTGCTCCCTGGCCTAGTAATAAACTGTTTCTGATCAGACCTGCTTTATCTCTGTGCCCGTGGTAGCTGACTCGCTTGCTCCCCCTTGTATTTTAAAGAATCTTTCTTTTTAGCATGACATTCTGGCACGATTGCTTTAGTGTCCCCATGTGTTACATCAGCACACTTTCAATGGAGCAGAGGTAGAAGATGATCAGCAGCTCCTTCGTCAGGTCCATTTTTCTGAGGATTCTCAGAAAGTGATGCCATGGAAAAAGACTTTCGGACTGCCTCGAAGAGATTCTGCCAAACCGTCAGGCGTCTCAGGAGGGGAAAGCGGTGCTCTACCTGCACTGTGTATAGTGCTGGCGGAGCGCTGCTGACGTCGACTGAGAAAATTGTCAGGTGGTGGAAGGAATACTTCGAGGACCTCCTTAAGCCCACTGACACGTCTTCCGAGGAGGAAGCAGAGTCTGGGGATGAGGGGAATGACCCGCCAATTTCCGGGGGCGAGGTCACTGAGGCAGTTAAACAACTCCTTGGTGGCAGAGCTCCTGGTGTTGATGAGGTCCGCCCCGAGTTCCTGAAGGCTCTGGACGTTGTGGGGCTGTCCTGGTTGACACGCCTCTACAATGTTGCGTGGAGATCAGGGGCAGTACCCCTGGACTGGCAGACCAGGGTGGTGGTCCCCATCTTTAAGAAGGGAGACCGGAGGGTGTGTTCCAACTACAGGGGGATCACACTCCTCAGCCTCCCTGGGAAAGTCTAAGATAAGATAAGATAAGATAAGACTTTATTGATCCCACAACGGGGAAATTTTTTGCGTCACCTCAGCTCAGGTACAGATACAGTGGGGCAAAAAAGTATTTAGTCAGCCACCGATTGTGCAAGTTCCCCCACCTAAAATGATGACAGAGGTCAGTAATTTGCACCAGAGGTACACTTCAACTGTGAGAGACAGAATGTGAAAAAAAAATCCATGAATCCACATGGTAGGATTTGTAAAGAATTTATTCGTAAATCAGGGTGGAAAATAAGTATTTGGTCAATAACAAAAATACAACTCAATACTTTGTAACATAACCTTTGTTGGCAATAACAGAGGTCAAACGTTTACTATAGGTCTTTACCAGGTTTGCACACACAGTAGCTGGTATTTTGGCCCATTCCTCCATGCAGATCTTCTCGAGAGCAGTGATGTTTTGGGGCTGTCGCCGAGCAACACGGACTTTCAACTCCCGCCACAGATTTTCTATGGGGTTGAGGTCTGGAGACTGGCTAGGCCACTCCAGGACTTTCAAATGCTTCTTACGGAGCCACTCCTTTGTTGCCCGGGCGGTGTGTTTTGGATCATTGTCATGTTGGAAGACCCAGCCTCGTTTCATCTTCAAAGTTCTCACTGATGGAAGGAGGTTTTGGCTCAAAATCTCACGATACATGGCCCCATTCATTCTGTCCTTAACACGGATCAGTGGTCCTGTCCCCTTGGCAGAAAAACAGCCCCATAGCATGATGTTTCCACCCCCATGCTTCACAGTAGGTATGGTGTTCTTGGGATGCAACTCAGTATTCTTCTTCCTCCAAACACGACGAGTTGACTTTATACCAAAAAGTTCTACTTTGGTTTCATCTGACCACATGACATTCTCCCAATCCTCTGCTGTATCATCCATGTGCTCTCTGGCAAACTTCAGACGGGCCTGGACATGCACTGGCTTCAGCAGCGGAACACGTCTGGCACTGCGGGATTTGATTCCCTGCCGTTGTAGTGTGTTACTGATGGTGACCTTTGTTACTTTGGTCCCAGCTCTCTGCAGGTCATTCACCAGGTCCCCCCGTGTGGTTCTGGGATCTTTGCTCACCGTTCTCATGATCATTTTGACCCCACGGGATGAGATCTTGCGTGGAGCCCCAGATGGAGGGAGATTATCAGTGGTCTTGTATGTCTTCCATTTTCTGATGATTGCTCCCACAGTTGATTTTTTCACACCAAGCTGCTTGCCTATTGTAGATTCACTCTTCCCAGTCTGGTGCAGGTCTACAATACTTTTCCTGGTGTCCTTCGAAAGCTCTTTGGTCTTGGCCATGGCGGAGTTTGGAGTCTGACTGTTTGAGGCTGTGGACAGGTGTCTTTTATACAGATGATGAGTTCAAACAGGTGCCATTCATACAGGTAACGAGTGGGGGACAGAAAAGCTTCTTACAGAAGACGTTACAGGTCTGTGAGAGCCAGAGATTTTCCTTGTTTGAGGTGACCAAATACTTATTTTCCACCCTGATTTACCAATAAATTCTTTACAAATCCTACCATGTGGATTCATGGATTTTTTCTTTCACATTCTGTCTCTCACAGTTGAAGTGTACCTCTGGTGCAAATTACTGACCTCTGTCATCATTTTAAGTGGGGGAACTTGCACAATCGGTGGCTGACTAAATACTTTTTTGCCCCACTGTATATGAAGGAAATACAAAAATACAATTAAGTACAATCAATGAAAAAAAGTAAGACTATAGACACTATATACAATGGTAGCATACACAGTATGTGATTATGGATATAGTTGGAAATATGGAAGACATAAACTATATAGCTTGGAAGGTCATGGAAGGTCCATTATGCATGAAGTGGTGACCGTGGATGTTCACAGTGTCCAGTGACTTATGACATCGTGATTGAGGAGTTATAGAGTCTAACTGCTGTTGGGATGAATGATCTGCGAAAGCGCTCCTTCCTGCAGCGAGGGTGTTTCAGTCTCTGACTAAAGGAGCCGCTCAGCCCACTCACATACTCATGCAGTGGGTGATGTGGGTTGTTCATGATGGATGTCAGCTTTACTAACATCCTCCTCCCGCCAACCACCTCCACAGACTCCAGGGAACATCCCAGCACGGAGCTAGACCTCCGCACCAGTTTGTCAATCCTGCTCCTGTCCCTGTCCGTGCATCCACTCCCCCAGCAGGCCACTGCATAGAAAAGGGCAGATGCTACCACAGTGTCATAGAATGTCCTTAACAGAGTCCTGCAGACTCCGAAGGACCTCAGTCTCCTCAGCAGGTGGAGTCGACTCTGGCCCTTCTTATACAGGACGTCTGTATTTGTAGTCCAGTCCAGTTTCTTGTTGAGGTGAACACCCAGGTACTTATAAGAGTCCACTATCTCAATGTCTTTCCCTTGGATGTTCACTGGTGTTGTAGGGGGTGACTTCCTCCTGAAGTCTATGATCATCTCCTTTGTCTTGCCGGCGTTGATTTGGAGTACGTTGGTCTCACACCAGCCAACAAAGTCACTGATGACCCCCCTGTATTCCTGATCATTCCCGTCTGATACGCATCCAATGATGGCTGTATCATCTGAGAACTTCTGTAGATGGCAATCATCCGAATTATAACAGAAGTCTGAAGAAGTGTAAAGGCTGAACAGGAAAGGTGAGAGAACCGTGCCCTGTGGTGCCCCCGTGCTGCAGATTACCACCTCGGACACACAGTCATGGAGCCTCACATACTGTGGTCTGTTGGTAAGGTAGTCGATGGTCCATGCAGTCAGCTGTTTGCCTACTCCGGCTCCCTCCAGCTTCCCTCTCAGTAGTGCGGGTTGGATGGTGTTGAAAGCACTGGAGAAGTCAAAAAACATGATCCTCACAGTGCTCCCCACCTGCTCTAAGTGAGAGAGGGATCGGTATACCAGGTAGATGACAGCGTCATCCACCCCAATTCCAGAACGGTAGGCGAACTGCAGGGGGTCCAACACTGAGCCCACCAGTGGCTGAAGGTGGTGCAGGATGACCCTTTCCATGGTCTTCATCAGATGAGAAGTCAAGGCAACAGGCCTGAAGTGGTTGGGCTCCCTGGGGTGTGCGATTTTTGGCACCGGAACGACACAGGAAGTCTTCCACAGTTCAGGAACCCTCTCCAGGCTCAGGCTCAGGTTGAAGATGTACAGGCCCACCTGACAGAGCTGGTCTGCACAGTCCCTGAGCAGTCTGGAGCAGATTCCATTCGGACCTGCTGCCTTCGTCCTCTTGAGCTGATTTCTCACCTGATCAGCTGTGAAGTAGATGTGAGGCTGGGCTGGAGTGGGGGGTGGGGCTAGCTTTGTTGTGGGTAGATGTGTGGATAGGGGTGAAGCAGGGTTGTGGTGAGAGGAGAGCTCAGGTGACAATGGCATTGCATCCGGAGGGGGGGGCAAATGGAGGGGGGGGGGGGGGGGTTAATGGAACCTGGGGGGTGGGAGAGGTGATCAGTGGCCGGAGGCGGAGGGCTTTTACTTTGGTGGCCTCAAAATCTCATCTCTGCTTTTTGCGGATGATGTGGTTCTGTTGGCTTCATCGGGTGGGGGCCCCCAGCACGGTTTGCAGCCGAGTGTGAAGCAGCGGGAATGAGGATCAGCACCTCCAAATCTGAGGCCATGATTCTCAGCCGGAAAAGGGTGGAGTGCCCACTCCGGGTCGGGGATGAGTTCCTGCCCCAAGTGGAGGAGTTCAAGTATCTCGGGGTCTTGTTCGCGAGTGATGGGAGAAGGGAGCCGGAGATCGACAGACGGATTGGGGCTGCAGCTGCAGTAATGCGGACGCTGCACCGGTCCGTCGTGGTGAAGAGGGAGCTGAGTGTAAAAGCGAAGCTCTCAATTTACCGGTCGATCTACGTCCCTACCCTCACCTATGGCCACGAGCTGTGGGTAGTGACCGAAAGAACGAGATCGCGGATACAAGCGGCAGAAATGAGCTTCCTCCGAAGGGTGGCTGGCCTCTCCCTTAGAGATAGGGTGAGAAGTTCGGCCATCCGGGAGGGGCTCAGAGTAGAGCCGCTGCAGCTCCACATCGAAAGGAGCCAGCTGAGGTGGTTCGGGCATCTGACAAGGATGCCTCCTGGGCGCCTCCTGGGTGAGGTGTTCCGGGCATGTCCCACTGGGAGGAGGCCCCGGGGCAGACCCAGGACACGCTGGAGAGATTATATCTCTTGGCTGGCCTGGGAACGCCTTGGTATTCCCCCGGCCAGCCGAGAGATATAAGCTGGAGGAGGTGGCTGGGGAGAGGGAGGTCTGGGCCTCTCTGCTTAGGCTGCTGCCCCCGCGACCCGGCCTCGGATAAAGTGGATGAAGATGGATGGATGGAATTGGAAATGAGAGCACATAGATTAGCAATTTTCACTGTGATATCAAAATGAAATCTTACCTTCAAACAATCCAAATCACGAACCTTTCCAATCTTTATATCTTTATATCCTAATTCTTAAGCCTTCCAAGTTTACCATTCCTACTAAATATGATAAATTAGTCAGTGTTCCTGCTGTGTATATGTTTAGTTTAGTTCTGTGTCTTTGTTCCTCTATTTAGTTATTGCTTCTCATTTCCTGACATTGCTTCTCACTGTGCCATTTATCTCTTGTCCAGTCTGTTTGGTTTTACTTCCTCCCCTGCTTCTTTGTGTTGTCTGCACCTGTGTTAGTTTGCCCCAGCTGTCTGCACTTCCCTCCTACCTTATGTGCATAAGCAGTCTGCTGGTTAATTACAGAACAATCACCTACTAAAGAAGTACAGGTGAATGAGCTTGTCCCTTACTGCCTCGCTTCAAACCAAGACATTCTGCTCGAAAAGGTAGTTGAGCTCAATGCAATGACGCAATTCATTTGTTGTCAAAATGAGTTTTCATCTGCAGCTCCTCACACTGTAGAGGGCCCAGATGTCCCCTCTGCTCACTCTATCTCCTCCACACAGAGCCCTCTGAAACAGCTCTGCCTTCACCTGAAATCTTCGCCGCTGAGCTGGAAAAAATTCAAGGTTTTTTAACGAATGTATGTTAGTTTCCAAGCAGCTTCACTGAACGTGTGAACCTCAGATTTTGCTAAACTAACCTATAACCTATACAATCTCTTGACAGGCAGAATCCTACAATGAGCACAGGTTGTCATAAACTCAAATTCTGAGTTGTCGTATGCCAAATTTATTAACAAAGGGTGTGTTTGTTAAAACACCTACTTTGATGTAACTGCTCACTGCATGTACAATTTGCTGCAGCAAAAGCAAATTGTGGTGCATTATTCAGTGGACTGAAGGGTGGAAGGAAAAAACACTTGTGATGCTTTCTTCCATGGCCTGAGTAACCTGCAAAACATTTACCTGTTGCCCTTGATTAGCTTGTTTCTTTGTATGTCAGGCTTGATGACAACCTCCGAGAACTGCTGCTCCCAAGCCGCTTCCTTAAGAGCAACGAGCCAGTAGAGACCACCCGGTGGATGCCTTTAATTGTCTATGTTAGATATATTGCTAAGATTTGCAACTGATAACAAATGAGTGTTCTATGTCTTGTGTTTATTATTATTATTACTTACTATTAGTTACTGTTGCCTTTCTATCATATCAAAGCAATTTGACTATTCTCCTCTGACCTCGGGCATCAATAAGGCCCAGAGAACTACTATTCAGTGAATATTTTTCTTTACTTTGGTGATTCTCTGTAAACCTGAAAGAAATCCCAGTTTCTGAAATATTTAGACCATTTAGCACCAGCAACCATGACACACTGAAAGTCACTTAAATCACCTTCCCTCCCATTACGGAGCTTGGTGTGAACTTCAGCAGGTGGTTTTGATGTAAAACATTTCTTAAAATGTATTTTCACTTTTGTTACATTTTAGATACCAAATGTAGATTAGTAATGTGTGAATATGGGAGTGCCAATTTCATGAAAAATGAAATTAAACAGACTGTAAAATACACATAAAAGTGAAAATTTCCCTCTTGAAGGGAAAACTAGTTTATCTCTACTTTGGATTTACATGTCAGTTAATACTGCTGCTAAAATCAATAAACACCACTTAATTCAACAGTACAAAATGCAAAATAAACATTTATTGAACATGGTGCAAAAAACTAAAAACAAAAGGAAAACAAAGTGTAGGTATCCAACTGCTCCAGCACATGACGGAACATTCATCACATCATTATGGCTGGAACCTACAGGACCCTGTCCAAAATATGGGAGCTCCTCTTTCACACACTTGAGGAACATAATATTCCTCCTCTGGATGCTCTGTGGTCTTCAAGGAGATTAGTAATCCACAATTTTTCCATCATTTCAGCTGCAACACTACCTGCAAGACATGAAGACCATTAAATCATTACGACTGGGTTGGGGACTTTGTGTCAACTTTCCCTGTGCCTGGGTGCGTTCTTCTTGGTTTGTCCCACAGGCCAAAGACAAGCGTGTTATGTTAACTAATGATCCTAAACTGGCAGTAGATGTGAATGTGAACACAAACTGACCACATGTCGAGGGTGTATCTGGCCTTGTGAGCTGTGTGAGGCTCTAGCCCTCTCGTGACACTGAATTCGATCAAGCAGTTAAGGAAATGGATGAACGAATGGAAGTGCAAATATTTACTGTTTGCACAAATACTTTGGAAATAATTTCACACCCAAGATACTTGCATATGTTTAAATAGATGCTGCAAAGGGCTATACTACCATATGCGCTCCTAAGAAAACTGTATATAGTAGTGTGTATATATCTCTAATGCATTTAATGTGTTTTACCTTATTAGCAGACTCTAATGAACTGATGAGCATGCCTAGCTCATCTCTGTTCATCTCCAAAGTGACAGGCCGGAGGACTCCATTTTCTCGCACATCTAGACTGAGACTGAGCAGAGGCGTGTGGAGAGATGATATCTTATCACTGGACAGAGCTAACTGAAGGAATAGACGAGAAAAACAACATAGAAGAGATGAAATGTCTGTGCTTACAAGGAAATCTGACAATGAGTATGATCTTTGTCAAACCGATGCTACCAGAATAAACAACAATGTTAAGAATTCAGCTCACTGACTCATGCGGCTGTCTTTGACCAGTCAGTGGGATAAAAATTGCCTTCTACAAACACAAATGAAACATGAGCTACAAATGATCCCAGTGTTGCTGACAGGTCGACAGGCCACTGTGCTCTGCCAATGTTTGTTTAGAATTATTTTTGCTTGCCTGAATTTGTGATTGCATAAAATTATCCATATAATCCCTTATCAGTAAAGTTTTATATGGTGGTAGTCATGAACAAGAACAACTATCTGGAAAGGTTAAGATTTCATATTATCATTTGAAATAGTGATAACCACCTCTGCGGGAAAAAAACTTCTGATTTCTATATGATCGAAAACCTCAAAGCAAAACTACTAAAGTTTGGACACACCTACTCAATCAAAACTAAGATGTCAAAACTACAAAATAAAGACAAAACATTTAGCTGATTTATTTGAAACGTAATATTTCAGATTCTAGATGACCCGGTTCACGAGGCTGGGTTTTTTCAGTAACTAAAACATGTTAAGTTTTAGAGCCTCTGCCATTCTCAGTGTAGTTAAGGCTATCACTTGTGTTTTGTAGAGGGAGTGTTGGTACACATCACTAACAACAACTACTACAGAAAGCCATGACTACACTACCAGTAACATGTTTGTTGGAATTTAACAAATATTTTATACAATCTGTAGAAGAACTCATGCAAAATTTCAGCTCTTCCAGTTGTAACTATTAAAAATAGCCCTATCGATTCATCAGACTCATTTTTTATTGAAGAGGTTAATGAAGCAGAGGTCACAGAGGCTATTAAGAAATTATCAGATTCTAGGGCAAAGGATGTTTATGGCTTGGATTCTTGTTTTATTAAAAAATATAGAGATTTCATGACAAAACCATTGACACATCTTATAAATTTATCAATAAGAAATAGGACATCCCCAACTGACTGGAAAAGGGCTGCAGTTACTCCGGTCTTTAAAGGAGGCGAGCGTGATTTGATATGTAATTATCGTCCAATTTCCATACTCCCTGTTCTTTCGAAGGTGCTTGAGAAGGTTGTGGCAGCACAGTTAATTGATTACTTAGAGACTAATCAACTGCTTCATCCAATGCAGTTTGGTTTTAGACCAAAATTTTCCACAGAAATGGCAAATTGCTGTTTTGTTGAAAATATTAAGTGTAATCTGGATAATGGTAGTGTTGTGGGTGCAGTGTTCAACCATGACATACTTCTTTCTAAGTTGATAAAATTTGACTTTTCAAAGAAAGCAGTTGATTGGTTTGAGTCCTATCTCCACAAAAGAGAGCAGTGTGTGAGGGCTGATAAAGAAGAGTCGTCCATGTTGGAAAACAGAATGGGTATTCCCCAAGGATCTGTTCTTGGCCCGTTGCTGTTTAGTTTGTTTATAAATGATTTGCCTACCAGCTGCCCAAAAGCCAACTGCCAACTTTATGCAGATGATGCAGTTATACACGTAGCACCTGGTGAAGCAGCAGACACCTTAACGGTACATCTAAATGGTGTCCAGCAATGGCTGGAACAAAATCATCTTGTACTGAATTTAAAAAAAAAAAAAAAAAACAGTTTCTATGTGTTTTTCGATTAGGAAACGAAATTCATCTGATGATTTTAAAATCAACCCAGGGAACGAAGAAATAAAGGAGGTCAAAGATTTTAAGTTTTTAGGAATAATTTTAGATTCACATCTTAAACTTGACAAGCATGTAAAGAAGATCTCTAAGACGGTCAACGCTAATCTGAATTGTTTCAAGTTAATTCGGCACTATATACCCACTTCAGCAGCTCAGTTATTCATGCATTCTATGATATTTTCGCATTTTTCATATTGTATGACAGTTTGGACCCAAGCAGCACCATCTACACTTCAGCCTGTGGTGTCCTTATATAATCAAACCTTAAAAATAATGGATAAAAAAAAATCGGTTCGGTGGCATCACTGTCACATTTTACAGAAATATAACTTACTTAGTTTTAAGAGTTTTAATCATTGGTGTTATCTTAAATTAGTTTTTAAATGTATAAATAGGATGGCCCCAGAGTGTCTCAGTAGATACATTCAGAGACAAGACAGTACTCGTGTTACTAGGAGTAAGGTGAACGGCAACTGCAAGATATTATATCGCAGATCTACATTCGGTCAGTCAGCTTTTTCTATAAAGGCTTGCCACCCGTGGAACACACTTCCAACCAATATCAAACTGATTACAGACATTAGATCCTTTACATTCAAGGTCAAAGTGTGGTTAAAGGGAAACCAAAGTTGTAGTCATTTTATCTGATGATTTTAATTTTATTTTAAATTATTGTCTATCAATTGTAATTGTATTTGATGTAATTTGGTTTTATGAAAATATATGTTTTATTGTAATATGTATTTATTTAGATTGTGAGCCCAACAAGGGACAATTGTTGTAAATTAGCAGTAGCTATAAACCTGTGTGCGGTACATCAGTCTCATATCTTGCACTTGAACTATGTATAACTGCACTGTCCCTTTTAAATAAATAAATTCTAAACTATGAATGAACACATATGGAAATATGTAGTAAAAGTGTGAAATAACTCAAAAAATGTTTTATATTTTAGACTGAGAAGCAGTTACAGCTGAACGAGTCTCCTCCTCCTCTACTGCGTAGTACTCACAGGAATCAGACTTTTTAAACAGAGAGCTGATTCCAGACATTCCTGTGCTGGGAGTGCCAGGTCGAGATCCACAGCTGTAAATATTCAGATGCTTTTGCTTCTTTTCATTCAGTTTTGAATGTTAAGCTACGATGTGATATTTAAATTAGAACGATATCTGCAGTAAACAGTAAGTCAGTTTCACTAGCTGGCACCACATCCTGGCTAACGATGGGCGATGAGGAAGTGTGACTGGTGCTGTGGTTTGGGGAAGGCCTCGAAGGGGACTGGCGACGGCTCTCGGGCCGGGCAGATCCCCATGTACTAACGAGAAATGAATGAAGGAAAGGAAGAGAGGAGAAGACAGGGAAAAATGGGGGGGCAGGGTGGGGCATGAAAATGAGAACAGCAGGTATTGGAGAAGGGGGGCTTTTATAGCCTGAGGCCGGAGGGGGCGTGAAGGAGGAGTGGTCCCGCTCCTGAAATTCAGATGATATCTCCACTACATGCTGAAAAATAACGAGTCACCTTAAGTTGCCAATCAAAGTCCTGCAGAGTAGCAGAGGAGATGGAGTTGGTTCTGTCCAGCAGGGCGCAGCGGATCTCCTCTTCTCTTGCTCTGAGCACACTCAACACAACCTCAGCTTGGCTGCTGCTCACATCTGACAACTGGGACAGCACCTGCAACACAATCGGCCAGAGAAGACCTGAAAATCTCACCTAAAAGAACCCCACTCACCATGCATCGAGCTGGACTGTACCTATTATTAAAAGTAAAGACAATTTCTTCCTATATTAAACTAGGGTCACGCTGATGGTTGAAACCAAACATTCAAAGTCTCCGTTTCATAAAAGCTGACTCGTGACATGTAACATTTGTAAAATCTGAACAGAACCAGCTGTTTAAAATAGATTAGTTCTGACATAGTGCTTGTCTAACCTACATGAGCTTTATACAACATGCTTCAATTTCATATTCACCTTTCTCGCTTTTGATCCAGTGACTGCATCAGAGAGAGCAACTTGGGGTTCAGCACCTTCCCCAAGGATACTTTAGCACGTAGACCGAAGCAGCCAATCACCAACCTTCTCTACTTCCTGACTACAGCTCACTCCCACACCTGCTATTCCCACCTGGTCATTCGTCATGTTTTTTTAGCAGCAACTTTGATCACAAATGGCTGTATTATCATGTTGGATGGATGGTAATGCTGAGTGAATGACCAATCGACTGCATGCAGCAAACTGTGGCTAGTTTGTTCAGTCCCTATGTACTCAGAAACTATCATTGCACCAGAAACCACACACTCCAGTTCATATCCTTTCCAACCTGTTTCACTTTCTCACCACTTCATCAGAGATGTTGTTGACCACTGCCAAACGGAACAGAGCTGTCAGCGAGTCCAGCAGCTGCAGCCACTCCTGCAGGCTCCAGGTGGCGCTGTAATCCCTCCTGTGAGGAGGCTCCCGCCCACACAGACTATCCACCACCCTGTGGCACAGCTAAACACAAGGAAATACTGTGAGGATCCTAGTTTGGCGCTTGGTAGTGCGACACATGAAACATTCTACTAGGCCTATTAATTTACATATTTGACATTATTGTGTTGTTCTTTTGACTGCTTCCCTGTAGGGGTTGCCGCAGGAGATCATGTGCCTCGGTTTCACCCCATCCCTAACCTAATCCTGTCCTCTGAGGTCTTTCTGTTTGGTAGTGTGTCATCAGTCACAGTAAGTAGGAAGGATGGAAATGCCCTTCATTTTCTTTGCACTAATAAACACTGCCATCTGTAAGCTGCAACCACCAACGAGTTTTATTTTTTTATATTCAGACATATCATCATTATTGCAAATTTCTTTGAAATATTGCGATATGATTTTGTGGCTGTATTGCCAACCCTTATATAACAACCCTCATGTAATAATAATAATAATATTACTTTGTACTTTCTTACTTTGAGCCTGCACTTTTTCACTTTTACTTTAAAGTAAAAACGTTGTTCAAGTACTTTAGGTCTTACTGAGTGTTTTTTCACCCAGGCATCTGCACTTCTGCTGAAGTAAAGAAAGTTTGTACTTTTGTCACCTCTGGTGATGACGAGCCAAAAACATTAACAGCACCAAAGAGCCTCCTCTGTTCCTCTCAGCTCGGATGCAAATGAGTCGAAAGTTGCACTTCCCCATAAATATAATTTGACACCTTATCACCAGCTACATCAGTCATGTGACTTTTCCTCCAGCAATCCACCCACGGGCTTTCACCCTTTGTGCTTGATACACGCACCAACGCTTCGGTATCATCTGACCTATCACTACTCAAAGCGCTCTTCACACAAACACATTTTTTTCCTACGACCAACCCTTTGATCAGTATATGACAGATGTCGTGCCAAGGTAGGTTGCTTCCCCGGCGTCGGGAGCGCGGATGCAGTTGACTTCGCCTCCATTGGAAGTTTTACGTTAGTGAAACAGTGAAAGATGAGTGTCGCTGCGTTACCGTTACGTTTGTGGGTTACAACTGAAAATAACACATTTATTGTGTTCACGTCTTATCGGAAAACATATTTCAGCTGATAATTATTTGCTTCCTCCTGTAACTTTACTGTATAAAGAGCGTTTTAGCTCTTTATACAGTAAAGTTACAGGAGTAGTCAGTCATTATAAGAAGTGTTTGTGAACAGAAAATCAAGAGTGAGGGACACTGTTTGCCCCACATTTGGACAGCCCGGCGCGTGCTCCCCATTCTGTCGGGGATACCTACCTTGTCACGACACCTGTCTCTAATTCCTAAACTGCAGCCACCCCATTATTAGTATGGTGCTAGAGGTATAGATGCTCATTCAGATAACACGATGTAGCGAGAACATTCAGAAGCAATATGTGGGCAATGGATGGGCTGCTAAACAAATGCCTTCGCTGAAATATCGGAGCTCTCATGGAGAAATCTAAAACATATCTTAGTATTTACCGAGGTACAATCGCCCGTGGCTCTGGTGGACATTTAGAAAACTAAATCACATTTCACGACTTACTTTTCGGCAGTCCTTGTTAGCTAATGCACTCAGTAAAACCACCATGTTTTCAGTTAGTTCCGCCATCAGCACTACTGATCAGCTGATGTCAGTCACGTGACTTACATGGATGCGTTCAGAACGCTTCGGGAAAAATAAACCCAAACATCGCAATCGCCTCCAAAGAGTTCAAGCAAATAGTTAATAGACAGAAAACCCAGGAGAAATGTTTTATGCGGATATATATCAAGAGTAAAACTGTCACACTGATGACAGCCTAATAATGTAGTGTAGCCGCGACCGCTGAAAATGTGGAAACATTTTCAGGGAATAGCTGCAAATGTGAATTCCCACAGTACTTCCGTCAGATCATTTGGATGGTTCATAGATTAAAGATGGTTCGCAGACTATTTCAGTTAAAGCTACTAACATGCTCCTGCCATTGAAGACAATATGACATTTGTGCCTTTGCATTGGGAATTCGGTTGGACGACACTCCGCTGTAGAGCGAAAGGTTTCGTGGCTGAGCGACTATTTCTCACATCCTGCTTTGTTTCTCGGTACTGTCTGTCGACGATGTGACCGAATCTACAGGCTGCATTTACTGCTGGTAGTAACTTAAAATTGGGCGGCGTGAGGAAATAAACAGCAGGTACGTGTTTTCTGTCGATAACTGCTGGAGAAAAATGTCTGTTTTTCAGATAGAGGCGTGAACGCACTCGGGGACTTTGTCCATTCATTATAGTAGCAACGAACAACTGTAGGCCTCTAAGTTGCTGGACGGAGACACTTTCTTTTGTAGTTGGCCGAGTATCGATACCTCTGTGTAATCGCTTAACACAGCTTGAGTGTACAGCTGATTGTGGTAGCTTAAAGCTGTTTCCACAACTTCGAGTATGGAGTCGTTTAAAGTCTTTACAGTCTCTTTCACTTCTAAGCAGAGGCAGACATTGATACCCCCGGGGCTTAGCCTTAAATGGTAGTATGCATGTGTGATGGGGGGATTAATGAAAAGAAAAGAAAGATTAATTGGCTCTGTTGTGAGTTTTGTTCAAAAAAGAATGACTTCATATAGGGAAAAATATATATCACATCTGCAGGACACCTTAAACTAGTTTTTTAATTAAGCAGCAAGACAGAACAAAGTCTGGCTGTATCAAGACACGAGGACTAAACCCCAGTTCAACCAGACCCAGAACTGATCCTGAATTAAAACAGGACTACAACAGTTCAAAATCAGGACTACTGAGGACTTAACCAAGACAGAACCAGAATCAGAACTAGATGATAGTAGCACTAAAAATCATCATAGACCTGCACTACACTTATTTTTTAATTCTACCAAAGTACAATATTTAGATTCAGAAACATTTATATAATTATTTAGCCTTGTTGTGCAAACAAGCTGCAGAACTTAATAAATATAGAATTTGAAAAATAGCAAACCTAAAAAGAAACACTAGGTACGAGATACATGAGGACCTGTGATACGCTGATACTTTTGGTAAACAACCATTTGACTAACATGTGTGTCTCACCTGCTCTTGTTCATCTCTCTCTCTGTGCTGACAATCATCAAATATACAGTTGAAACCAGATATTTACAGACTCTTCGGATAAAAACACTTTTTTAATTGTAACATCAAATCAGACTAAATGTTTATTTTTTAGATAAATATAAAAAACATATTTGTTAACTTTAAGAGTAAAGAGAGAAACTGTCTGTATTTCTTAATTGCAAATGGCACCAAATTGTATTCAAACTTGAGCCACACTTATGGAGCTCCACAGTTCTTTTCCTGGTGTTTTGGTTGACATCTCTTGATGTTCCCATGTCACAGAAACAGCCTCTGTGTTTTGCCTTATATGCATCCACAGCTGTGCCACCAGTTTACTCACATGGACTCTACTAACCTATCAGAAGCTTCTTCAGCTCAGAATGGAATCTTCTGAAGTTTTCTTATTAATTAACAATAAACTTAGAGCTTCTATTTTTATCACTTTCATCAAATTTAGGAGCGCATATACACTGTCTCTCTGTATTCTGACATTTAACTAATTCAAAAGATATTTCAATATTTATTTATCCAAAACAAAACAAGTTTACTCTAAATTGATGTTGTGCAGTAAAAAAATGTTCTTGTGTTTTCCATAAAGTGTAAATATCTGGTTTCAGCTGTGAATATACTGCTGTGTATTGAAGTTCCTCTTGTTTTGCATAGAAATATACTGAACAACATACAAAGCATAATATATAAAATAACATCTACCAGAGTTTTTTCTTTGAAAGAAGCTCCTTATGTCCATTCTTGTATATCAGTGCATTACTGAAACCGATTTATTTAGCCGTGGAGGGAAACAACTGAAAATATGAAATAAACACACGTGTAAGCTAAGACTCTCTAAAGAAACAGCATTGTTGTTGTTCGGCTTTTCATTTGTTGATTCACTTGAAGAGCAAGTAACGTAACATGGGTCAAGTGATCACTTTGATATCTTTCATGATTCACCGTCATAGTTACATTATTTGTACAGTACGAATGATTTGCTTTGGTACCTGGTCGAACTTCAGTTCTCCTCTGTCTGCCTGGCTGCGTTTCTCCAACAGCTCACTCGCAGGCAGCAGCTGCCCCGCCCCCTCGCTCAGTCACTTAGTGTCTGAGCTCGGATCATACCAATATTAGGGGGGATTTACGCACAGTCGTAAATTCCCACAGTGTGCACTATGTGCTTCGAATATTGTGTGTAGTTTTTGTTTTATACACATGTCAGCCAGGCATCTAACTATGAAAAAATTACACTCCAAAAGACCCCGGGCTTCTGAAAAAACAACCCGGGCTAAGTTGTGCAAACAGGCGTGGCTTAACGGTGCCGTGCAGTAAACGTTCGTTTTCTATTTGAGGTGCTGTAAAGACTTAAATGGGGACTTAATTAATCTGTGGTGTAAAGGTTATTAGTCGTAAAACCGATGGTCATTAGGGTCAATTGTTTAAAACAATTACCACAACTCATGTTCTGGAAAGGCCGCAAACGGGTCAGTTATTTTTGCAGAAGTAGTGTAGAAAAACCGCTGTATGGTTCGCACCAGGACGTGCACACCATAGTAAGCTGAAGCTTGATTTAGACTTCTGCGGGAAATCGACGTCCTAACTCCGTAACCGGAAACTGCTCCGTACACCGCAACCTTCCACGCCTTTAAAGTCATTTTTGTGTGCTGTGACCCGACGTGTAGCTACATTTCTGTGGAGGTGCACGTCAGGTCACGTAGAAGGTTGCAGTGTAGGGTTTAAATGAGTTACAGTTACAGTGAAAGTTACGACGTGAGAGTAATAATAACACGTGTGCCTTCTGTGCCTCACCGGCCTTTTGTTTTTCATTTGGCGTGTACAGCAAAATGTGCCATAAAACCCTCACACAACAAATCAATTAAACTGAGCCCTTTTCAAAGTGATCAAACATTAAATTATTTTCAGGATTGTAACCATTTAAATGCCAGTTTAAGCATTTGAATTGTTAGTATTTTATTGAAAAAACTCACAAAATCCAAAATATTTTCCATATAATAAATAGTTTGGTGATGGGGTATTGGTGGCGACTAGAGTCTTGGACATGTCAAAGATGAGCAACACAATTAATTTGGTTGCATTACTATTTTTTTGTCTAGTGCTCTCCACACGTTTCTGGACAAAAACGCTCCATTCACTCCTGTTCAGTATAAAACCATCCATTCTGTCATGTCAGGGTTTCATTTCAAAGAAAAGTGGTGATGTTTGACATTTTTACTGCGTTCCACCAGTTTCAATCATTTCCCCTGGTGGGCCAATGTATGACATTCTTGTATTTTTGCCAGTCATATTACGGAGCCGTGTGACCACCAGGGAGCCCCGAGAGTGATTTGGAAAGATTTATTGTGCAAACCACAACAACACTGATAACTTCAATAACAGAACCTGTGAAGTGTGAACAAATTTGATGGGCTTTGAATATGTGTGTGTTTGAGAGAAACAGATAAATGGATTGAGAGAGGATGTGTGTGTCTGTGTGTGAGTGTTTGTAGAAAAAATATTGCTATATGAGGATTTTATGGTAGATTTTGTGTGTGTACATTTTTCTTCAGGAAGGTGTGGAAAGGATGCAGAATTTAAGGATGACACAAGGATTAATAATAATAATTCACAATAATCCTTAACATGCCCGGATCATCCAGTTAACTTCAGTAATTAACTTTCTCCAAACCATCAACGTGTATTTCAGACCCCATTCCTACAAGACTGCTCAAAGGAGTTCTACCATTAATTAATCCTTCAATCTTAAATATGACCTATTTATATCTATTAATGGGCAACATACCACAGACCATTCACTTAATAAGCCATAACGTTACCCAGCAGCCTTGGCCCAATTAAATTCTTGAAAGAGTAGTTATCAAACAGCTTAATGATTATCTGCAGAGGTTTTAGAACTCATTAGAGTACAAAAAGCATTAGTGAATGTTAATATGATCTTATGGGCAAGAACAGTGGACTCATCTCTATGCTTATCTCGGTAGACCTCAGTACAGCATTTATTACTGTTGACCATCATATTTTATTACAGAGACCAGAGCATATTAAAGGTCATTAGCTAACGTGTTTGAATCATATCTGGCTAACAGATGGCTAATATCTAATCCAGTTTGTTCATGTAAAGGAGTCGTCTCCTCCAGACACTAAGTTTAATTATAGAGGGTGCTGCGCTAGGCCTAATTCCTAATAATGTACATTACACATGCTCCCCTTAGGCAGTATCATTCAAACGCATAGCACACATTTTCATTGCTATGCAGATGACACCCAGCTTTGTCTGGTGACACACACTGATTGAACTGGAAACATGTCTGAAACACATTAAGGCCTGGATGACGACCTGCTTATAAGAACTAACAATCTGTGATGTTGAAGCAATAACGTGCAACTAAAAGCGTGCTTTTGAGGTGAGTCCACTTAGAAAAGGAATAAAAACATTTCAACATATTTAAAATGCATTAATAAGTAAATAAACACACATTTTCTCTGTCGGGGCAGCAGGCGCTCTGCTGCTGGTGGCAGCCCGGCTTCTTCACTTACAATCAGCCAAAGTCGCTCCTACAGTTAACCTCTGGAGTAGCTTGCACATCATCTTGCTGTACATTGTCTCAACAAATTTTTCAGTGTTTTCCTGAATTGGCTGAACCAAAAAAAGAAAGAAAAAAAATTATATTGCTTATTTGTTTGTTTTCATTTTTCGCTATCATTGCGAACCCTCCTTCAGCTTGTTTTATTCGTTTTGTATCATTTTGCTGTTGTGAGGAGGAATGCTTCCAGCTTTACATCCAGGTACAGAGTGTAGATGTGCCAGTCATTCCACTCAAAAGTGTTATTTAATGTTTCATACTTTTTTATACAGCAAATGGGGAACTGAGATCCTCTGCTGTTCAGAAGAAAGGGTTTTATTGCCAAATGTTGAGCAGGTTTACAACATTAGGAAATTGCTGCGGTGCTTCAGTGCAAACATACTGTCATAAAAATATAAAAATAAGAATAAGAATTAAAAGTGCTAAGTGGATAGATATATACATGATATATACATGAGTGCAGGTGGTGATCAGTGCCAAACATGGAATGATGCAGTGGCAATAAATGGCAATAAATCTGCCATTCAGATGTGCTACTAGCACGTCAGGCCTCCTCTTAGATGCTCAGAGTTTCCGTGTATTTCCAAACTGACATTGTATCATCATGAAACATAAGGGGAACTTCTTTAATGGCAGGATTCTCGTGGTGTCACATCGTTGGCATTATGCTTTTACCCCATTGATAAGAAATACAGTTTTCCTTTATCTATATTTTTACTCAGTCAATATGTGAACGTCTGTATTTATCAACACAATACACTCAAAATTGACTTCATCTGGTTATCATGCATAAGGAACCTAAAATCTTTACACACACACACACACACACACACACACACACACACACACACACACACACACAGGTTTGAATGGTTTAAACATCAGAATTATTAAATTCTAACGCTTATATTCTTATTCAGTTTTACTGAGTCTTGATTAGATTCCTGATTTGATTAAAGCAGGATTAACTATCAGTAGAAACTCACACAGTCACAGCACTCCGTGTTACGTTACACCCACAAAATCTGGATTTGATCAGAATCAGAATACTTTAATAATCCCTAAGGAAATGATGCATGTTACAGTTGCTCCAAGACAACAACAGTAACACACTAAACAAATTAAACAATACAATATATTACAAAGTTTAGAGCGAATTCTTATATTTTGTAATATATATAAACAAGTAGTTCAATATAAATATCAAGAATATTACATAGGCAATTGACATTTAACTCTAATCTGTAAAATAATAATTTTGTCGTTTCTCCTTCTAGGATGGTGACTTTGTAAAAGATCATCGTGAAGCACACAGAAGCCAAAGGCCATAAAAAGCCTGGCCTCGGTACCCTCACAGCCTACCTAGCACATCTGCTGCATAGATGGAGCGGCTGCGCTGGGTACAGCAATGCTGTCGGCAGCTGCTAGCAGGAGACTCAAGGCGGGGTTGGTACTCTGATGGGCTGCCCAACAGCAGCTTGCTGGACACCCACAGCCCTCGGGGGAGGGTCTGTGGGAAGCAGAGGACGGTATTTCCCCGCAATGGGCGTCACCAACAGGATTATGAACGTGTATCCAGAAACTACAAAAGCAATGCAATCTCCACTACCAAATACACCTTCCTGACTTTCATTCCCATGAATCTGTTCGAGCAGTTTCACAGGTCAGACCTGACAGTTATTTTGTTTTTCAAACATACATATATATATATATATATATAACCATTTTTGCTTATCAGCACTGTACTTTTCATTTCTTTTAAATTCTTTACAATTTGAGATTTAGATAATGTCGAGCTTCTGGGAGGCTCACCTCTTTGTTAGCTGTGTGATATGTTGTGTCTATTACACATCTTTTCAATGTAGTCTTTGTGGATTAAATTGAGTCAACTGTTGTTGGTGCCATATAAATAAAATTGAATGAAACTGAACTGAATTGATATGTAAACTGGATTAACAGAAGATCCGTACTGGTTATCCAGTACAGCACATCCATTATAACTGGTCACCACTCATTTGGCTTCACTACTGCAGTGACTATATTTTGTTACTTCCATGTACTAATTTGCTCCTCTCTCTGTAGGGCTGCAAACCTCTATTTCCTGTTCTTGACATTGCTAAACTGGGTGCCAGTGGTTGAAGCCTTTCAGAAGGAAATTACTATGATTCCTCTGCTGGTGGTTCTCATAATTATCGCCATCAAAGATGCCCTGGAAGACTTCAGACGCTACTTGTTTGACAAGAAGGTTAACAACAATGTAGTTCGAGTATTCTGTGGGTAAGTGAACCTTTTAGTTTAAGGACCAGTTCATCAGGAAATGCAATTTTCTTACTTGCATTAATATAGATAAGAATAATCCGTGGACTAGAATAGAATAGAATAGGCCTTTATTGTCATTGTACATTTACAGCGAAATAGTGGGTGCCCCACACCAGCTGTGCTGGAATAAAATATAAATAGCAATCAGGAGAAATCTTTACAATCAAGAGGGATATGTGAGGCACACATTAGAGAAAAAGTTGCATACTGCTTGGAAGTAGTGCAACAAATAGGAGTCCTTATGTGAGCGGCCTGAGTGATGAGGGTAACTCAGATCATCAGGATTCAGATTGGTGAGATGAGTGGGCAGGGGTGGGGAGTGGGGGGATAGTGTTTGGTAACCAGAGGAAGAAGCTGTTAGTGAGTCTGGAGCTATGGGACCTGATTGACCTGAGGCGCCGACCGGAGTCCAGCAGATCAAACAGGTGGTGGGCGGGGTGTGAGGGTCGCCTGTGATGGCGCTGGTTTTCCTGAGACAAGAGGAGCTGGCGATGGCCTCAGTTGTGGCTCCTGCGTAACAAACATCCAGGCACCCTAGGAGGAGAGCACGCTCTCTCCACTGAAGAGCCGTAGAAAGCCAGCAGCAGCTCCTGGTCCAGGTTACTCCTCCTCAGGACACGGAGGAAGTGCAGCCACTGCTGGGTCTTCTTTACCAGGGCGATGGTGTTTGTGGGTCCACCTAAGCTCTGTGGAGATGTGGGTGCCCAGCATCCTGAAGGTGGAGACAGATTCCACCCGTTCTCAGGAGCACAGATTGCAAAAGTACAGACTTTGTTTAGTTAAGTAGAAGTACAGATACCTGTGTTAGAAAATACTCCAGTAAAAGGTCCTCATCATTGAAAGAGTGTCCACTGGCCTGTAGGTGTAAATAGACTGCAGAGTCCTGGCCTGATGAGGTATATCTTCTGTGTTGTGCCGTCCTCTTAGCCAGAGGTTGTTTGGTTTCCCCGATGTATAAATCCTGGCAATCCTCCTGCACTTAACAACTATGTTACTCTGTTTGTGTCGGGGGACCCGATCCTTGGTGTGGACCAGTGTTTGGCGCAGTGTGTTTTGGGGTTTAAAAGCCACAGAGACCCGGTGTTTAGAAAAAATGCGTCTCAACTGCTCCGATACTCCTGACACGTACGGGATCACTACAGGTTTTCACTTGGGCAGAGGTTGTCTGTCTCTCCTGGATCATCTGCAGCTTTCTTTAGGAGCCTTCCCAGCTTTGACAAAAGTCCAGCTGAGATAACCACATTTACTCAGGGCCTTCTTGATGTTCTTCTGCCTCCTGGGCTGCTGTGTCAGTGGGGATGGTGTTCGCTCTGTGTTGTAGCGTCCTGATGACTCCCAGTTTGTGCTCCAGTGGATGATGAGAGTCAAACCTTAAATACTGATCTGTATGTGTAGGTTTACTGTACACGCCAGCTTTAGATGTCCCCCATTACTGATGGAAATCTCACAGTCTAAGAAGGCTAACCTGCCACTTTTCATATCCTCCCTTTGATGTCTTGGTCCACCAAGTTAATGTGATCAGTGAATTGTGCAAATGTCCTGTTTATCAGGTTGGGGAAACCTGCAGTCAGCTGAGATTGAAGAAGTCCCATTGACGTATCAGTCTTTACTTTGAATTCTCTGCATTATTGCTGAGTACTTCTGAGTACTTTCATGCAACATTTCAATAACACAAGTTTGTATATTTTGGTATGCAGGACATTTCACAATATGAAAAATGATCAAAACAGATAATAAACAAATCCCACGTATGATCCATCTCTGAGTGAAGTTAGCGCTCTTTCTTTTCTCTCCCTGTCAAATACAGCAACTGGACCTTTACCTAGCAACACACCGTGCGACAAACTGCAGACAGTTTGTGTGTTTGCTGATGTTTGTTGAGCTGATAGAAACGGTGAATTTAAAATGACCTGACACTTAAAAAGAACATCACTCCCCTCATACTTCTTCCTCTTCTATCCCGCTAGCTAGATTTTGTAGTTCCGCAAACACAACAGGACACCTGCACTCATTCTGGCCCTCTAACTCCAGGGTATAAACGCTGTAAGTGATGCAGCTGAACCAAAAGTAACCAGTCTGTTTTGAAGTAGAAAGTACAGATATTTGTTTCAAAATGTAGGCAGTAAAAGTAAAAAGTTAGCAGAAAAAAGTAAAGTACAGATGGCTCAAAATTTTATGTACATACAGTAACCAAGTATTTATACTTTGTTGCTTCCCACCTGTCTGTGCCTCATGAAGTCCGTTAGGAGTTCTTTTGTTTTAAGGACATTCAGCTATACTAAATGAATGAACTTGTTAAAGTGCTGCCTGTAAAGGTGTGAGCTGGGCAGGAAGTGAAGCTTTCTGTATTCTAATGCTCATCTGGTCGAGCCTTCCTGTGTGGAGTTTGCATGTTTGCTCTGCCCACAATCAGCTGTTTTTGCAGCAGTATTAATTTTCTGTGCAAATCTTATAAAGCTAAGCAGTGACAGTGCTCAAGCCCTCTGACTGCTTTCTTAATCCTGTGCTCATGGCAACCACAGCATTCATCGCTGAAAGCTTTCACTGCACTGTCATCAGTCAAATGAAGACATGCTCAGTCTCTTATATAACCAAGGTCTGAAAAAGCTGAGCCTGGCTCTCAGTCACAATATACATTTAAAAAATAGATGGTTTCTGTAACCTCTGCCAATGGGGACATGGGTGCTGCCAGTGACTGCACTGTAGATCTCACATTTTACAGTCAAACATAGAAAAACAATGTAAAACTCCTTCTGCTCAGTGGACAAGGACTCATCTGATCTTAAGGGGACTGTCAGGAAACAATCTTTGCTTTGTGACTCTGCTGTCTGGTGTATCTGATCTGTGTTTTCTGGCAGTTGTAAAACTTGAACTTTGAGTTTCTTTACAGCACTGCTTCCCTTTAGAGGAGTGGCAGTGAATTCTGTAAGACTGTCAGCTGTCTTTTGATCATTCCCACCTTGCCTTCCACAGCCGTGATAGGTATGATAGGAAAAGGAAAACAGTTCTACAGCAGGATGAGTAAGAAGAAAGAACAGAATAAAAGCTGAAGGAGAATATTTTTCAGATTAGAGCTGTATGCAGTCATGGAAAATTAAGGCTTACGATTAGGGACAAATTGACAAACATTATCGGCTGCAACAGTGGACTCATGAACAGCACGGAGCAACCATCCTGCCCTCATGCTACCAAGGAGCACCACCGGATGAAGAGGACCGTGGTACCTTCCTTCACAGAGAATGAGGAACTGAAGGAGCTCCTACAGCTGTATAAAAGCAACAAGATCCGGACAACAAAGTATTCCTTTCTGTCCTTTCTGCCCAAGAATGTTTTTGAGCAGCTCCACCGGTTCGCTAACGTCTACTTCATTTTCCTTGCTGCACTAAACTTTGTCCCTGTTGTGGAAGCCTTTCAGCCAGAGATCGCTCTGGTTCCTATTGTACTGGTGCTGTCATTAACAGCTCTGAAGGATATCTGCGAAGATTCCCGCAGGTTTAAGACTGATCGTTTGATCAATGGGCTTCTGTGTCGTGTTTACAGCAGGTAGGGTCAATTTTATTATAATGGCCCTGAATATACTGGTCCCTTTAAAGATGGTATGTTTTGTCATGTCAAGCACTTCAGTCACTTAGCTGTAATATATTCGTAGGTAATATAGTATTAATTAATTTTTTTACAGTTCCTATGGTCACAGATGAACCTTGAAATATCACAGCATTGGCTAAAAACATGTACATATCAACTATATTGTAGTCTACAGGGAAATTATGCATTAGTGTATTTCACCCTGCTCTGTGCTGTTAAACCAGATGTGGTCAAAGGTGGGTCAAGACTTCCACTAAAGCAGGTTCCACAAAACAGGAACTGACAAGTCCAACAACTCTGGATGTTTAACTTTTCAGAAATATTCATAAGTAACTTCTAACAATGTGACTTATATTTGACAAAAAACATGACAGTGGGTTTTACAGAAAGCAGCGTTTACAGTATTCACAAATAAACTCAACTTTGTTACTCACTTCTGCTGATTACTAAGTACTAATACTAATTTTCAAGTATTTGCACTTTACTTGAGTATTTATGTTTCTGACAACTTTTTACTTTCACTCCCCACATTTCTACACAAGTATCTGTACTTTCTACTCCTCACACTTACAAAACAAGTCATTACTTTAAGTTCAGCTGTATCATTTATAGTTTATACTCAGGGCTTAAAGTGGGGCAAAGGTGTTGTAGTCAGAAGTACTCGTCTAAAAAAAAGAAAAGAAAAAAGTTGTGATTGCTGCACTTCAGCATCTAGCCCCACAGAAGAAGAGTGAGCTTGGAGGGAGCAACATTTAGTTTTTTAACTGTTAGAACATTTCAAATGCAACATTTCTAATATTAGCTCAACATCACCAAACGACGAATTGTCTGTGTGCTGTTTGCTGCACAGTGTGTTGCTAGCTAAAGGTCTAGCTGCTGTATTTCTAAGGAGAGAAGAGGGATTACTTCACTAACAGATGGACAAAGTTGCAAGAAAGACATTGCAGGAAAGAAGAGAGATCAGATTTAAAGCTAACGGCTGCTCAGTGACAATTAATAAACCGCAGATTTAAAGAGTGCATGTAAAATAATCATTTTTCATTACACATATATATTAGGGGTGCAACGATACACTAAATTCACGGTTCGATATCTTTTCGATAAAAAAAAAGTTCATGCCTTTTTAATTTGTCATTTATTAAAATTATAAATATGTATTTTAACTCATAAGTACAGTTTTTAAATTTAATGTTGCTGAAACAAAAAAATAATGAGAAAAAAAAATCGGATCGAGAAATCCCTCATCTTTGGAAAAGAGAGTTTATTACAGAGAAATGTCTCTTTCCAAAATAAAAGCTCTACTATCCGCTTCTTCTGGGCTATATTCTCAGCAGCATATTAAACATATCAGGTCCCCATAAGGAGAATCCTGTGCTAACGGCTGTCTAAATGACTCGGGTAAAGTTTGTAGCATGCTGCTTGTTGTTTTTGTCTGCTTCCACTTGTCTTTGCACTAGGATGATGTCGGAGTAAATGTGCAGTCATATTCGTTGTGTTCCCACTAGTGCTGTCAGCGTTAATCTGAAATGACGTTAACGCCACAACACGGCAAATCTCCGTTAACGAGCTACCGCGGATCGCCCCGTGTGTGGGGCTGGACGGCGTCAACACATTAACGAGCTAACTGCGCTAACGCACTAGTTTCCAAGAATTGAGCATTGCGTGGCACATCCAACATACTGTTTTACTTTAGTCCATGACAAGCTTACCTTCAGGGTCATGTGTCACATGAAAACCAAGATAGTTCCAAACGCCAGATCTGAATGAGATCCTGTGCAGCCTAGACGCAGTAGTCGAACGCAGATCCACTGAGCACTCACAGACGGCATCGTCGGAAGAAAAGTTGATAAAATAAATTTAAAATTTTGTATTGTTCGATACACATGCGTACCGAACCGAAAGCACTGTATCGAACGGTTCAATGTTGTGTTTAGAATACCCCTCCTGACTTGACTGACAGTTTGGCAGAACTGCTTTAAGCCAACCAAAAAGTCTTCTGCCATCATCTGGCCGAAGGTTTTTGCCAGAGATGCTGTCTTGCTTGGCCTGCTGGTACCTGTCAGCAGGGTGCTGGAGCCTCTGGGTACTCATTGGCACGGCTTCTTTAATCTCCGGTGTCCACCACCTGGTTCTGGGATTACAGCCACAAGAGGTGCCAACAAACTTGTTTTCTTTGATTGATACTTAATTCTCTCTCTCTCTCTCTCTTTGTCCCATAGCACACAGCAATCCTACGTTGACCAGTGCTGGAAAAATGTTCAAGTTGGGGACTTTGTTCATTTGTCCTGTAATGAAATTATCCCAGCTGACATGTTGCTGCTGTATTCCTCTGACCCTCATGGGGTTTGTTACATTGAAACTGCCAACCTAGATGGGGAGACCAACCTGAAACAGAGACAAGTCGTTTCAGACTTCCCACTGCAGGTAATACATTTGACACGTCTGACAGGTTTTTTTTTTAAATAACTCAAAAACCGTAGAAGGTGTCACAGTCTGGCAGAGGCAGACTGTATGGAGTGATGTAGAGGACCCAAAATGCAGACAAAATGGAACAAAACTTGAGTTAACAACGAGCCGTTTAATGAGGCTGGTAAAAAAGGTACAAACAAAGGGCAAGGCAAACTGAAATAAAACTAACATTAACCTAATCTGGGAGAACTAAACAAACAACATGAAAAACCTGGACATGAAACATGGCGTGAATAACAGACAACCTGACAAAGAATGAACCGAAACACACAGACTAAATACACACAAGGGTGATTAGGGGAAGTGGAAACACATGGGGAAACAGCTGACACTAACGAGACAAAGGAAGCAAAGCTGACTACACTGACGTAGGACATGGACCTTCAAAATAAAAGAGGAAACATGAGACGCAGACATGACAATACAAACTTGACAACATAAGACAAACAGCATGAAACACAAAGGGCAAAGGGAGGCTAAAACACAGGGGTAGAAGACTCAAGGGGAATGAACAAATGAACTTAGATAACCTAATGAACTTAAACATAAACATAAAAAGAAAAACTAAAAGTCAAAATGCTGGGTCAGAAGACCCAGGATCGTGACAGAAGGTGGTTTTGTAGGCACACTCATGCTGCTCAGTTTGGTGTGACAACAATGTCTGCAGGACAAATGGTGTGGGAGAAATTCAGCCTAAAGGGAAGAGAGGTTGGTCTCTCCATTCAAAGTCAATGTGACTCTATCAATAGAAAAAGTGGAACATTTCAGAAACTGTCAAATCTCAACAGTCTGAATAGAAGCTCGCAGCACACAAAGGAGCTGTTGCTTTGCAGCAATGCCACTAATAAGAGGGACTCTTACACAACAGTGTGTGCTAGTCTTTTCTTTTGTGTGTTTGTGTCTTCGCTTACTTGACTTTCTACATGTATTTATTTGCATGTTTGATAGAAAGTGTCTGTGTTGCAGGGAGAAGAGTTCACTCCTGAGAGTTTCCACAGTCGTATTGAGTGTGAGAACCCCAACAATGACCTCAGCAGGTTTAGAGGTTACATGTGAGTCTCTTTTTATTCGAGTGTTTTAACACATTTGTTTATTTGTCTGTTTGGAGTTGATGTCACCTTGTCGTGGAAACACGGTGACGATCAAAAATAGACTTTTGTCAGCTGCCTGGCTGGATTATTTAGGAACACATTGTACGGCAAATATTTTAATTTGACAAGTGAGTGTCTTTTTTTATTATTTGATGTCAGCCCTTTTTACTTTTCCCGGAGTCAATATCCATGTGTCAGGGTTTCCTCAGACCGCCTTTTAGTTTCCAGTTCAAGTGGTCAAAATGAGCACTGCTCATAGAGCGGCTGGTATTCACTGTATTGCCAACTGTTTTTGTCTTTGTATGAGTTTGTGTGTGTATTTTGTTTCACAGGGAGCACTCAAATGGGGTTCGTGTAGGCCTCCATAGTGGCAACCTGTTGCTCAGGAGCTGCACCATACGCAACACTGAAACGGTGGTAGGCATCGTAGTCTATGCTGGTAAGCTTGCAGTTTTATTTTGTCACATCTGAACATTAACAGTTACACTGGCTTTTTTCCAAAGTTTAAAACAAATTACATCCATAAAAGAAATGGAATTTCTTTTCATAAGAAAAACTGAAAATGTTGTTTCAACACAACATTTTACTCGTTAATTTGCGCATATTGGCCTCTTACTTTGTTTTTGTTTTTTTTCCCATATATTTTTATTGAAATTTTTTATAGTGCAATACAAACAAATGCTGAACACCCTCACATTCACACACCCATCCATACATCAAACCTGCCTACATCACATTCAAATGTAGAAATGAGCATCGTTCTCACAGTAATACAAAAATACAATGGGTTAGGATGGACAACATTTTCCCTTCCTTCCCTTCTTTTTCATAAATGTCCTTCATCCCCACTCCCTAAAATATCCATATATGGCTTCCACATATTCACAAAGTCCCAGTGTTTGCCCTTGGCAATATATGTTAGTCTTTCCAGGCCTAGAGAGATTGCAATTTCCTTCTTCCAGAGTCCCATGGAGGGAGCATCCATACTCTTCCAACATAGCGCAGTGGCTTGAAGTAATCCATAGTCCAGTAATTTAGTTTTTTCCCCCGATTGCTTAAATTCCCTTGGATATATTCCAAGTACACAGAGTTTTCCTTTTAAAGGGATTTTTACCCTAAACACTTCGGACAGATATTTGATAACATCTTTTTAGGACACTCCCATAGACAATGAAGAAGAGTCCCTTTTTCAACTAAACATTTAGTACAGATCCGGAATATCATTGGACATATGATGAAGCTTGACAGGTGTTATATAGGTTCTCATGAGAAATTTATATTGCAGTAGTTTAAAGCGTGTGTTTGTTTGTTTTTGTGCTTTTAAGCAAGCCTGGTTCCAGTTGTTTTCATCTATGTCCTCTTGGATCTCGCTTCTCCAAGCATCCAGTTTATCTGCTGCTGAGTCTTTGGAGGAAAGCATCAGTAAATTATAATATACAGAGAGAAAACCTTTCCCTTTTGTGTTCTTAATGCATGCCTCCTCTATTTTTGTTAATGGTGGAAGTTCAGCAATCCTTTGCAGTTTTGATGACAAATAGTTTTTCAATTGTAAATATTTAAAAAAGTGCTTTGGGGGTATTAAATATTTTATACATAACTGATCAAATGTGAGCAGCATGCCGTCTGCATATAGGTCTTTCATTTTTTGAATGCCTTTATTTTTCCAAATTTTAAATCCTCCATCACTTTTACCTGGTGTGAACTTTCAGCCACAGGAGACCAATAATACACAACCAACTGGCTGCAACAGTTTACAGGAACATCTGCACCTCGTATGCACTAAATTTCCCACTGAGAGTCAACACCAAAGGTAGTTGAGAACAACAGGGCTAACGTCCTGACGATGGAAAAACTGGAGAAGTGTGGCTCAAGCAGATTTCGAGATATCATAAACTCTTTTTATTTGAAAAACTTGTATGTTTAGTTATAGTAAGTTTTTATGTGGTAAAAGCGGTTTAGCTATCTCTTTTACTTGAACCTTATGTGCTCGAAGTCATACTAAACAGAACATTAAGTTATGCTCATTCTAAATGGAGAATTTCCCACTTACAAGTTGTTATCCATGAGACTGCAGTTTCGATAGCAGATCCGTCCCTGGCTCATCACATTCAGCTTTAAAACACCAAGACTGGGACAGAGAAAACGTCCAGCTCGAGGCTTTATATGGGAACCGTACCAGTGCCTCCATCTGTCTTTTCATACTTATTGTCCATGGTAACCCCACGCCCAGGAATCATCACTGTTTATTACTTTGTGAAATATAAATATATAAATAGGGTTAGGGTCAACGTTCTGTTGATCTGTATTCTTAAACTGTTCCAGGAAAAGACAATTATAAATAGCCACTGTTCATAATAAGTCTCATCTTGGCTTCTCGATGCCATACATGATCAAAGAAAAGCCAGAGACCAGAAAATCTTTGCCAAAGATTTGGCGAAAATGTCCACTGGTAATGACTCGATTCAATTTTGACTGTTGGAAGTTGCTCTGTCTTGTAGAGTAACAGGAAGTGAAGACATTTACAGTTGTGTGAAAAAATGTTTGCCCGAGTTCCTGTTTTGTTTTGTTTTTTTACATGTTTTTTACACTTGAATGGACATGTTTATTATTAAGGGGAAAAAACCCAAACCCACATGGCCCTGTGTAAAAACCTACAGTAATAACTGTAAGGCCTGACTACAGCCATGCCCGTTCTCAATCAAGAAATCGCTTAAATAGGACCTGCCTGACAAAGTGTAGTAGACCAAAAGCTCCTCAAAACGTCCTTATTAATGGTTTTTAAACACACAAATTACCTGATTTCCCACTTTAGAATTTCATGAATTTTAGTTAATAAAAAGCTGCCATGTCTCAATATTAAAAACTATTTACAGCAAAAACAATGTTATTAGTTGTACATACTTATCAGAGTTTGACCAAAGCGACTGAGGAAGCTGCGTTAAAAGATTTAGAGGCTGTAAAACATGTTGACTTGTGTATGAATAAAGAGTGCTGTTCCCGTCTTGCTTATGTAGTTTCAACAGATAAAGTCTTCATAGATGGCTGTGTTCTTCTCTTGTTATGGACTCAGGTCATGAGACTAAAGCCATGATGAACAACAGCGGGCCGAGGTATAAGCGCAGTAAGCTGGAGAAGCACCTGAATACAGACATCCTTTGGTGTGTGGTCCTACTCTTCGTTATGTGCCTGACTGCTGCTATAGGTCTGTACTGACACTGCTGTATCACAGCTCTCACTTGACAACAGCTTTGACTGGTCACAGTATTCTTCTGATGGAAACTTTGTAATAGTGCACATTGTATGTTGCCGATAAGAGCAGCGAGGAATGGCCAGTAAGGATTTCATTTGTGTTCAGGCCACGGCCTCTGGATGAACAGCTTTAAAGAATCCATCTTCCAGGTCGATACTGAGACGCCTCCTGCCCTGGCTGGATTCTATATATTCTGGACTATGGTCATTGTGTTGCAGGTATGTTAACTTCAGACTTGGGCCTCTCATTTGCTGCTAGTGTGGTCTTTTCTAGGATAACCAAAACAATTTTAAAATGACACAAACTTGATGGTGTAAAATCACAGGAACCTGTGCTTGAATTTTTTAGAAGGATTAATGCTTTTTGTTCAACAGGTGCTGATCCCAATTTCTCTATACGTGTCCATTGAGATTGTGAAACTAGGCCAGATCTACTTCATCCACAACGACCTATCCTTGTACAACAAACAGCTGGACTCTAGGATCCAGTGCCGTGCTCTCAACATTACCGAGGACCTCGGTCAGATTCAGTACCTGTTCTCTGATAAAACAGGAACGCTGACAGAAAATAAGATGGTGTTTCGCCGCTGCAGTATCTTTGGAGTTGAATATCCTCATGAGGAAAATGGTAGAAACCGCTATTATTGCTAGAATGCTTTGAATTTCATTGACTTCTGTTGTTAACATATTTTCAGCATTGAAGGGAATTCTGTAATTACAGTAGGAATGCAGCTAGGACGATGAGTGCTTACACAACAGCATTTATACAGACAAGATGTTCACCTTGTCTTTAGTGCCTTAAACTTTTGTACAATGTTGTCTTTAGTTGAGGTCATTGTCTAGAATATCGTTGTCACTCAATATCACAAACTAAACTTCTTCATGGAATTCCACAGACACAAAGGAGTAAAACAAAGAACAGCATGAAACAAAAACATTTTCATCTGAATGTTTTTGCTTCTCCGTAGTGTATTTGTTTTTGATCATTATCCCTCTGTGAAAACCACCTTACTGTCGTAGAGGACTGTGTGTCTTGGAGCTGTGTTGTCAGGGGCTTTGTTTTCTGTAAGGTCTCACTAGGCAAAGTTGTCCTGGGTGAAGGCCAGGTGAAAAGCAATTCATTGACTCCTATGAAATGAAGAAAACCAAGCAATCAGTTCACGCTGGCCAGGATACAGTTGCCACACCCCCACCCTGAGGCCAAGTTTGGGTTGGGGGCCCAGGGAGAGTGCCTGGTAGGCGGCCTTTAGCCTGTGGGGCCCGGTCAGGTGTAGCCTGAGGAAACAACAAGGGTCTGTCTATCCCCCGGCCTGCTGCCTGGTTTTCCCAGAGGACAAGAGGGTTGCTTTCCGGCACCCTTGGGTTGTTGAATGGGAGTGGACTGTCAAGCTGAAGGAGTTTTATTCAGCTTGGTTAGCCTGTGAGACTCTGGAGGCAGCTAACAATTAAAAGCAGGCCAGGTTTGGCAATGGCTGAAATTGCTGAACTCAGGTGTGGGAGTAGTTACCGGTCACCTCAAAGCAATTCTTTGAGGTGACTAAGGAGGCGAAAGCAGTGCTCTGCTCAAACATGCATAATGCAGTTAAGGTCCTGCCAACTTCAGCTGAGGATATAGTCAGGCAGTGGAAAGACGAGTTTGAACATATCCTCCGTCCCACAGACAACCTTCTATAGAAGAAACAGACTTTGGGGACTAGGGGCCTATGCCAGGATACTGGAGAAGAGAGGCTGTCCATTACTCTAACTTCAGATTCAGGGCAACAGTCGGTTTATGTCCTGCTTGTAGAACACTAGACCAGACCTTTATCCTCTCAAAGGTATGTAGTAGGAGTTACACTTTGTGGTCCTAGAGAAAGCATATGACCATGTCCTGTGGAAAGTGCTGTGGGTATATGGGGAATCCCACTCCCCTAATGCACCTTCCACATGCGTACAATCACACTGAGAACTTGGTCTACATTGCTGGTAATATTTCTGACTTGTTGTGGGTTTTGGACTTCACCAGTGATTGAGTTGATCATTTTTATCAGTGAGGGGAGGTAGACCCAAGACACACTGGAGATTATCTCTCTCAGCCGACCTGGAAAAGCCTCGACATTCTGAGGAGCTGGAGGAGTTGTTGGTTTATAAGCTACTCCCCCTAGTGGCCGGGATGGATGGATGGAGATTCATTATAATTTATTGGCGATTTCAGTTAAGCATTAAATAGAGCTGTTCTTCTAATTTAATGACATACGTCAAGTTTCAGTCTGCTGCTGTTGCTCCATGGTCTATGCTCTATTGTTGTTTAATACAATGAAAGAAAGAAGGTCTAAATGGTATCAGCAGAGATTTGAAGCACTTTGAGGTGACAGTTGTTGTTTTTTGGCACTATAATGAAACTATACTAAACTAAAAAACAAACAAACTTAATTAAATTAAATTAACATCAAAATGCTTGAACTGGAGGAGAATAACATCCAGTAAATAAAACATTCTGACATCTGATCATAAATAAGATAAGATAACCTTTATTAGTCCCACACGTGGGAAATTTGTTTTGTCACAGCAGGAAGTGGACAGTGCAAAAGTTATGAGGCAAAAATTAGAATACAATAAGAATAAATACAGTACACAGCTGTACAGAATAGAATAAAATAAAATACTATATACAGTAGAATAAAATAAAATAAATATACAATAAGATAAAAATAGAATACAAATACAAATACTATATACAACTGAGTAAAAATACAACGATGACAGAAAGGATTATTGCACTTAGTGTTATTGCATATGTATGGATGTGTGTGCTTGATCAGTTAAAGTCTTTGTTGTGGAGTCTGACAGCAGTGGGGAGGAAAGACCTGCGAAATCTCTCCGTCCCACACCGTGGGTGCCGCAGTCTCCCACTGAAGGAGCTGCTCAGTGCTGTCACAGTCTCCTGCATGGGGTGGGAGATGTTGTCCATCAGGGATGACAGCTTAGCCGCCGTTCTCCTGTCACTCACCACCTCCACTGGGTCCAGAGGGCATCCTAGAACAGAGCTGGCCCTTCGGATCACCCTGTTCAGTCTCTTCCTGTCCCCAGCAGAGATGCTGCCGCCCCAGCAGACCACACCATAAAAGATAGCAGAAGCCACAACAGAGTCATAGAATTTCTTCAGGAGTGGGCCCTCCACTCCAAACGACCTGAGTCTCCGCAGCAGGTACAACCTGCTCTGCCCTTTCCTGTAGAGGGCGTCTGAGTTATGAGTCCAGTCCAGTCTATTGTTCAGATGAACACCAAGGTACCTGTAGCTGTCCACAGCCTCAATGTCCATACCTTGGATGTTCAGTGGTTGCAGTGGAGAATGTATAAAGATTTATTAGATTTTAGACAATACAGCACACATTATCCTTAAACTACAGGCATGCTAATGACAGCCTGCATGGTATCATTGTTGATGTGTTGTTATGTGTGTCAGCTCGAAGGCTTGAGGTGTACGAATCAGAAAACACCGAGACGGCTGTTTGCTCTGTGACTCTGAAGTCAGGCTACAGTGGGAAATCTCTGAGCTGTCGCTCTCTCAGCTGCAACCGCAGCTCTGCGTCTCTTCACACGCTTACTGCTGAGCCAATGGAGGAGGATCAACTGTCGGGTCACGTCCAGCCCAGGACCGGCGCCTTCTGCAGCCGCATGGTCAGATTCTCTCTCACACATCAGACATCATGTTTGCATTGTTAAAATAATACTCATGTTAAAAGATGTTTTTATAAAACAAACATTTTGTAATTTTATAATTTATGGACCCTGGGGTATATAATCAGAGGCCATGTCTACTCCAAACACAATGCCAGCTAAAAGTCTGAACAAATCTAGTCAGTCCTTTTTTAACTGTGACGTTATCAAAACTTTGAAATGGCACATGTTGAGACTTGTGTTACAGTAATACAAAGTAGTTACTGTTTACTATAACAACACACACTGGCACACTGCTTAACCAGGTGCGTGAGGATCCCCTAGGCCGGCGATTTTGGGCAAGTGTTGGTTCACTACCCAACGACACCAACATTCTCTGCTATCACAGAGAAGACAAACACCTTACAAATGTGGTGACAGTAGTGCATATGGTCAAACAGTGTTGTTACCTGAAATGACTTCTAATTAAAAGATGAGCCTCATCACAAGTCATCTCCTTATGCTGCAAACCTAACTCATGGTCATGGTCCAGATTAGAGATTAGCAGGTATGACATCATCACCGTCTGACTAATCACTTACCAGAAAATGTCTAAATCTAATGTCTTTGTGTTATATAATCTATAAAATCTGGATCCTTAGCTTTATTCCTTAAATTCTTTTTTCCTACTGGCTGCAGTTTTATTCTTCTGTCGGTATTAATATACAATTCTAGGATTGGACACCTATTTGTACTTGTTGACCTAAAATATAATAAAACATAGTCTAGTCCTATCTTTGTGCTTATATTACTTCTTTACTTTCAAACTCTTAAAAAACACCACAAGCCTGTCCTTTAAACATTCTTTTAATGAAATACTGATCGCATCACATCCTGTTTGTGAAAGACAAATATTACATTTTGATAAGTCTGTTACACAGTCAGCACCTTTGCCAGCTTTCCTTCCTGTCCTCAGACTTTAATCTACACCATCTGTAGCTGTTATGCTGCTGCAGTTAAAACAGCGCAGAGTGTTTAACTGCTTTTTGCCGATTGAACAGTTTCTCTTCATTTGTAAATTCAGTTGCTCTGCTGTCAGGACATCCGTCCATGTCTTGTGATTGGTCAGATGTTGGAAGTGGCAGTTCTTTAATTTGAATGTGGGAGAATCCCTGAGTAAATATGTAATAATCAGCTCTGTGTGATCATTTCTCCTGACTGCAAATATTACTGTAAGTGAATCCTGATAATCAGAAGATTCCCTCGGTATGCTGACTTCACTTCATAGTTACGGTTTCAAAAGCAGACAGTTCAACATTTATGGAATGCACATCAAAAACTCGGCTTGGAGACCTTATAAAAAGTTGGTTTTATTAATTACTGGTAAATATAGTGCTGTTTTTGCCCCCTTTTTGAATTCTTAGTTTTTTGCATATTTCTCACACTACATTTTGCATGTAGTGAACTCCACTGCTTTTACATATTATTCCTATTGTTGGCATGTTGGGTAAGCACCTGCTGCTCCTGTGTTCAGGCAAAGGAGGTGGTACCAGACCCCGCACTTGGCAGGAAGCTGAACTGGCTGACAAACCACTCCTCATCCGAGACTCCATCCAGCATGGAACTCACCTACATAACTGACTTCTTCCTGGCTCTGGCCATCTGTAACAGTGTGGTGGTTTCTTCGCCCAACCAGCCTCGACATGTGGTGAGTAAATAACACATAAAAGATGTTTCCAACATTTGTTTTGATTTACAATGAAATGACTTACATGGTGTTGTTGGAACAATTTGCTCTTTTGTCTGTACTGACGAGCCTATTTAAACATTTTGCTTAGTTTAGTCTGTAGAGTGATGTCATTCAGTGTGATGTTTAGAGGTCCTCGTAATCTTTAGAATATCAGTGTGAAAGGACTTGATATTTCCTGACTTGGATTAAAATGTTGTTCAGACATTTTGGATAGAAAAACAAATGTGTGTCAGGACTGTGATGATAAAAGAACTGATTCCCAGTAGTTCAGTTCCTTGACATTGTTGTCTGCCTGCCTATTGAATCCGTTTATCCATTCCACTTGCACTTGTGCTACAATCAGCTGATTTCAGATTGTATGCTAGAGGAGGAAAACAGTGGCACGGTCTACAGTGTAGATATAGACATGATAATAAAGTGGAAACTGCATCCACGACAGAAACAACTGCATTACGCTGCTAACACAACTTCAGCTCTTTACAAGTCCCTGCACAGACAGCACAGACTAAACCTAAGCTAGCCAAGAACCCAGATTTATGTTAAAGCTGAACAAACACCAACAGTCAAGCTGCCAGACCCTGGTGTTAAACAGGTAATAAAGGTAATAAATGGATGAGCAGTCAGGCTGCAGCCTTGGTTTCCAACATGTTTCTACAGTAGAATCACTGTGGCAGTTAAAGGCTCTTTGTCCTGTTTTCATCTTTGCTTTGTGCTGCCGGCTTTGTGTTCATATCTAAATACCAGTGGCTTTCCATCAGGACTTGTCAAATATAAACATTATTGACAATATTTAAAATGTACCAAAGTAAAGTGATTTCTCTCTTTGATGACAAACAGCGCTGCCATAAAGCTCCTCGCCTGTCGATTAGAATGTGTATCCATCATTAACATTACTGTCATCTTGTGGCTGCAGTTATTTATACAGCGCCAAATCGCAACAGCAGTCGCCTCAAGGGGCTTAATATTGTAACATAAAGACCAATAATCCAGAGAAAGCTCAACAATCAGACGACCCCTATGAGCAAGCACTTTGGCGACTGTGGGGAGGAAAAACTCCATTTTAACAGGAAGAAGCTGAAGGCTGTGGCTCTGACCGTGTCTGGTCTATAATAAAACAGGGAAGTTGAGCAGGTGCAGGGTCAGCAGCACTTTTATCTGTTTTCATCTTTGTTCTGTAAAAGTCACTGCATGCCACTGCTAAGAGAAAGATAATATGTGTGTCCTGCATGTATATATGAGACAATGCGTTTCACCATTTTATGGAAAAATGCAAAAATAATGTTACAAGTAGTGTAACAGATTACTTACATCCCTTTTAAGAAAGGTGTTCTGCGTAATACATTATGTTTTTTGAGTAATGACCCAAACACTGACCATAACAAGCATTTGACGATACTACATGCTGTTAATATTCACGGATGTAAAGTCTTTGATACGCTGCTTACAGATGATGGTGACCCTCAAACAGAGACAGCGAGAACTGATAAGGAATCAAATATATAAGTTACATCAATAATGGAATGATAACTCGACTGAAGACGAGTGTGGACATGACTTCAGAGTCCAGACTCAAAGTAGTTCAACATGATTTTTTTGACTCCAGACGATCGGACGTGTTCTGACAATACGGCACGCTGAAATATGTTTGCATATTAAAATAGTCCTTACTTTCTCTTAATCATCATATAAATAACTTAAAGAGCCTAAATGCCTAAAAATGTAAAGGTTGAACATGATTTTGAACATGAAAATCACGAGACGTGATTTTCCACTTTACATCACCACAATATCTATTTTTGAGTCTAATGGATATTTATTCCTCGTCAGTTGACACAAAATACTCCACAGTAACAAAGCTGTAGCTGGTTTTCACTTTGTGCAGAGATTCGACTAATGGGAAAGATTCTGGCTTGATTCATTTACATTTTAATTAAAAATACAGTGTTCAGTAGTGTAAAAATTCAAAGAATAATTTCAGGGGAAACCGTCTTGACTTTTTTAGCACGAGTTCCAGCAGCTGACTCTGTTTTCTTGTTCCTACAGATACCTGAAGAACGGACACCTCTAAAGTCTCTGGAAGAAGTTAAGTTGATGTTTCAGCGTTTCAGTTTCTCTCCCTTCTCCGCTCTCTCCCCTTCCCAAATCAAAGGCAGCCCTCACAGCTTAAAAAGCAGGCTATTTATTAGGGGGAAGAGAGGCTCTCTCACTCTCTCCACTCCCGTGAGCAACACCACAGACGTGTCAGGCTCAAGCCAGGAAAATGACTCTAAACCAGACTTATCTGCCAGAGAGGAGGAAGAACAAGATGTGGAGGACCAAGAGACAGAGGATGACTTAAAGGATACACAGACAAACCCTGATGAGGCAAGACAGAGCATGCAAGACCTGACCAAACAAGTGGAAGAGATAACCGATGAACTGGTGTATGAGGCAGAGAGTCCAGATGAGGCAGCTTTGGTCCATGCAGCACGAGCATACCGCTGTACCCTGAGGGGTCGCTCTGCAGAGAGCCTGCTCGTGGATCTGCCAGGAATCGGCTCCCTGGCTATCCAGCTGCTCCACATCCTGCCCTTTGACTCCAACAGGAAAAGGATGTCCGTAGTGGTTCGCCACCCTCTGACGGGACAGGTGGTGGTTTTCACCAAGGGTGCGGACTCAGTCATCATGGATCTGGCTGAAAGCCCCACAGGTAATTAAAAGGAATATTTAAGATTGATTTCCTACTGATTGATGATTTTAGAACAAATGACATTTATAATAAGAGCAATGTCTTTCATCAGTGTTCCTTTGTGTTTTATATGTGTGTTTGTTGTTCTCCGGTGCAGATCAGACGGAGGTATACAGTCACATCAAAGAAAAAACCCAAAAACATTTGGATGCTTATGCCAGAGAAGGCCTCCGCACACTCTGCATCGCTAAAAAGGTAACATCTCTGAGAAGTGAAATCAAATAGCTTTGTACAGAATGTCCATGAATACACTCTTTCACAATGTAGTATTTAATTTAATGGTTTCTCACTTTAGCTGGATGCAAAGATCTTTGATGCACAGACAGCCATAAATCAGTTTGAAGATTTAACACTTTCCTGATCTTTTGTCCTCAAGCTCCTTGTAAATTATCAAGGAAAGACATGATGGAGAACTGATAAAGCAAAAGAGAATTGCAGTGCTTAGAGAATCCAGTTAAACTTACTACACAGGTCACATGTGATGTTGAGATTTTTAACATGGATCTGCTCTTCTGAAACTGTGTTTTGGACGTGGACATCAGAATGCAAAAAAACATTGGATACGTTGCCCCGTGCATTCTTGTTGTTTGAAGCAGGTCACATAAAAGAGACTTGTGAAAAGGGAAGGTAAATGCTTTTAAATTTAGCATTTAAATTTGTTACTAATCTTGTCCAGTCATAACTTAATATCTGATCCTTCAGTGTAACTGAAGTTTTCATTTCAATTATATTTTATTTATTTAGCACAGAATCGCAACAGCAGTCGCCTCAAGGTGCTTTATATTGTAAGGTAGACCCTACAATAATAGATACAGAGAAAACCCAACAATCATATGACCCCCTATGAGCAAGCACTTTGGTGACAGTGGGAAGGAAAAACTCCCTTTTAACAGGAAGAAACCTCCGGCAGAACCAGGCTCAGGGAGGGGCGGGGCCATCAGCTGTGATTGGTTGGGGTGAAAGAAGGAAGACAGGATAAAGACATGCCGTGGAAGAGAGACAGAGGTTAATAACAGATATGATTCGATGCAGAGAGGTCTGTTAATACATAGTGAGTGAGAAAGGTGACTGGAAAGGAAAAACCCAGTGCATCATGGGAATCCCCCGGCAGCCTACGTCTATTGCAGCATAACTAAGGGAGGATTCAATTCAATTCAATTCAATTCAATTTTATTTATATAGCGCCAAATCACAACAAAAGTCGCCTCAAGGCGCTTCATAGATACAGAGAAAAACCCAACAATCATATGACCCCCTATGAGCAAGCACTTTGGCGACAGTGGGAAGGAAAAACTCCCTTTTAACAGGAAGAAACCTCCGGCAGAACCAGGCTCAGGGAGGGGCGGCCATCTGCTGCGACCGGTTGGGGTGAGAGAAGGAAGACAGGATAAAGACATGCTGTGGAAGAGAGACAGAGGTTAATAACAGATATGATTCAATGCAGAGAGGTCTATTAATACATAGTGAGTGAGAAAGGTGACTGGAAAGGAAAAACTCAATGCATCATGGGAATCCCCCGGCAGCCTACATCTATTGCAGCATAACTAAGGGAGGATTCAGGGTCACCTGGTCCAGCCCTAACTATATGCTTTAGAAAAAAGGAAAGTTTTAAGCCTAATCTTAAAAGTAGAGATAGTGTCTGTTTCCCGAATCCAAACTGGAAGCTGGTTCCACAGAAGAGGGTCACCTGGTCCAGCCCTAACTATATGCTTTAGCAAAAAGGAAAGTTGTTAACAAATGACAGTCGTCCAGCCTGGAAATAATAAATGCATGAACTAGTTTTTCAGCGTCACTCTGAGACAGGATATTTCTAACTTTAGAGATGTTGCGCAAATGGAAGAAAGCAGTCTAACATATTTGTTTAATATGTGCGTTGAAGGACATGTCCTGGTCAAAAATGTGTGTTATCTGGCTTCATGGACAGATAGAGCTGGGTGTCATCTGCATAGCAGTGTAAATGTATGCTATGTCTTCTAATGATGCTGCCTAAGGGTAGCATGTATAATGTAAACAGAATTGGTCCTAGCACTGAACCCTGTGGAACTCCATAATTAACCTCAGTGTGTGAAGAGGACTCTCCATTTACATGCACAAACTGGAGTCTATTAGATAGATATGATACAAACCACTGCAGCACAGTACCTGTAATACCTACAGCATGTTCTAATCGCTCTAATAGGATATTATGGTCGACAGTATCGAACGCTGCACTGAGGTCTAGCAGGACAAGCACAGAGATGAGTCCACTGTCAGAGGCCATAAGAAGATCATTTGTAACCTTCACTAAAGCTGTTTCTGTGCTGTGATGAGCTCTGAAACCTGACTGAAACTCTTCAAATAAACCATTCCTCTGCAGATGATCTGTTAGCTGTTTGACAACTACTCTTTCAAGGATGTTCGATATGAAAGGAAGGTTGGAGATTGGCCTATAATTAGCTAAGACTGCTGGGTCTAGAGATGCTTTTTGAGTAAAGGTTTAACTACAGCCAGCTTGAAGGCCTGTGGTACATAGCCACAAGATCGAAGAATTAATTAATGGCAGGACTTCTTTGAGCAGTTTTGTAGGAATGGGGTCTAAAAGACACGTTGATGGTTTGGAGGAAGTAATTATTGAAGTTAACTCAGAAAGATCAACTGGAGAAAAAGAGTCTAACTTAACATCAATGGTACTAAGAGTAGCTGTAGATAATATTACATCTGTGGGATGATTATTGGTAATTTTTCTCTAATGATAAAAATTTTATTTGTGAAGTTCATGAAGTCATTACTAGTTAACGTTAAAGGGATGGTTGGCTCAACAGAGCTCTGACTTTTTGTCAGCCTGGCTACAGAGCTGAAGAGAAACCTGGGGTTGTTCTTATTTTCTTCAATCAGTGATGAATAGTAAGATGTTCTGGCTCTGTGGAGCGCTTTCTTATAAAGCAGCAAACTATTTCTCCAGGCTAAATGATCATCTTGTAATTTTTCTGTTGAAGGTTAAAATTTTCCTGTAACACTAATGATTTTAACTAAGCTAACACAAGACGAAGGCTAAGTTTATTTATATAGCACATTTAAAACAACAGAGTTGACCAAATTGCTGTACATTCAGACTGTGTCACTGCACAGTCTGAAGAGGATGGAGGAGATTCCAGGAGACAAGCAGTTAATCTAGTAAAGCTGCACAGGGCCTCCTTGCACTAGTTGTTCCCTCGTGCAAGGAGGAACAGGATGATAGCACCGCCAGAGGCCTTAGAAACGAGCTCCAGCAGACCACTGGTGTGAAAATCTTTGACCCAACTGAACTGTCTGTCTGAACTGGAGCTTTGTGATTCTGTTCCCCACTGTTGCTTCTTGGTCTCATTTCCCATTCATATTGAAAGATCCCACAGTCGGTTTGAATACATGACAGACAGCCAACTACTGACTTTGTAGTTACTAATATTTGCTTGATCTGTTATTGATTACCTGCAGGTTCTGAAGGAGGATGAGTATGACTTGTGGCTGAAAGCACACATGCTGGCAGAGAGCAGCATAGAGAACAGAGAGGAGCTTCTTCTGGAGTCAGCTCAGAGGCTTGAGACCAACCTCACTCTGTTGGGTAGTCACTGCAGCTCAGACTTAAATCATTCGATATCAGAGGTGAAATACCAGCACTTAAAGCGTATGCGTGTGTTTTCAGGTACCACAGGGATTGTAGACAGACTCCAGGAGGAGGTTCCAGAGACCATTGCTGCTCTTCAGAGGGCTGGGATTAAAGTTTGGGTTCTCACTGGAGACAAACAGGAAACAGCCATCAACATCGCTTATGCCTGCAAACTTCTATGTGCCAGTGACAAACTGCTGACAGCTAACTGTGGAAGCAAGGTCAGTGAGTGAAAAAATCTTTGTTATTTTACTGTAGAGCATGTGCAAAAGGGTGTAAGGTCTTCTTCACACACTGTGCCCTTTGCATTAGATGGAGGAGTTGTACAGGGAGATGGGTGCGTTTGGCTCATCTCAGTCTCTCACTAAACATGCTCCTGTGACTACCCAGCAGTCACACCATGACACCCCAAGTATGACGGATGGAGTGTTGAGTGCGAGAGAAACTGACCTGAAAGATAGGATCATGGTAAAGCTGGACCCTCCGTAGTGGGTTACATAGAATATGTTAAGTACCCTCTGAAGGTCTACTAGAAGATGTAAATGCACCATAATGGAGAGTCCGTACTGCAACCATCACCAAAAAGAACCAGCTGATCTACACCACAGCAGCAGTGATCACGGAGATGCTTGGCTATATGATGAACAGCCCAAAGGAGCAGCGCAGTTCATGGAGAAGGAGTCGAGAGGCCAAGATCAAGGTAGCACGGAGGGAAGTTGAAAGTAGAAAGTTGAAGAAAGAGGTACCTAAGAGCTGCCCGTGCCTTGGAAACTCCCAAACAAAGACTTACAGCCTTGGCCAGCCACTTGAAGAAGCATACCACAGAGACAGAAGGCAGGAGCGTAAACCAGCTGTACTGTAGTGATAGCTGTAGCTATACCAAGTGACAGCAACATCAGGAAGAAGGAAAACCAGAAGCTGGAGAAGTGCCACGGGCTGAGAGAAGAGCTCGAGAAGATGTTGAGGGTGAAGGTGACGGTGGTCCCCGTGGTAATCAGAGTACTCGGTGCGGTGACTCCCAAGCTAGGCGAGTGGCTCCAGCAGATCCCGGGAACAACATCAGAGATCTCTGTCCAGAAGAGCGCAGTCCTGGGAATAGCTAAGATACTGCGCAGGACCCTCAGGCAGAGGACCCGAGCTTGAAGGATAGACCACCCACAGGGCTAGAGGGAAACTTTTCATATGATTATTTTATTATTTTTATATATTTCAGTCATGAAACCCTCAAAAACCTTTCTTATAAATCCTGTCTACACTCTTATAAATGCTTATTAAAAACTCATTTGTTCGTGTACACAGTGAATCAACTGTGTGTGAGATGAATGTAGTGTACAGCAAAGAAGAGCATTAGAGCATGTCCTCTTTCTTTTTGTTGGTGAGGAACATAGTGATGGGTTGTTTCTTCTGGACAAGGTTTCTATAGACATTTGTAGACTCATCCATCGACCAGTACTTTTACCAGTGCTAATGAACGTGTTCTATTTTTATTTATATTGTTATTCATTGTTTTAGGAAAGAAAATGCTTCTTTTACTGCATAAAATAATAAAAATCTAAACAAATACAAGTACCAATATGCAGCAGAAACCGCTTTCTGCAACTCGGATAGTTAGCCAATCATTGGAGCTGCTGAAAGATTCGAATTACAGCAAGCTGTCCATGCCTGAGGGCTTGCTTAGTGATAGGTTTGTAGCATAAACCTATTCGCTGGAACGTTCAAGACAATTTACTACACAGCGAAAGCAAGACACTTGCAGCCTCAGGAGTAGGAGTGGGTTTAAGAACATCAATTTCCAGATTCAAATTGATTTTATATTGAATAAAGCGATATCGATTCATTAAATCCTGACATCGATTTTTAAATATAAATGTATTTTGCCAGAAACACCAGAATCTCAGCTTAAAGCTCACAAAACTATTTCAACAACCGCCAAACAGCTAAAAGAGCAAAAGAGCAGGTAAACGAATTCACAGTGAATTTCAACTTTTACATATTATGCCAAATTACAAAACGCTTAGCTGTGTCTCTAACAAAATCTCTGTAACGACGCTCTGCTTCACTTCACTGGGGGTTATCTACTATAAAAATCCAGCCCAGGAAAATCTCCTTCATATTTTTCTGTGTTTTATCTTCACTTTGTTTGACATAAATGTGCTGTGATGCTTGCACCTCTGGTGAAGTCTCACAAGACTGAGATGCTCTAGCGTGACCTTAAAAAGGCGGTTCATGCTCAGAAACCCTCCAGTGTCACTGAATTGCAACAATTCTGCAAAGACAAGTGGGCCCAAATTCCTCCACAGTGCTGTAAAAGACTCGTGGCCAGTTATCGTAAGTGCTTGATTGTAGTTGTTGCTGCTAAGGGTGGCCCAACCAGTTATTAGGTTTAGGGGGCATTCACTTTTTCACACAGAGCCATGTAGGTTTGGATTTTTCCCCCTTATTAAAAAACACCAACAATCAATCAAATCCAATAAAACACTGGGCAGGAGAAGCCATGTCTGAACTCACTCGCAGCAAGCAGCCCACCAATTTCATGAAAGAAACAGTTGCTATATAACAGCTCCGCTCCGCTCAGGCACATAACGGTCCTTTCTTTTCCTTCAGGATGCTTGTGCAGCTTTATTTGAGGATCTCATACTGGAAGTCCAGGGTGGTGAGAGTTTGACTGCCCTTACTGGAAATGGGGAATCCATGTCCAGCAGCTTCATTCTGGTCACAGATGGCCGGACGCTGGGTTGGGCCTTGGAGGACGAATTGAGGAGCAACTTCCTGGAGCTGAGCCGGCGATGCAAGGCAGTGATCTGCTGCCGTTCCACTCCACTGCAGAAAAGCCAAGTGGTCCAGCTGATCCGGGACCATCTTGGTGTCATGACCCTGGCTGTGGGTAAGAACTCAGCCAACAGAAAAGCAGCTTGGAGCTGATTGTTTATTATTCCATAAAGACATTTCATAACCCTTTGTCTGTTAAACATTTGAAATACAGATGATCTGTCATTGCATGAGTACTGTCAGCTTTATTTATCACATCACTGCTTGAAATAATTTGACACGAACTAGTGGAAAACAATGCTGCTGTTTCAGGTGATGGAGCCAATGACGTAAGCATGATTCAGGTGGCTGATGTGGGCATTGGGATATCTGGACAGGAGGGAATGCAGGTATTAACAAAGAAAAGAAATGACAATAATACTAGTAATAACAAAAAATACTGTCAAACCGAGGTCTTTACAGAATACTATGAAGCTACTGTTTGTTAGTATCGGTTTAGTTCAGCCTCCCATCCAAGACCATGACAGAGAACTCTTTGAGAGCTGTAGCTTTCTGTGGTTATATTAGACTCAGTGTGATATTGCATTCGCCCGTATCATCTGGTTTCACTCACCAGCAGGCGCTAAATGAGGCTAACGCTTGCGTTTTTTCTTCTTCTTTTCATTATTTTGCTCTGTGGTCATTTTTTGTTGTTTTAAATCTTTCTCCAGGCTGTGATGTCCAGTGACTTTGCTATTTCACGGTTTAAACACCTCAGCAAGCTGCTGCTGGTTCACGGCCACTGGTGTTACTCTCGTCTTGCAAACATGATTCAATACTTCATCTACAAGAATGTGGTAAGAGTCTTTTTTGACAGCTTTATAAAAAAGGTTATAAACGGCTTGACTGACGTTTCGCATTAAGGCGGGTGTTGAACTCACAGCAGTTACACTGTCATCCCTAAACTCACCTGCTCACAAGAAAACAACAGCAAATCATTGTTTTAGTCTTACAGCAGTTTTGTCTCTGTCATGTTGCTGCATCCAAATATTTGTTTCCGGTTTATTCTGCCTATTATACTAACGACTACATTTAATAAGACTTAATATGACTTTGGAGGGTTCCTGTTGTGGGACAGGTCTTCTCCCCGGCCACTGAGTCCAGCTCTCCCAGCATGTCTCAAATCTGTCCTGAGGTCAACACTAGTCTCACAAACCCAAAACACCTCACACAGGTTTGAGGCACCCAGCAGCCTTCCTACTCTAGCTTGCAATGATGCAGAGGACTTGTTGATATTGAGCTTTGCCTGTGCAGAGATTAGTAATGACACCTTAAAGTAAGAAGGTTCCTGATTAGAAAGAGAGCTGGGGGCCTTTTATATGTGGACTTTGCATGTTTTCCTTACGTGTGAGCCAAAAGGACACATTATTAGCTTAAATCAAACATACGATCAATGAACAATCATTTATCATCGTATCACTGAAAGGATAAAGAGCTGGTGCAGTGATTTACGACCACGACAAAGCCGTGGTTCTCTGTGTCAGCATGGAGCATGGTTGTTCACTGAGCTCCTTCCCTCCTTGCACCAAAGCTGCTCATGTTCTGCCTGAAACTAAAGAATCTCCCAGAAATGGCACTTATTCGTTACAAAACACAGAAGATTTTAGAGCAATTCGTTGTTCACACAAGGATAAAAAAAGTATTAAGTAAGGAAATTCCTCACTGCTGACTGTGTGTTTCTTACCTGCAGATGTATGTGAATCTGCTGTTCTGGTATCAGTTCTTCTGTGGTTTTTCTGGGAGTGTCATGACCAACTCCTGGGTGCTCATCCTCTTCAATCTAATCTTCACATCAGCTCCTCCGCTCATTTACGGCATTCTCAACCAAGATTTACCTGCTGACACTCTGATGGAGCTGCCCGAGCTCTACCAGGATGCACAAACTTCCAAGGTCACTGCAAACACATACATGCCACAGAAATGACGTACAAACTCTACAAAAGGCAGTTGCTGTTTAAGGATTTCATTTGTTTTTTCATTTTTGTCAAACATTTTCTAGAGTATGGTCATTGCTCCTAACAAATGTATTTTCTGAAACAGAGCAGCTTATGAACACAAAACCTTAGCGGACACAGTTAGCATCATGAAGTCTCAGCAGGTTTGCATCACGTCGATGAAAAAAGAAAACTGCTTAAATTATGAAAAGTTTATTGATCGCTACATTTATTTGGCTTTCAAAGTATTTTAAATTACTGAATGTAAACTGGTTCTGCACTTGCTATGATGAAACTCTAATACCTACTAATGTAGGCTTCACACTAACCGGGCTGCTAACTCATAATGTGCATACACATGATCACAGCAGTCCTGTATAACAGGAAAACACATAAATTCACTTTAATTAATATGTCAACAGCTACATTTCTGCGATCATTTTATTATTTGCACAGAAAGAGGAAACAGAAGATGGAAAATAGGGCACTATCATAGCCATACATGTGTACATTACATATAGTAGAAAAATCACAATTCACAAAAAGAAATGCATACCGACACCACCTGCTGGTTCATATGATCATGTCCCAACATACTTCTGTTGGTCCTTTTATCTGTGTGCTACCGCTGACCTCTGGCCTAGCTCATTACCTCATTATCGTTAAGCATGGGTCATTTGTTTTTCATTGAAGTGTCGTGGCCTGTGTTAGCCAAACAAGTATTGCATGTGTGACATCAGTAACACTCATATTTGTTTAGAAAGTGTAACAGATGATTGTGATGTCTTCACAGACGTTTGTTCCATACATGTTCTGGATCACGGTCCTGGATGCTTTTTACCAAAGCCTCGTTTGCTTTTTTGTGCCTTACTTTGTAAGTACACCATGCAAATCGTTACTTATCACATTCCTTCTATTTACATGCACGTGGGTCTGTCTGTCTTCTCCTCATGTTCTAAGATTTTCATGTGAGAGTGTTTTAGGGGACTTTTTTCTGTTTTCACAGGCATACGCAGGATCAGATGTTGGGGTGCTGTCCTTTGGCTCACCGATCAACGCATCAGCACTTTTCATTATTCTGCTGCACCAAGTGATCGAGAGCAACACGCTGGTCAGACTCACCACCACCACTCAAAATCATTTATACTTCAGCTGGGCTGTGTCTCAGCTACTTTGCCTTTACAATAACAAGTGTGTAGCTTAAAGGTTATGTGTGTTATATTAGGGGGTACAGCAGGGGTCTCAAACTCACGGCACAGGTCACCACTACTTGTTGACCTGATGAAATCTAATGCAGTTTGTCCCTTGAAGATTTGTTTGCTGTTGTGTGCAATCTTAAAATAAATTCTTTAAATGATTTAATATGAAGGCAAGATGAGCAGAGAGCACGAACATGCTGAGGGATTGGCTGTGTTAGTTCAGTGAGAGTCGCACACTAATGTGTACACTTATGTCTGCACTTTGATTTGTTACATACGAACAAAATTAGTGCTGCACGTGTCTGTCCGCAAAGACAGGACCAATGTGTTTATCTGGTAGTTCAATGAAAGGCTTCAGTTAGTTAAGAGTGCGAAACAAGAATCTGCATTCAAGTTTGCAGTTTGTTGTACAATATTTGAAATTTAAAAAACAAAAGAAAAACTACACTTTTTGTTGTTTGATTGTTTTTTGTACGACTTGAACACTAAAGTGGCCCTCACATGAGATGACAGTGGCAGCAGTGGCCCTCAGCTCATTTAGGTTTGCGACCTTTGGTGTAGAGCGTGAGGAAAAATGTAATCCAAGTCAGAACTGAAAATGGAAAGATTCAGGAGCAGCTCTCTCTCTTTAGTTGTGCTCTGGAGTTTTGAATCTTTTTCTTTTTTGCAGACATGGATTCATATGGTCGTGTTGGTGCTCAGCTGCACTTCCTATTTTGGTTTTGTACTGCTCCTCAGTGGCTTCTGTGTGACCTGCAGCCCCCCTGTCAACCCTCTGGGGATTGAGTTACTCCAAATGTCCCACTCTCTTTTCTATATCACATGTGTTCTCACTACTGTGGCAGCTCTGTTACCCAGGTACGCGCACACACACACACTGCAAAAACTCATGTACAGGTAGTGTATTTCCTTTGGGGGCACTTCATAACTCATTAATAATAAAGAGCTTTACTCTAATGACACCTGGAGGTGCCAATGTCGTCATCACCGACACAGCTATACACTGAATTTGTTTTGTCACTCCAGTGGTTTCCATATTTCAATTAAACAATGTGGCAGAGTGGACTCAAACGCAGGACTCGCAGGCTGGTTGAGGATGTTTATTGTGAAGGCAGGATGAGCAGGACATGAGACGACTGGCTGACTGAATGCACACAGACAGAGGCGAACACAAGAAAACCGGACGCACGTGGAAAATAAACAGAGACAAAGTACAAACTGAAAACACTGAGTCAACAGCCCAGGAAACCTGACATCACTTTCATTGCTAAAACATTACCCAGATATCCAGGATCGTTTTTAAATACAAATATTTTAATTTGTTTATGACCAGACATATGCTTCAGGTAAAATAGTGCTGGTTACCATGGTTTCCAGGGGTCTTTTGGAGTCTCCAATTTTCTATTTTTGGAAACACTAATTTTAATTGGACCAATCAAAATTAATACATAAATAAAATATTGCAGTATTTTTAAAGAAACATATATAATAAGCTGTAGGCAACAGCACTTTAAGGGATCCTGTTAGGAAAAGGTTTAAATATTAACCTTTAATTATATGGTTTTAAAACTGAAATCATACAATTCCATGTATTATATATATGTGTAAATAGTAAACAGCCCGACACACATAACTACAGTTGTAAACAAAAAAAAAGATTCTCACAGGACTGGTTTTGGCAGTCCGACAGCTAGATGCAGTTCACCTTTTAATATTAAAGTTCATTACAGTGAAATTAGGCAAAGACTGAAATAGGGCTACAACAATTCACTGAGTAATAAAATCACAAAAAATTCTTTGCTACAATGTTTCGTTTCACACGAGGCCCTGTAGTGTGTCGACGTGTTAAACGACACGACCGCGAGTGCTTTACCCGCATTTGCTACTAAAAACAGACCTGCACTATAACGTTTTGACAACATGAAGCCCACACAGCCTTCAGTTTGAAACAGAAACGCTGCTAGCAGCCGCAGTGATGATGACTCTGGGACAGTTTAACATGGAGCCGGTGTTCTGAGAAACCATCCTACTCTGGCAAAACGTCCTACCCGTATTATAATTTGACGGTGACCTGCGACTGACCATAACCTTAAGAAGTATTCCGGATGGGTGAGAGAAAAGGAAGTTAATTCGGCGTTGGTGTTGTGCGCATGCGCCGCGTCTGCGCAAAAACATTGGGTAGGATGTTTTTCCTGGTAGGATGGATTCCCAGAATCCATCTGTTTACTGCGGAGCCCCTCTGATGACATGGTCCAAAAAATAAATATATTGAGGCCACAAAATACTATTTCAAGGGCACCAAATAGGTATAACGTGCGCATGAAATGCTAATTTGTGCCCATGAAACACTTGACCGATAACCGTGATCCTTCCCTTGCAGTTGGTTGACAATAAAATCTATCCCGGTGTCCAGGTCCTACTTACGTCTGTAAAGCAACTGGGCTCTCGATGTCCTGTTTAAATGTCTCTCCGTAATAATGGTTCCTTGCATTGCAGGCTTTTCAGAATGCATTTGTAGCTCATTCCCAGCCTAAAATAAAACTCAATCATACCGTCTCTGTCCACGGTGCATAGGTTTAGCCTACTTATGCTTATGTCTCTACGCAGCTGTCCAGGAATTGTATCAATATGTTGTGCGCACGTTATCTATTTCGTTGCCACAAATGCATAATTCGTTGCCACGTTCTATCCAATTCATGGCCACAAAAAGTATTTCGAGGGCACAAAGTAGAATTTTGTGGCCACAATTTATTTATGTTTTGGACCATGTCATCAGAGGGGCTCCGTAGTTTACACACCACGAAGAGGCGGAGGCGTTACCGAGAAACCGAGCTCAGGTTGAGTGAAAGAAAACGTGTTTCTGGCGTCCAAAACAGGAGCACAGTTCCAGTGATGACCATTAAAACCTTTGCTGGGAAAAATCTAGAGTGCCGAGTCCTTCATCAAAGCACCTGATCAACTCCAACGTGAAGAAAAACGAACTTTGTAGCTGCTCCATTCACACACAGAGAGTAATCTGCAGTAACCCTCAGAAGTTATGCAGATGACCTGTTAATTTAATAGGTCATTAAGTTAATAGGTCATCCAAAGAGTTAAAAGCCAGAGAATAAAAATAGGCTTTTAATCTGGACTTAAAAACGGCACTGATGTAGCCTGTCTAATATTAAGAGGAAGATTGTTCCAAAGCAACGGGGCCACAGCAGAGAACGCCCGGTCTCCTCTGAGTTTCAGCCGTGACTTAGGGACTGAAAGCAGCAGTTGCTCAGCTGACCAGAGGGAACGAGTGGGAACATAAGGCTTTCAACAAATCAGACAAATAAACGGGTGCCAAACCATTTAAAGATTTAAAAACCAATAAAAGAAGTTTAAAACGGATCCTAAATTTGATTGGAAGCCGATGTAGGAGGCCAAAACCGGAGTGATGCGGTCGAATTTCCTTCTACCAGTTAAAAATCGAGCCGCAGCATTGTGCACTAATTGTAAGTGTGACAAAGTGCCCAGCTCCTATTAAAATGGAATTACAGTAATCCAGGCGTGATGTAATAAAAGCATGAATTACAGTTTCTAATGTTAAACATTGTGTTAATTCAGTTGCATTAGAATTTAAAAATATGAAAATAAGAGCTTTTTTTCATAAGCCACATTTTTTTTACACATGCCATTAAACTCGTTGTTGTTAGATTGGGCCCGGGCATTTTGACTAGAGACCGGCCCACCAGGTATTAAAGCCATAAAGCCTTTGAATGAAAACAGCGCTGTTGTGACAGTGATGTACAGTCTTGTTGGTATATGTACGATTTCTATACATTTTACGTCAGATAAAAACTTTGTTCGCAAGATTCAGATAATTATTTAATAACAGCGAGACATTTTAAATGAGAATAAGAAAGTCTTTCTTTGTGCCCCCCTCTCCCTGTTAATGCCCTACCTGCCCCCCTGGCAACACTTTGCTAGATCCGCCCCTGCACAGTTACCAGCTGTCAGCTACCTAAAAAAGGATCCTGGTGTTATTTGTCTCTCAGAAACAGTTCATAACTTCAACTCATCCATGTCACCTAAAAGGTAAACCTGTTTCTCCATCACCTGTTCAGCTCTGATGATCCAGTAAGGACATCTCCTGGTTTCATCTTCATGTTTCCCTCTCACCACATATCCAAACCGACATCATGACCAGCAGCTTTACAGCTGTGGCTCCAGCAAACATCAGCTGATACTAGAAAGTAATATTAAATAAATTCTAACAACAGCTGATCAAGCTTAAACGTGCTGCTGTTGTTTAGCGCGACATCCGCTGGTTTCCTCTTTCTGGCGCAAAGTGGGCGACAAACAAACGAGAGAAAAGCTGATCAGCTGATCATTGATCAGTTTCATGATAAGTAGCAACAGGAGAGGGAGGATGAGAGAAGAAGAAACAGCTGTGCACAGAATAACTCCAGCTTTGTGTCTTTTCCATTGTAGCTGAAGTCCGGGACAAACTGTTCCTTTTCACCTCAACACGAAACGCGTAATATTTTCTCTGAATGCGAGACGATTCAGTTTTTTACGGAATGGTTGGAAACTCTAATAACTAACCTTATGAATAAAATAAAGTTCACTATCAGTAACATCATAGCACCACCCAGCTGTATAGAAACTCCGTCAAGCTGGCTAGAACACAGTACGAGTTATTGCAACTGACGGTAAAAAGTCAGCACAACGAAAATAAACTCCACCTAAACTTAGTTTATATCTGACCCAGAGAGACTGCAGGTCATAACTTCTTACCTGAAGTTCAGTTCACCTGACACTCGGACCGGCGGCCGCCTCGGGTCTCTGCTCCTCCTGCCTCCCCTTCCCTCATCCACCTGCCGCCTCTGTGGAAGCTCCGCCATAGCCACCACCAAACAACTGAGTTATTTTTACATTTTACACATCTGCCAGCATCTGGACAATCCACCACATTTTATTGTTTATATAGTTACAAAAAAACAAACAAACAAAAAAACATCGGCCCATAAAAACGAAAAATCACCATCGGCCCAAATGCCCAGTATGCCCGATGGCCAGTCCAGCTACGGGTTGAATACTTAAATATTATTTACATTACTTAATGTGTTCATCATCATTGCATCTGTTTTCAGCAGCACAAAAACTTGCTCCCTAATTTGAAAGTTTTTCAGGCAGACAGAGCAAAGGTACATTTATCTTATTTGATTTGACCTTTGACAGTACATGAGATTATTTATATAATTTTGCATTTAAGAAAAAGTTTTCTTTAAAAGTTTAATTTAAATATGGTACGTACATACAATCAAAGGGTTGAGGGGTTTTTGACAGGTGTTGTATGCAGTTCAACTTTCTCTTTTGAATAGTTACTATTTCTCATTAATAAGACAAAAGTATTTCTTATCTGATTACTTGATTAAACAGTGGAATAATAAATGGATTACTTGATTACTAAAATAATTGATAGCTGCACCCCCTACTGGTGCTGAGCAAGTGTGGCTTTCTTGTAAGAGTTTTCAGGAGAAAGTCTGTTCATGTAAAGAGAACAGCAGTATGGTTTAGGTTGCATCCGAGCAAACGAGAACAGTTTGTTATGCTGCAGCTACAGGACCTGGGCACTTTGCTGTCACTGACGCTGTGCAACAGGACAGTGACCTCAAGTAAATCAGCAACTCTGAGTGGCTGAAAAAGAAAAGAAACAAGGAACTGAAATTGAAATGCTGCGGTTGGATGTTGAGAGAGCGCTGCAGAAACAAATGCCTGGAAATCTCAACAACTGAAGAAACAAAGAGAAGAGTGCAGCAGAATTCCTCCCCAGTGATGATACAGACTGTTAAAGGACTTTCTATAAGCCACTGAATCATGAGTTGTACTCAGTTTTTCACAGGAACAAATAAAACTATTTTAATGTGACTTTATATGATTAAAAACATACTTTACATAGTGTGTGTAGTAAGTAACATATGCATGATGCATGATTTTACACTGATAGCCAGAAGGCCACCTATTCTGTGTTTATTTATTGCATATACGTCCAAGCCCAGCTAACCAGCTGGATTTCATGGTTTTGGGGTTTCAGTAGGGGCTCAGCCCATTCACTCCGTCTAACACAAACATATTTATATCCTCCTCACTTAGTAAGTCTGAGGGTAGGCTAAACAAACGGCTGCATCAGGAGTTCGTTCCAACAGCGGACCAGGAGTGGCCTACCTCGAACGGCCTGGTCTATTTGTTTAAAGAGAAGAAGAAGTAATAAAATGTTGTGCATATTTTGTTTGGAAGGGCCAAACTTCCTTCTTTTGGTCCGCATTTTTAAAAAACCCAGAGGGGTTTTTTGGTGTGTGTGTTCCTAAAACTGACTGGAATGAAATGGGGGTTGATCAAACTTAGAGTGGGTTAGTTTTATTTTCCCTTATCAGTGAGTGAGAGTACCTTAAGGTGACGTGTTGTTGTGATGTGTTTTTGTCTTGAGTATAGTTCTTTACTCACAAACTAACTGAGCTGTTTTCAGTCAATGTTGAGGGTGTAAGGTTTGACGTTACTTAATTGTAAGGCAACAAACGTGTAACAGCACCATCATATATGTCAGGAGCCAGACTTGGCTGGCACTCCACAAGGAACCGCTTGCTTGTTAAAGTCTAATCAAAATGTCACGTTACATATTGTTTTCTAAATTAGGACTTTTATCAGCATGAAGCAGAGTCTAAACCGAACCACTGCTTTAGAGCGAAGTCGTTAATAGAAAAAAAGGCGAAATCAATGAAGTTTGAAAATGTCACGTGCAGCCACAGCTCTAGAGGACTGACTGATGTGCTCTTCTCTACAGGCTGTTTTTTCAAGCTTTATGCAACACACTGCACCCATCTACAGTTTTGAAATCAGCTCACATGGATACAGTGGACTCTGAAAATTACCGCAGGAGAATGCAGCGCTGGAACATGACCCACTCCAAAACCAACAGGCTCTCGGCGGGTGCCGACAACGCTGGCCTGGAGCCCAGCTTAGCGTGAGAGCTACGCACATGCAGAGAGTTGCACTTGATACCTCTACTGATGCACAATCTCCCCTGAGAAAAGTATACCTGAAACTGAAGGAAAGGTTTCTGTTGATGTGCTGCACTGAAGTGTACATCACAGCCAGAACAGAAGTTTTGGTTCAGTAAAAGACTTTGACTCCAAAGAACACTGAATATAACTGGCTGCGTTTTGTATGAATGAGAAGTATGCATCTGTGATTTTATGAATAAAGTATGTGAAAGTAATCCATCCATGTGATTCATTCAGCGTCTGTTTAAAAATCACACCCAATGTTTATCTTTATATAATCTTTCTTGAACAAACGCACTGGTGTCGTGCTTGGGACAGGATTGGAGCTCACACACGGTTCATGTGTAAGCTGTGGTGACGCGTTATCTTGTATGTCAGTTGGATTCTGATGAGATTTGGCAGAGTGCGAGAATCCTGTGAACCTGTGCGGCACATCATTTGACGTAAGAAGTTAGGTGTGTAGGCAAAAAATGGCACCAAATTTGACCACGGTCTGGAGAAATTACTGACGGCTGCTTTTGCAGCAGAGCGTGAAGCATTTATCTGTCAAGACTTAATACTAGACCGTCCCGTTATTTTCTTTTCTTATGATGCTCAGCATTCAACAAAGGCTCTAATTAACCTCTGTACTTGAATGACAGTAAGACAAACACTGATCAGTTTCTCAGGTTTGACTGATCAATATTTAAACATTTATTCTATTTTTTCGTCATAGCTTTCAGCTCCTTGTTTTTATGCTTTGGATTATGTTTGTAATGAATCCAACCAGGTTTTCATCTGTCCTGCAGTTTAAACAGAAGCCCTCGTTTAAAATCACAGTATTGATGTAAGTAATTGCTGTGCCACTAAATGAATAGATACACAGCCTGGAAACAGAAAAATAGATTTACATGTTTCAAAACCAAATTTCAAAAACATATTAAGGATTTTTATCGTGAAGACTTGTCTGAACCAAACTGAATTTAACCAGATAAACACACACACACGCACACATGCACACACAAACATAGTAACTTACATATAAAATGATATATAACTTATAAAAATAAAATATAAAACAAGCAAACACAGAAGTCAAAATAAGACGTACATAAAACAATTATTATACTAAATAAGATTAAAAGGCAGATCCAGTTTAAATACGCACTCTCCTCTTCACCTCTCCTGTGCACATTGGATGGATTCAGGTATTTAAAGTTACCTGCCTTCACTACCTCTGCTCCTTGCATCTTCACTGAATGTTTGCCTCTCATTCACATGCATGTATGCTGTCGTGCTTCTGACTCATTCCTCCTCTTTCATACCTCGACCTTGTCAGACTGTCTTCCTGCTCCCAAATCTCAAGCATCAAGGAGACAGTAAACGTAGGCTTTCTTGCAAGAGGGTGGAATAATCCATGTGTTTCAGTATAATTTAAATCCATTAAATTATGTTAACAACAATATCACATAAAAATATTATTAATAATATTACATTGTTATATGAGTAAATTAAAGTTAGATTTGTAGAAATGCCACTTTTTCACATTTGATTGGCCCAATTTCGCTGATTAGCTGCCCTGTTTTATCTAAACACTTCTCAAAAATGTGGGACAGCTGATGTTTCAGTTGCTGTATGGCCTCAACAGATCAGAGCGACCTTCTGATATTCAAATTAGGCACCGAATGGGAAATGAAAAAAAAGGGACTTTGAAAGTGGCATGACTGTTGGTGCCATGCAGACTGGTCTGAGTGGTTTAGAAACTACTGTCATTTTTCTATGGTTTACATTGGATTGTAAAGAAAGAGAGAATATATTCAGTTGGTGGCAGTTCTCTGGGCAAAAATGCTTAGTTGATGCTAAGGGATGGGGAGAATGGACAGTTTGTTTCAAGCCCAAAGGAAGGCAACAGCTAACAAATATATGAATATATGAAATGAAAATAGGATATTCAAGACCTTGTATGTGATGACAAAGGTTTTAAATTCAATTCTGGATTTGACAGGGAGCCAGTTCCTCACAGTTTTACTGGAGACTGGAGGAAGATAACGAAGAGGAGTCTCCATTTACATGAACAAAGTCTACAAAGTCAGAGTCTATTATATAGATATGATTCAACCCACTGCAGCACAGTACCATTAATATCTACAACATGCTATAATCACTGTAATAAAACATTATGGTCGACAGTGTCGAACGCTGCTGTCTAGCAGGACAAGCACAGAGATGAGTCCACTGTCAGAGGCCATAAGAAGATCATTTGTAACCTTGGTTGGATTTTAGACTTTTTAACTGACAGATCTCAGTGTGTGTGAGAGTAAACGGCTGTTTTTCCAATCAGCTGAATTCTTCCACTGGTTCACCACAGCTTTGTTTTCTCTCTCCCCTGCTATATATTTTGTACACTAATGACTGTCATAGTACACAGGCTGAAAGGCATTTCATTAAATATGCAGATGACACAGTCATTGTACGCGTCCTTCATGGTGAAGAGTATTCCCATGGACCTGCTGTGGATGAGTTTGCTTCTTGGTGTGATCAGTCCTTAAAGATCAAAACCTTACAAACTAAGGACATGGTAATTTACTTCAGGAAGCCCCCCTCCAACAGTAGTAAATGGTGCAGCCATTGAACTGGTGGATAGTCATAAGTATTTGGAGGTTGCTCTTGATAAGGCTCTGTCCTTTGAGTCACATTTTGACTCTACAGGGAAAAAAAGGTAAAACAACGATTGTACTTTTTAAGGAGATTTTAACGTTTCACCTCAGATGATTACCTTTTTTATAAAAGTTTTATTGAATCTGTTTTAATCAGCTCAGTGCTGAGGAAGGCAACCTCTGTCATGTCATGTTCAGACCATCCTCTCTTTAGAGACTTTCACCTGTTTCCCTCAGGTCGCTGGTATAAAGTGCCGCAGGGAAGACCGAGAGACATAGAGTGTCTTTTATACCTGCTGCTATTGTTATGCTCAATAACACTAAGCCATAAGTGTTGTTGCCATCACTACTGCACATTGCACTTTGTTGCTACAGATAAAATTTGGGATGTTCTTCCTCTTTTGCTTGTTTGGGGGTTTTGTGTTGTTCGGTGTGTGGACAAACTGCAAATCAATTTCCCACTGGGGACAATAAGTTTCCTTTAACGCTGACCTTCACTAAAAGTGTTTAGGTTTTGTGATGAGCTCTGAAACCTGACCCAAACTCTTCAAATAAACCATTCATCCACAGATGATCAGTTAGCTTACAACTGCTGTTTTAAGGATTTGGAAGATAAAAGGAAGGCTGGAGATTGGCCTACAATTAGTTAAAACAGCTGGGTCTTTTACGTTATGGTTCAACTAATACCAGCTTGAAGGCCTGTGGTACATGTCTGCTTAATAGAGATCATATTTAAGATTAAAACATTAATTAATTGAATGACTTCCTTTAGCAGTCTTGTAGGAATGAATGGATGCCTTTATTTTGTCGGTTGCAGTTGCCTGCATCTGAAATTGACCTTGCCGACCGTACATACAATACACCAGGGGTCAGCAACCTTTCTGATGATGAGTGCCATCTAAAATTTCCTCAGAGGTCAGTGTGCCATATGACTGCATTAGCAATAAATGTAATAACAGTTACACACTATATAGAAGAACTTCATAGAATTATATTTGTTCGTAGATGCTGGCAAAAAAAGACACTTTTTATCCATATGAATATGGATAATATGGCATGTTTGCTACAGTTTTTCTCGATTGGTTTGGCTCATTTCTTGAAACAGAAATGACATTCTCAAAATAACACAGACAAACCTCCAAACCTCTTGGCAAATGTTCACAACAGAATGGCATTTCTCATTCATTTTATCAAATGGCAAATGCCTTAGTACATGTCTCAGTTGTCTCAGTGCATCTTTGCAAATGATTAAGTACACGTAGCCTACAGTTATACAGTTAGCCCACATTTAGCACATTTTCCAAATGAATAGATCCTGTAGATCTAAACTGATTAGTTGATTCTCAGTCTAATGATTATTCCTCCAAAACATGTCAGCATGATGTCATTGTATAAGTACTCGCATGCACAACTGTCTGTTCAATTGTCAAAATTGGTCAAGAACATAATACCATGAATACCATACATGAATTTCTTTGAATATTTGATAAATTGATGACAGTCATTGACAGTCAGGTGAAACTAGACTAACGAAGGGGGAGCGTCACACACAGGTGTGTTCCATGATTGTGTGCTGCCAAACACGGATATATAGAGCTTGACCAGAGCCAGTCCGAGGCTCTGAACATGGATAGACAAGGCCAAGCAAACGGACAAGGGGAAGCTCTTCCTCAAGGAAGAGGAGGAGGAGGAGGAGGACTGAGAATGCGTGGTGGAGGAATAGGGGGAAGAGCCCGAGGAGCGCGAAGACACTGTGCTGTCCCGAATGAAATTCGGGCCACGATTATAGACCATGTCATAAACCATGGCCTCACAATGGCAGAGGCAGGTCGTCGAGTGCAGCCGAATGTGCCTCGCTCTATAGTCTCCTCCATCATCCAAACCTTTCGCAGGGAAAACAGGTATGTACTCTATGTAATCTATGATGGAGTTACATGCTGTATAGGACAGGGCACTGTGCGTGAGGCAAAGAATGTATAACTTACTGTAGAGATTTTGTGTGCATCTGCCTACAGTAGTAGGTCTATACTAGCAGGTGGAGAGGACTAGTGGAATGTTGTGATACTAAATATGACAAGAAATATATTGAACTAATTACTGTAAACTATGGAATTACATCATTTATACAGTTTAGAGTAGTATTCCAGTCACTGTGCAATGTTGCATTAGGATTGTGGTGAAGTTACTGTGAGTAAAACAATAACACAATTACACTGGTAACTTACTGTATTCTGTTCTTTGTGTAGGATTGGACGACAACCTCACGTGGGTGGCAGAGGACAACTGCTCAATGAACAACAGGAAAGACAGATTTGTAGCATGGTGATGGCAAATAATGCCATCACACTGAGACAGATCCGAGATGCCATCCTTCAGGACGATCATATATTCCAGAATATAAACACAATAAGCATAAGTTATTCAGCAGTTCTTGGAGAGTGTTTGGGATATAATATGTCACATGTAACAATTCTGGATGATATCCAACAATTTTGAAGCAGAAACATTGTTTCAGTGACAAGTTATAGGTGGCAATCACTTTTTGGCAGGCTTAAAATGGCATATTATGGGTATTAATGATCCTTTAAAAGTTATTCAGCATTTCTTAGAGACTGTTTTGGGATATGATGTGCCACATATAACCCTTTTGGATGATACCCAACAAGTGTGATGCAGAAATATTGTTTCAGTGACAAGTTATAGGCCACAATCACTTTTTGGTAGCGCTAAAATGCCATGTTCTCAGTCGTTATTCTGCACAAACAAGAAAGAGTCATGGTGATACTGGCACAATAGGTCTTTATTGTTTTAACTACTATTCGACAGTCTTATAACAAATATGAACAACGAGAGTAGACATACTAAAGCTGTAGGCATTAATTATTCCATCGTGATGCGTGTAGTCATTCGTGACTGCGCTACACACTGAAAGCAACCTTCTGACAAGCGTCATAATTCGGTTACAAGAAACGTTAAAGCTCCATAAATGCATACCTTTGCCTAATAACAAAGGCATAAATGTGTTTGGGTTTTTTTCCCCCACGTTATATCAGTTGCACAGAAGTAGCTGGCAACGCAAGTAATCCAGGCGCTGCAGCTTTAAGCAGCTGCGCGCGCTCCCGCGGACGGCAATCACTTTCTGGCAGACAATCACTTTTTGGCACAACACCGGCTGCTTCCAAATAGAGCACATTTCATTTATAATGTTGTAAATCCAAGCCCATCATGTATTCATGATTTGAATCCTGGGTTGTGTGAAATCCCAGAAATACACCTTAGACAAAGAGAATCTGTGAACTTGGGTGTACGTCTGTTAGGTTATGTTGTGGTGATCCTCGAGTTGGTGGATTTGTGTTCATACTGGAGTGCACAATTAAAACCAATGGAAGATGGACAAGAAAAGTTCAAAGCCATCAGGTGCTCAGTTTAGAAAAAATAGAAAAGAAGAGAAACGAGCAAAAGATGCAGGTAAGCAGATGTGTGATTGGATAATGGCAGCTCATCCTGAAACTATCAGTGTGTTTTTATGGGGCGGGGGGGGCGCCAGAGGGAGTGTTCGCCCGGGACTCCAAACAGGCTAGGACCGCCACTGAACACCACAGGCTGTTATGTCCATCCCTTTATCATCTTCTGATTGCTGGACAATTTCACAAACTTCAGACTATCTCTTTTTTTTTTAATTATATTTTTATTGAAGAGAAAAAAAAGGACTTGTTACAATAAAGTGCATTGACATTATTTAGCCAAAAAAAAGGATAAGAAAAAACAACCTTTTTCTTAGTCCTTTTGTTTTACATTCTGATAACAAAAAAAAATAACTCATTGGCTTGACAGTGTGTTACATAATGCAGCATATTTAACTTATTTACAACGACTACATTAGGTACATATTATGAAGTTGAGGGTCAACCTGACATTGTACAATACATGGGAGATACACCAATTCAGGGCTGGTCTTACCTAAATTCAGGGCGGATGGGGGACACAAAGCTAATCCATTTATTCCATATTTTATAAAATTTGTCTTTTCGAATTTTTAAAAAGAATGTCAATTTTTCCATTTTAAATATTTCGAAAACCACATTAAACCACTCCTCAAGTGTTGGCGGAGTTGGATTTAACCACTTTCTGGTTATTGATTTTTTGCTGGCCGCTAATAGCGCTTGTAAGAGTTTTGTGTCCCCTCCCCGGACCGAGCCAGCAACCAAGCCCAAGTACAAATTTACAAAATTGATGTCAAATTTTATCTTAAAAACCTCACACAAAGTTTTAGGGATTCCCAGCCAGTAATTTTTTAAGTTAGGACAGTCCCAAAAGATATGATAATGATGTGCCTCTTCTGATCCACATCTCCAGCATTCTGCTGTCCCATTTTTATATTTAGTTTGATGAGGGGTTTTGAAAAATCTAATAATGTTCTTCCAACAGTGGTCTCTCCCAGAGGTGGGACCAAGTCATTGTTTTGCAAGTCTCAAGTAAGTCTCAAGTCTTTATCCTCAAGTCTCAAGTCAAGTCTCAAGTAATGTCAGGCAAGTCAGAGTCGAGTCTCAAGTCACTGGTGTAAAAGTCCGAGTCAAGTCACAAGTCTGAAACTTTGAATTTCAAGTCCTTTCGAGTCTTTAAAAAAAAAAAACGAAAAAATAATGTTGCAGTTATGCTAAATGTAAATATTAGACCATGTAATTTTAAAATCTGTGTTTTTCTCAACACATGACAAAATAGTGAACTTAGAAAATATACACAAATTGTGAAATTGCACCTCTTTAAAATGCAGCTCAATTAAACCTAGCTCCAAGAATAATTTTCACCGACGGTTCTGAGATAAGCTGCATGTTATTCTTGGATGCGGTTGTAGGACCGGCTTTAAAATCGCATGACAAAAATATCATACACATTAAAAAAAAACTGCATCACCAACGTAGCCTGGAAAACATTTGCTAGTTAGATGAAGTCAGCTATCTCATCTTAGCATATTTATATGCATATTTATAATCATACGGTTCTTGGAGTGAGTGCACACACTCATGAAGTTTAGTAACTTCAGGTCACTGCAACAAGCCCAGGTACAGTTTACCGACGGATGGGTGCAGGACCTTGAAACGCACCGTGTAGAACGAAAGACCATCGTACGTATCATAAGTTTACCAGTCTCACAAATCGTCGTCATAAATACACATTCGTTAACCGTTTATTAATAGGACCTTTGAGCTCAACGGTAATTAATTAGTAGTGGAAATAATTTCTGGTAGCATCACAGAAATGTAGCAGTGACAATAATATTGTATGTTGTAATCGCACTGGACAATTAGTGATACAAAAAACCTGTTTTATCCTGTGAATAAAAGTATATGTTTTTGTCAATGTACCATAATAACAGAAGCGAAACGCAATATTGTGTCAGGACAATTCACTATTTATGCACAATAAATAAAGGAGCATAGCGCGACAATTTCTGTTCAGCGCCAGACTTGCTTGTAACCTATATCACCAATTATGTTATGAAAATGACGCATTAATTACTAAAAAACACTGACCTTTGTGTAAATGCTTGGAGCAGACTAACCTGTGAGCTGGAGTGTTCTAGGACGTTATATTTGATCTTTGAATGGCTGAAATCCAGGCCACCCGTCGCCTCTTTGTTACTTCGGAAACATGGCTTGAACAATTTCTCTTCAACGACGTAATCCGATAACAACCGATCTCTTTACCCGTCGGCTTCCCGTGGCTGTCATGTGACCGGCTATTGCAGTTAATAATACAACGGCTTCTTGACATTTTTGTGTTTCTTTTTATCGCTGTGTGACTGATTTTAATTGAAAGCCTGCGTGCGCTAGTACCGCTTGCCACGAGTTCCCAGAATCCTTTGCGGTTATACCCGTGAATGACGTCACATTTTCAATCTCTATATAATATGCATGTTAAATTTTATATTTGGGGTAAAATATCAAGTCTTTTCAAGTAAACCGGTTCAAGTCCAATTCAAGTCCCAAGTCATTGGTGTAAAAGTCCAAGTCAAGTCACAAGTCTTAGAACATTTTTTCAAGTCAAGTCTAAAGTCATAAAATTAATGACTCGAGTCTGACTCGAGTCCAAGTCATGTGACTCGAGTCCACACCTCTGGTCTCTCCAAGATAAAGAACTTGTTGAGTACCAATGAAAATTACAAATCCTCTCCCAGTTCTCGTTTGTTATACCCATCCCCGATTCCAATTCCCATTTAATCTTAACATTTTGAGTAGTATCCTTCCTTGCTTGAAGGAGCACATCATATAGTTTGGAGATTGCTTTTCCCAGAGAACTATCATATGCTAATTTAACTATCTTAAAAATTTCTGACTCAACCATATTTGGGTTTGGGATATTGCAGTGTTTATTAAAGTAATCCTTCATTTGAAGAAACCTGAAGAAATCTACTTGTCTTAAGCCATTTCTTATTTGTAAAGACTGGAAACTCTGTAGTGTCCCTTTATGTGTGAAGGAATGGAATGTTGTTAGTCCACTCTCTATCCAGGACTGAAATCTATTATCACTTTCATTTGGTTTAAAATCTGTGTCATAAGCACACCATCTAAATACTTTTAGTATTCGTTCACTACCACATATTTTAGTCACTTTATTCCATATTTTTAAAGTGTGGCTAATCCATGGTCCTTTATCTTCTAAACGGTCTGCCAATTTTTTTTATCCGCAATTGAGGCTCGTAGTTGGAATTTAGGGGTTGTATTGAATTCTATGGATTTCCACTTAGCTTTCAAATTCGGGTTACACCATTGCAGCAGGGGGATGACCTGAGATGCATAATAGTAGTATTGTAAGCATGCGAGCGTTGCCCCCCCTTTTTGCCTTGCTTAACTGTAAAGATCTAAATTTAATTCTTGTTTTTTTCCCATGCCAAATAAAGCGCGAAATCCATTTGTCCCATTCCCCAAACTGTGTTTGACTTACTTCAACAGGCAAAGTTCTAAATAAATAGAGGAGTCTTGGGAGTACGTTCATTTTCACTGCTAATATCCTTGAATTTAAATTTAAGAAAGGCACCAGATTCCACCTATCTAAATCAAATTTTATGGGACCATACTTTACTTGTGATAGATTAGAAATATTCTTAGTTAGAATTATTCCCAAGTATTTAAGTGTTTCAGCTTCCCAATTTATATTATAATTATCTCGTAAAGTGTTAGATGCTGTATAGTTAAGTGTTCTTCAGACTATCTCAAACTGATTTCTTGAACAAGGCAGTGAGTTCACTAAACGCAAATGGGGGTTCCACAATCGCCAGACCTCAAACCATTAACGCACTTTTGGGATGTGGGTGGAACAGCAGATTCCATCTTGGATGTGCAGGTGACAAATCTGCGGCAGCTGCACGGTGTCGGAGTATCTCGTGTGCCTAATTCAGCGGTTGGTGAGCGTGTGTATTTCCTGTAGGCGTGACTGAGCTGAGCAGTTTTTACTTCTCTATTTGGCCGCTCCACTAGTTAGACCAACACCGAACTAAGGCTAACTGAAATCTGCTGGAGAGATGAGTTCTTTCAGTGATGCATCTTTCGAGGACTTGAGTGACGAGTTAGCGAGTCTTGGGTAAGGCCAGGTTAGGAATTATAAACACCTTTCACCTGTTGGAAAACATTAAGCTGCTAAAAGCGATACTTTACGCGATTCTTCACCAGCGCGCACCAATTTGATGAGCAGGATAAAAAGCAAGACCATAGCTTTATACCACTGTTGTTACACGGTAAAGTCCTTTTACAAAGAGCTAACTCGTTTATCTTTAGACCATATATTGTGACATGTTTCATCGTCTCTGTCTTGTGCTGTGTATTTAGGAATGACAGGATGTGCTTCTTAAATCAGTGTTTTGTGAAACAGTGTGAAACTGAAATCTACAAGAATTGTAACTTACTAACATAAATGATTATCATATAACGTTTTCTAAAAGCAAAAATTAAACAGCTGAGTTCCGTGTTAACAGGTTGTTACGTAAGTTATGTGTACACTTCTAATTTACTTTGCACGAGGGGAATATTGTCAGTTGTAACATGCCGAAAACAAGTTCCAGTACCGACTCACTGTGCAGCCTATTAACACTTCGCTCAGCTATAAATTCTCTCCGTGTAATGTTTTGTGGAGTTTTCTGTTGTGTTCTGGTCCCTCCTGCACATATCAGACCCACTCAGGACAAAATTTGCAATTCCAAAAGAAGCGCCATGGCGCGTTTCAGAGATGTCGAGGACTGCCCGTTCCGCTCCTTAAAGCAGTTTGTTTGTTTGTTTGTTTGTTTGTTTGTTTGTTTGTTTGATTGTTTGATTTACGGAAGTCGGGTGCCGACAAAATCGCTTCGATTTAAAGCCGCACAGAACAAAACTGCGCCCGAAACTCAACTCCGAAAACACGCAGCTGGTATTTAACGGTTACGATCATACTGGCCTAATAACTTGTGACTCTATCATACCGATGGTATGTTCTAACGTTGTTGATACTTTGTTTTTTTTGAGGAAGGACAAATATAATGTTAAACCACAGGATGCTGCACACATGGTGACTGAACTTTTAGTGTGCTTATATATTTCACGAATTGTTAGAGAAGCTTTCTGTAAACGCAACAAATTCCAAATCCACAATCCTCAGGATGTATCCACAGACTGCTCTGACAAACGAGGTCTTACTATAAATGCACTGAATAAAGTCAGCATGGAGTTTCTGGAACAGTCGTATATGATACCTCAATAACGCTGCAAACATCCATCCATCCATTCTCTTCCACTTATCCTTGTCAGGGAGGCAGATGGCTACCATAGAGAAACAGACATTCACTTAAACGCCCTTTAACATTTAACCACACTATCACACATCTTTAGACTGTGGGAGGAAGCCAGAATACCCAGAGAGAACATGCAAACTCCACACAGAAAGGCTCCGGCCAGATGGTGCATTTAAACTCAGGACTGCCACTCTGCAAACAAGAAATAGAAAAACTTAATGTTCAGTGTGGAATTTAAACGGATAATTCTGCAGCTGGTTTTAAAATATGATCAGAACCTTTTGAATCTAGCGGTTTTTCTTGAACTGTTGCCTTCAGTGATATTTTTAAACAGTCCCAGCAACTTTTAATGCAAATTAAGAACTTTCACATCCTTTTACCAGTTCCCTTTATATTTCCATACAGTCTGAGGTTCACAGTACTGCAGAGATGACCTTGAATCATAACATAAGCCTGTTCTTTCACGTAATTTTGCACAACAGTGTAAAAAGCATACAGGTTCTGCATATGAGACAGAAGTCCCAGCAGTACACTTTCCTTATAAAAGTCAGCATTTTCATTCAGACCTGGTCTTCAGGAAAAACATTAGATGAAGCCCACGGCAGATTATTTAAATCTGCATTTTTTAGACCAGGATTAATTCCAGCTTCACTCTCTGTTAAAGTCGTTGTCCAAAATCGTCACATTTTAACACTCACCAATGTCGCTTATGGTTGTGAAATGGAGAAATAACATTGCTGTACAGTGTTGTATGTAAAAGTTTCAGCATGTAACACTGAGCAAGCAGCTTTAGGTGCCAAATAAGTTTTTCCAAGTCTTTGTAAATTGAGCACAAGCTCAGATGATTACTGTGATTTGTCCATGCTGTTGTATAAAGACTGCTGTTGTTTCTGTTGAAATATTAGAAATCAATTTGACACTGTAGCTAAAAGATGGGCCGTGTGTCAAAATGTAGATAAAAATTAGACCTTTCATATCATTTATCTAACAATGGTTTTATTAGATTTTAAAAATAAAAAAAATCATATTACTATTGCCTTGAAGGTGGTACCACTATGACCTGTCTCGCCATGCTGCAGAGGCCCTTCTCTTGTCCAATGGGACGGATGGAAGTTACCTCCTGAGAAACAGTAATGAGGGATCAGACTGCTTCGCCCTGTCCGTTAGGTGAGTGAACGAGGGAAGTGCACCATGGGTTTGGAACCGTAACAGTGACAAAACAATGATGTCACAACAGATGCAGAGTTATCTTACCTGATTATAGCTTTATTTTTTACTTTTAGTTAAATTCGCCTTGCTCCCCATGTCTTGTCTTGCACAGTTTGGTTTCTCACTGGTGTGTTTAGTAATAACAGAGTCACCAGATCCCCTTAATGTCGAGGTTAAAGGTTTAAGTTTTTCATTGCAGTTTTCACCAAGTATTCTAGTATTAGTCACACAAAGCGTGTGTGTGGACGGGTATTAACATCTTCATGGGGACCAAAAATTGGTAGTTTACTGTACTTGTGGGGACAAACAGCCCCCATGGAGACCAAAATCCAGGTCACCACGAGTTTGAAGGCATTTCTGAGACTCAAAATGTGGTTTTAGTGTCAGGGTTACAATTAGGTTATGGTTAGATTTAGAGTAAGGGTCAGGGTTAGGCATTCATTTTTGATGGTTAGGGTTAGGGTAAGCGGCTAAGGAAAGCATTATGTCAATGAGATGTCCCCACAAGGATATAAATACACACACATGTGTGTGGGGAGAAAGACAGAGAGGTGATAGTGAACCACCTAGAAACACTTTGTTAAAAGCAAGTATGTGAATCTTAACAATGATGAAGAAAGGAAACACGTACTTGCTAAATTTTGAAGCTAAATATCTGCAGGTCTGTGGTTAGTGTACTTCTACTTGTGAATGACTTTTAAAGTGAAACATTTATGCTGTTTGTCATTTGACATAGGGCAAAGGATTCAGTGAAGCATTTTCAGGTGACACGAAATAGCAATGGCTATGTGTTTGGTTTTAATGAGTTTCCAACCCTTCAAGACTTTGTCAACCACTTTGCTAACCAACCTCTGCTGGGCAGCGACACAGGTATGCAGACCATGATCTTCATCAAAAAACGTAATGCTAGCTATGATGCACACATAAAGACTGCATTAAAACACACCCAAGAAGTATACTGACAAACAGGAATGTACGTCCATCTTTATTTCTTCCGTGTTTTAAAGTCGGCTTGCCGGGCATATAACCAACCTTTGTCTCTTAACCAGGAACCCTCATTGTTTTGAAGAGTCCGTATCCATGGCGTGTGGAGGAGCCATCTATTTATGAATCTGTGCGAGTTCACACTGCCATACAGACAGGACGCACAGAAAATGATCTGGTAGCAAATGCACCTTCGGTACGACAACCATTGCAAACACCCATGTAGTCTCATGTGAGCAACATCTGACGAATTTCGTGGGAAGGGCTCTTTTTCGTCATAAATACAAGCTCGCAGCTCTCACATGTTTAAATATTAAGTAGTGTGCTCTGATGATGCCTAAACAATTCGTAAAGTCTTTTTTTATTATGGAGACTTTTTTGTGCTCAAATGATCAGGCTTTGCAGTTGTGATAAGCACGTTTGGATTCAACTAGCAACAACTGCAATAAGTTCAGATTTCTCCCTCAGTCTTTATGTACGGACAATGATTATCTGACCACAGCAACTTTTGGTGTGATAAACCTTTTTTATTTTCTAGGTGACCTATTACTCTGTATTGTACGTCACATTACTCTAAATAAAATCTAAATATGTTGCATTATTCGTAATGGGTATTCACACAAGTTATTTTAACTTAAAGATTATATAGCCAAGACTTATTCACAGTATGCAGCTTAAACTGGAATAAACCACAGTTATTCTTGAAATGTTTACAATTTAAAATGTATTTTCTATTTTTTCAGCTGGGGACAAAGGAAGGCTTCCTGGTGAAGCAAGGGGCAATTGTGAAGGTAACAGCAGTTGACATGCAAGAACAGTTACTTAACTGATTCTCATCACAAATACTTAGGAAATCTGTTTGTGTTTCGTTGCAGACAGAAATCTTATGTAAATGTGTGAAACAAGAATAATTCAGAAACATGGCTTCAGAGTTTGACATGAAGTAACATTGAAGTAATTGATTTGATTTTGATTTTATATATGCTGTCAATCTTTTCTGCAGAACTGGAAGCAAAGGTGGTTCACGCTCAACAGATATGAACTTAAATACTTCAAAGACAAAATGGTAAGTCTGCTCAGCTCAGTGGTGCAGTGGCTAGCACTGCCATCTTTCAGAAAGCTTATGTTTCCTCTCATAGTCCAAAGATGTACATCTTATTGGTGTATCTTCTCACTGATTCCAAACTGGTTCTGGTGTAAACTCAAAAGACACGACGTTGTAGCCTCAACACAAGCTTTTCATTTCCACACCACATTTTCCCGCACACGCACACAAACCACAATTCACCGCAGGCTACCGCACTCTCGCGATATAACAGAAAACAACAAGTTAACAATCTCTCTCTTTCTTGTAAAATAAAGATATAAACATACAGGTTTAAAACATATGTGTATCTGTCTATCTATCTATCTATCTATCTATCTATCTATCTATCTATCTATCTATCTATCTATCTATCTATCTATCTATCTATCTATCTATCTATCTATCTATCTATCTATCTATCTATCTATATATACAAAAAACAAAAACTTGTCAACATTGATGAACATTCAAGAAATTCAGATGTGCTTCACTTTAACTGAAGCATACTATAACTACACAAAATAAATAACAGTGCATTTTAATGCAAAAAAACAAAGGATCACAGTATCCAGAGTCTAGTGCTTGTAGAAGGATTAAAGGTGAAACTCCCTTTTTTGTCAGACAATCAGCAAGTTGAGATTTGGAATCTGACCAACAAACCAACAAATTCAGACGGGTTTGTCTGATTTCTAGCCCCAGTCTCTTCTCTGTAACCTGCTTAGTGGACTTGAGTGCATCAAACAAGGAATGATTGTCAGTCACACAGATCAACAGAACAGCATTCAGACCAGTGTTACCAGTTGTAAGCTCAGAAAAATGTGCTGCCAGGAAGACTGCACTGTCTATTCCATCTGACATGGCAAGAGTTTCTCCTGCCAGTGTACTTCTGACCACACACCTGATTTTCTTAGCCTGCCAAAAGAGAGGACAAAACTTTCCCCCTTTACCCATAAGGACGATTAATGCCCCTCCTTGAGTACAGCCATCAGGAAGGTTACCAAAAGAAGCATCACTGAAAACAACCAATGCCAAATCCTCACTGTTACCCAAGTGCTGAAACTTAAGAGTTACTTTCTCTGCCTTAGGTTTACAGAAACCTTTGTTCACTTGAATGGACTGCACAGTTACATCTTTAATATTAGATGCCAGGCTGCATGTGTCAAACATCACATCTGGCCTCGTTTGTTTGGTAACCCACAAAATCTGTCCTATTTTGACCTGAATTGCTCCCGTTCTGTTTCGCTTAAAGAAGCCTCCCTCTCCCTCTTCTCGTTTGGCTCTCGGCGAAGGCGGTCACACTTTTCTCCTCTCTTCTCCCTTATCTTCCCCGCTTAGCTTCTTATGTCCTTGTCTTGTCTCGTGTTTTTACTTTTCCCTGGAACAGTCTCTCACTGTCGTTCTTTAAAACCTAAAAGAGAATTATGGATTTGATTAACTGGTCTCTGAATGCTATTGACACCCTTTTCTCAACGAGAAGTCTGGGCTCGGGAGAGCCCGAGTGCCCTGGAGGGACTTTCCCTGCCGGATACACGATGGACGGGTGGCAGAAATGGAGGATCGTGTGCCTGGCGGGACTGTCGATCGAGGACGCTGAAGATATCGACCTATTCGAAACCCTGATAACAGGGTTCTTGCTGATCGGAGCTGGCTTGGCCCTGACTTATTGGAGAATTAAGAGAGCGGAACCAGCTGTTCAAACCCCCACAAGACTGTCCGCTGGGATTGAAACGATGGGACGAGGCGCGACTTCTCAGAATGGGCTCACTGAGTGCAGCATGGATAAGATCTTGGAGAAGCTTACGGCTGCTGTGAATACTCAGAATAACCTCTGAGCGAATGACAAGACCACGGAGCGCAAGTTTGATCACATCATGGAGAAGCTCGCGGCTCTCCAACGGGAGATTGAGAGACCAGTGTCGGACTGTTAAGAACAGCTTTGAAATTCCCATGAGTTGTTCGCACTAAAGAAAAACCACCATCATAATGTGCAGAGGAGTTTTGTTGTTTCCTGTTCTCATACTGTCCTCCCAGGAGCCCAGCATGAGTAGAGGTCTCTTTTTTTCCTCTTGTACTTTCCCATTGTAGTGTATATTTCAGTGTTTTTCTGTAACGCTACCGACCTTTATCCCCATGTGATGTCTGTGTTGTGTGTGTAAGGTCGGGGGGGTGTCCCATTTCACTGCAGGGCAACCTGCATGTGGCGAATAAAGCCTTGATTGATTGATTGATTGATTGATTTACAGCCTGTGCTGCTTGTAACTGAACCGGTTGTATGTTGTCAATGTAAAGTTGGTTACGTTACGTCATTAACTGTACAAATGTCCATACCAACATTAAAAAGAAGCTGTCATGTTCTTCACGCCCCAATAGGAAGGTAGATTTCAGTACAGGAATGACATGAGTTGCAGAGTGACTTGAACTAGCCCAAAGGAAATGATCAACATGACATGCAAGCACTCCTGTGATCTCAGATTGTTCCTTTTGCCAATAAAACACCTCGGGATCAACCTGTGATATTTTACCACCAGTGCTGAGCATAATGTCTTTGACCTTATTGTACCAATGAAGTGAAGCATCTGCAAGTCCATATACACACCTTTTAAATTTCCATAGAACATTGTCCTTGTCAGCCTTAGATGGGGGCAAAGATAAATGTCTCTTGACAGCTCCATTCCCTGCAAAAAGGCAGATTTAATGTCCATTGAATTCACTTTCCACTTGTTTTGACATATCACAGCTAGCACCAGTCTGAGGGACTCAGATGCACATGTTGGACAGTCTTTTTGTAGTTCCTGAGTATTAACTTCTTCAAACCCGCATGCCACAAGTCGGGCCTTTGGGACAACACCATTAGTAGTTTCTTTGAGTGTACAGACCCATCTAGTAGACACACATTTTTGATCCTGGTCTTTCACTTCATCAAATACACCATTACTTTGCCAGTTCTAAATCTCCTGTTTGGCAGCATCAAAGGAGATGTTTTTGTTATGAGTACATCTGCATCTCTGGTTTCAGGTTCAGTGCAAAGACCATCAACAAGTGACATGTCTACAGCTTTCTTTTCACCTTAACTACCATCAAGCTCAAGATATTGCACATTATACCCGTTTTTGTATTGCCCTTTGGCTTTCCCTGCTCTGCCTAATACTCTGGCTGTATGTTGAACGCTGTCGTCTGTGCTAGTAAGTGATCAAGTGACGTGATCAGCTGTCCTGCTCTTAACTTTACATCTGCAGAGGAGACAGGATCAGTGTATGTAGAAGGCTGTGTCACAGACATGTTACTGTAGTGTTAGTTTCTCTGTCACTAGTGATGTCTTCTTCCTTACTCTGTTCACCATCGGGTGCTTCTGTCTCATCATTTTCAACTGAGTCTTTGTTGTCAGTGTCAGCATCAGTAGTACTCTGCAGTATTTGTTTATCTCCACTCTCTGTATCCACTTTACCCAACCTTGACTGCTGTACTCTTACAAGAGTCCCACCATGTCTTACCAATACAACAGCTCCATCCTGCCCAATAATTACACCTGGACCCTTCCACTCTGTACAGTCGACTCATTTGTAGTATACTGTATCTCCTGCCTTATATTTGTCATCTGTTGGCCTAAGTTGCTTGGGTAGTGCCCCCCTGATCCTTTCTGAATACTCTGCCTCAGTAAATGCTTTCCTGGAAGCATGTAATGCTGATAAATGTTCAGCTACTCCTGCACTTACAGTTGTGCCCTCTAAGGCAGGTGGTTTTTCCATCAACACAGAAGGGAGGTTGGGGTTTTGGCCAAACACAAGTTGATGTGGACTATAACCATGTAGATTAAGCATACTGTTTTTAGCCATAAGTGCCCAGTCTAGCGCAGTGTGCCAGTCACATCTTCGTTCCTTTTTTATGTAGATCCATCGCTACTGTCTCATTATACTCAGAAGCCAAGGGCAGACCAACAGCAGACCTCGGCTTGGTTTTGCAGCCATACTGACTGCTCGACAATCTGGTCTCTCATTTCCATTTGTCAAAACTCTTCAGCTTCTTTCCGCTATACAGTGACTCTGTGAAATTACAACCTTTGAAGGTCCATTCAAGGAAGTTCACCCTCCAGCAAAAAATCCTGACATGAAAACATGTGTCCTCTTTCTAGTTTCACTCCTGCCTGCTCTGATATCAGCCCTCAGGCCAGGCAAGCCTCTTGACACTCGGGCACCTAAGAGTAGGCACAATCAGGAATCATTTTGAAGAACTTGAGTGTGAATGAGCAGGTTACTAACATAACCAATAATCACTACAATGTTAGACATTAGTCCTACATGACCTTCCTCCAAGTCTTTGACGATGCATGACTCTCATGTCATGACCCTACTCCCCACTCATCCTGTGCACCACCCTGATCTGTGGAGCTTGGGCCTTTTGGGCCTTAGTGGTGTGAAGAATGGGGCATGTGTGGCCCCACCACTGTGGGGCCCTCGTAGGGTAGCCTACAGTGTGTACATTGTCAGCCTGTCTCCATTTAATGTGGGCACACACACTATGGGCTAGTGTTGCAACAACTTACTGAGCATTTAAAATATTTGATTATGAAAGATTCTTGACACAAATTCTTTGCTTTGCTGCTTGGTTTAAGGCATGGCTCTATTCTTACCATGGAAACACGAGTGTTTCACCTACATTTGCCACAAAAACAAACCATTTATTATAAACGTATTTAGGAGCAGCCTGTGAATAACAAGCTTGACAACATTAAGCACACACAGCCTCCAGTTTAAAGGATGATAGAGTCTCCGGTGGCGTATCCTCAAGCACCTCACCCAATACCTCTAAGAAGGCCGGGTACTCACAGACGACAGTCACGACCCGTTCCCCAACCGAAACGCGCATGGAACAAACCCTCTTGTCGACCAGAAAAACTCCAATGTAAGGGCAGCAAGCCACAGGGGACGCCCAGATATCCACCCCAGCCCACTGCCTTACACCAAGGGCAACTCCAGAGTGGAACAGAGTCCAATCCCTCCCCAGAAGACTGGTTCCAGAGTCCAAGCTGTGCATTGAGTTGTGCATGACTATATCACCACCTCTCAACCTCACGCACTATCTCAGGCCACTTCTCTTAACTAAACGTCACCTCTTTCAGAGAAGTCATGTTTCATGTCCCAGTTCCCACCACCCACCACACATTGCACCCAACCCCTACGATGCCACCTGTGGGTGGTGGGCCTACAGGAGGACCCCATATCTCTGGGGAAAAAAAGTTAATTATTCAGAAGCATGGACCTATATATTGATAAGAAATACATTAAAATATGTTAATAACATAAAAATCATCTGGAAAAAAAGGCTTGAGCAGTTTCTTTCCGAGCTCCTCAGACTACAATGACCTGAGTGACTGAGAACTTTCACAGACGTATTCATAGGGGGAATTCAAAATATGAAGGTGGAGTGTTGGTAAAACGGCTGGTTATTGAGTCAACCAAGTGATTTCTCATAGATGTTTAACAGAAAGTGGTGTCTGAGCCTGCACCTGGTCAACTTGTCTGTTTTTTTAATGCTTTTTTTTGTTGACTGGTCAGAGTTGCCATCCTTATGAAATAAAGACAACAATTTTTCCACACTCCACCTTTTCTACATTACAAATGTTGGCCAAGATGGTTAGCAAGAGGAAATTTGTCTGTTAGAATGATAAATCACAGAAACTCTTTTACTTGCTAATGCCTGCTGTGTAGTGAAAGCAGCGCCAGCACCAACTTACTTCGCACACTGGTCTCCCTTCAGTTAATAGTGAAAGACCAGAGGTTTATCCACAATTTGTTTCTCACAAACCACCAGTGAAAAACTACTGGCCTCTCACTCATGCCCAGCTGAAGTCATTATCAGCGGGAGACAGAGACTACCATGAATTGGAATCAGAATCAGAATCAGAATACTTTATTAATCCCGAAGGAAATTAGGGAGACGGCTACATGCACAGTTTGTCACGATCTGCGATGGCAGACCGCGTGGAGTGGAGATCAGTGGACCCAATTGCAGACAAACGAAATATGGAAACGGAAATAGATTATAACAAGAAGTGTGGCCGAAAACTAAACTAGTCACAAAAACCTAAACTGGTAAAACTAAATACATGAAAACCAGGAACACTAGGAAATACATGAACACTTGAGATAAGGGAAGGTTAACAGATGATGACATGAACAGAAGGAGACTTACATACATATATGGGTAACGAAATAAGTAGAAACACACGGGGAACACAGCTGACACAAATGAACATGACGCCACACGGGAAGCAAAACTAAACACGCCGAACACGGAACATGGGTTTGACAAAATCCACTTTAAATGCTCTACTCTAGAACCTTACCTGGCTAAAATCTAAGACAACTGAATGGAAGTGAAGAACCTGTTCTCCTCTTCAGTTTGCCCTATCATAAACTCATCATATTCTGTGTTATGATTTATTTTTATTGTGTTTGACAAGGTTTGTGGCCTTGCTGCATGTGTCACAAAACGCATCTTCACTGTTTACATGACTCCGCTTACGATCAGCCAACATTGTCAACTGAATGAGCTGTGACACATTTCGTATGGACACATGAACAATAACCATATGACTGTTCCCACCACTAACACATGACCCTACGCTGTGTTCACTGCATCATTCCATGTTTGGCACTGATCACCACCTGCACTCATGTATATATCTTTCTACGTAGCACTCATAATTCTTATTCTCATGTATATATCTCATGTATATCTCATGCACATATCTTTCTTTCTACATAGCACTTTAATTCTTATTGTCTGCACTGAAGCACCGCAGCAATTTCCTAATGTTGTAAACCTCAACATCTGGCAATAAACCCCATTCTGATTCTGATTCTGATTCTGGTATATCCCTATGACAGGCGGAAGAAGAAGTAGTTCCTACAAATTGTTTATACTATTCCAAAAATATAGTTACTGTACTTTCTACCATGTTCCTGGTAATGATAAAGTCCAGTTTTCCCCAAGTAACTAAAATATTGATATTTTAATATGAGACTATTCTAGAACACAGATATCTTGTACTGGAGGAATTGATATTTCAGTACTGAGCTGCACACAACTAAAAAATATTAGTGATATAAAGAATACACAAGCTGCCCGACACCTAGCAATGCAGGCAGATGAGCATATACACATCTTCTTTATTGAACTTACACATTAAAACATAAAAAGCAGTAACAAAATGTAAACAAACACAGTAACCTGTATTACTGATGTAATGTAACATAGAAAGCTGTTTCGATGTACAGAAAATCCGGAGCTGGAATGAGTGCCAGAGGACATAGCTAGACTTTTACTGGAAGAGCTAAAAATAAATAGCAGCTGCAGTTAAAAATTGTCCTACAAAAATAAGGCTTTGCTACATTTATGTCAGGGAAGGTGTTTTTTACCTGTTTATGTGCACAGTAAGTATGTAGAATCATTTTTCTGTTGCAGTGTGAGGAGCCCATTCGAACCTTAGATCTGAGGTCCTGCTCTGCAGTCCAGTTTGACTACTCTCAGGATAAAGTCAACTGTTTTTGGTAAGTGACCCAACAACAGATTTGAGGAACGTGCCTAACTAGAATAAAGAGAAAGTGATCATTTACTTTAAGGTGGATATTGGAAAGTTAACTGAAACACAACACAGCGTTTTGTAGATGTGGCCAACACATGAACTTTCACTGCCTTACCTCTCAGCCTGATTTGGTATAATTTTACCAAATTATTAACTTGAATTTTTGTCACAACCCACACTCATATTCAGATATTGTTATTAATAATCATAATTAATAATCATTTTGGAGGATTTACAAGCTTTGAACTTTGGTTAAAATCTGGAACCCAAAATAAAAATATAACATTAGGAAAATATGGAGAAATCTCTGTATGGAAGGTACAAGGCAAAGTAGAAATTGCTGGCTAGGCTCAGTAACACTCGGAGCCACCACAAGTTAAAAAGTTGATTTAAGAGATACTGAGCCAAAATGGAAAGCACAAATTGTACCTGTGACAGTGAAAACTATTGCATGGTTATTTAAAAAAAAAAAAAGGGGGGGGGGGGTCTAATGTGTTTTAGCAAAATGTCAAAATAACTTCTAAAGAATATTTAGCAGGCAAGAGTCCTAAATCTGTCCATCTACAGTTGAGAACACTCAGTTTATAAATAGGTATTATAAGGTTATAAAGAGGATCCTAGTTAAAAATGACTTCTCACAGAAGTATACGACGCCAAAGTTTTGAAATCCATGTTTGGATGCAGAGTGTGTTTCTGAGATGTTTGGGGCCAAATATTATAGCTTCAGTTTTCCATGATTTTCTTCATATTTTATTACCAAGCAGTCAGATTTGCTCGTAATTTCTGTGAATGGTTTTGAGGAGTAGTTCTCCAGGCTTTCTGGAGGTCTTTCAATGTTTTTGTTTGTCATTGGCTGCCATTTCAGTCATTTTCAGTCAGATCATTCTCAGGTGAATGTGTTTTTCTTCTTTTGTTTAACCACTTATCATGGACCTATCAATCACTCAAGCAAAAGGCAACTAATTCAACTAAGTCAATGGGTGAACCAGTGTCCATAAAAGACAACAAAGAACCAGTTTTAAATCTCAAAGACCTTCAAGGAATTTGAAGCTTGTCACAGCAACACCTCATGTGTTTCTGTTTTTTTCAGTTGAATCTGTGAAAAATGCCAAATACAACATAGTTTGACAGTATCAAATAATATTTTTGCATAAACAATATCCAAAGACTCTATTGGCCTACATTTTAACATATGTTGGCATGGTGTGCAATAAAACAAGAAACTGGACAAGTGGGAGACAGTAGATCTAAAAACAACAAAAAACCCTGCAGCGGATGGTGTCATAGTCCTGGGTTTGATTAAAATCATTAAGATAGGTTGACTTGTGTTCTTGTGCTGTATTAGTTTTCTGTATTAGTTCATCTGGAGCTCTGTTTTCCTAGTGCCTCTGATTTTTCATTATTTATATTCCTAGCTTTTGATTTCTTGTATTTATTATGTGTGTCTACCCTTTTGTGTCAAGTCTGTCCTGGTCTCTTCTCAGTGTTTTGTTATCTTTTTATGTCTGCATAGCTGTCTACGTGCAAACTAATACATTTGAGTCAACATCCATCTTCAGCCCTCCCTTGCACAGTTTCTCCACATAATGAGCAATATGCATGTCATGACCGTGTGAATGGAGTTGTTTACTCTGACCCTGAATCCTCCCTTATTTATGCTGAAATCCCGTCTTTAACCTCCTAAGACCAGAACTCTTTCATGGCATGCATTTTTAATTTCTCTTTGCCATTTGGGCTGATTGGGACCAGATGAATGTAAAATTGTTTTTTTTACCTGATTTTTGTTTCTGAGAAAAATTAGATCCGCATATGATGACATTTGCTTTAAATTTTGATAGAAGAGAGGCAGTACAATGTCCTCATAAATGGATATCAGGCCCTTGTAGAGCAAAATTTTGTATTTTGGTCTAGACAACCCGAAATGTGATGTCCACATATGTGGACGCCAGGTCCTAGGAGGTTAAGTGATGACGTGGTGAACCCTGCTTCGGGGTCCAAACTACTCTGCGTTTAATAAGGCTGTTGGATTTTGTTTTTTTTTAACATGTTTTAATGCTTTGTATCTTGTTCTAATTAATGCGAACAAGCCCCTAAAAACAGCCAGTGATCACTGTCGGCTTCTCTCAGTTTTTATTACTGCTATTGATTTTAAAGCTCAGTTTTTAAAACAATACGATGTAACTACAGCCCAGCCCATGCAGCTATGTATTAATGACTAACCTTCAGAGATGGGCAGTAACGCATTACTTGTAACGCGTTACTGTAATCTGATTACTTTTTCAAGTAACGAGTAAAGTAAGGGATTACTATTGCAAAATCGGTAATTAGATTACCGTTACTTTCCCGTAGGAACGCTGCGTTACTGCGTTACTAAAACCGTGATTTTTTTGCGAGAATGTCTCATGACAGTGACGTAAGCGAGTGCGCCGTTAGTGACAACAGCTGTGTGCAGATCAACAATGGATCACATATCGATTGTGGGAGAGAGTATGAGCGTGCAGCGTTTAAAGCGTGGAAGTACTGACCTTACTTTGAGTTTGATTCCATAAAAAGTGACAAAAACATTAGTGTCCGCTGTGCGTGGGAAGAAAACTTTTTACAGCGAAAAAACCCCTAAACTTCCAAGCAAGCACCGAGTAGCTACGACGTAATGGGAAACTCACAGAGAAACTCGCGGATTCTTCCACTGACCGCGGCACACCTGCACCAGGGTAAACCTCCGCCTACCCCACTCCTGCTTTACAGGTGAAAATAGATCCAACAGGACCGCTGAGTCTTTGACTTTATTTATTTTCTGCTGTGTTTTACTTGCATCTATTTGAAAGACTGAGTGTAAACACAAAAAATATTTTATTTTATGAGCTGGAATGTGCAGAAAATAGGTTTAAATAAGATAAGATAAGATAAGATAGAACTTTATTAATCCCTCGGGTGGGTTCCTCTGGGAAATTCGACTTCCAAAAAGCACAGCAACGACCGAAGTTACAGTTACAGAATTGTTATATATATATATACACACACACACACACACACACACACACACACACACACACACACACACACACACACATATATAAATACAGAGACAAATATAAATAAAATATACAAAGGGGATAAATAGAATAAATAGGAATAAAAAATAAAAATACAAGTGAATTGCACATTTCAAGTATTGAGTCTATTGCACTGTTGACTATTTACAAAAAGTATTGCACAAGGTATTGTACAGTGAGGTGCAGAGGCACTACAGCTTAGTTGTTCCCCCCTCCTTTGTCCTCCTGTTTCCCCTCCCTCTCCCCTCCAGAGAGGAGTTAAACAGTCTGATGGCGTGTGGGACAAAGGAGTTTTTAAGTCTGTTAGTTCTTGTCTTGGGGAGAAGCAACCTGTCACTGAACAGACTCTTCTGGTTGTTAATGGCCGTGTGCAGAGGATGCCCAGCATTGTTCATAATGTCCAGCAGTTTCTTTAGTGTCCTTTTCTCTGCCACTGTCACCAGAGTGTCCAGCTTCATGCCGACCACAGCGCCAGCCTTCCTGATCAGTTTCTCCAGCCTGGATGAGTCCCTCTTTGCTGTGCTGCTCCCCCAGCACACCACAGCATAGAAAAGTACTCCAGCAACCACCGACTGGTAAAACATCCTCAGGAGCTTCCTGCAGATGTTAAAAGACCTCAGCCTCCTGAGGAAGTACAGTCGGCTTTGGGCTTTTTTATACAGGTGCTCTGTGTTTCATGACCAGTCCAGTTTATTGTCCACCCACAGCCCGAGGTACTTGTACTTGTTGACCACCTCCACCTCCTCCCCCTCTATCTGAACCGGCAGTGGACCTTCTCTGGACCTCCCGAAGTCCACAACCAGTTCCTTAGTCTTTGAGGTGTTGAGTTGCAGGTGATTTGTGTGACTCCATGCGACAAAGTTCCTCACCAGACTTCTGTACTCCTCTTCCTGATCATCCCAGATACACCCCATGATGGCTGTGTCATCTGCAAACTTCTGAATGTGGCATAATTCAGAGTTGTAGCAGAAGTCAGAGGTGTACAGGGTGAAGAGAAGAGGGGACAGCACAGTTCCCTGTGGTGCTCCTGTGCTGCTGACCACAGTGTCAGACGTGATGTCCTTCAGCCTGACGTACTGTGGTCTGTCGGTGAGGTAGTTGGAGATCCAAGCCACCAGGCAGGGGTCCACCTCCATCCTGTTCAGTTTTTCCTGAAGCATACAGGGCCGGATGGTATTAAAGGCACTGGAAAAGTCAAGAAACAGTATCCTGACCGTGCCTTTTCCCCCATCCAGGTGTGAGTGGGCTCTGTGTAGGAGGTACAGGATGGCATCCTCCACTCCGACACCCGCCTTGTATGCAAACTGTAGTGGGTCCTGGGCATGTTGTACCTGTGGTCGGAGGAAGTTGAGGAAGAGCCGCTCTAGAGTCTTCATAAGATGTGACGTCAGTGCCACCGGTCGGAAGTCATTCAGCTCATTGGGCCGGTTCCTTTTAGGGACCGGGACGATGCAGGATGTCTTCCATAGGGCGGGCACTCTCCCCAGTCGCAGACTGAGGTTGAAGACTCGTTGTAGCGGCTCCCCAAGTTCAGCAGCACACGCCTTAAGCATCCTAGGACACACCTTGTCTGGGCCTGCTGCCTTTCTGGGGCGAAGCTTCCTCAGTTGCCTCCTGACCTGATCCACTGTGACACTGGGACACTGGGAAATGTTAAACTCATTTATTCCAGTCAGAGAATGTTGCATATAATTACATTTTTGCTTGATGCATAAAGTTAAAAGATTAAAACTAATAAAACAAGTTAAAAAAAAGAGACTTTTCCCTTTGATTACATTTTGTATGATGGATTATGCAGAAAAAGTAGAATTGGGCTGAAAGATCTATCGCTTTATCACCTGTTCAGGTTGTAAATCGTGTTTTTAAAAAGTAACTAAGTAACTAAGTAATTAATTACTTTTGAAAATAAGTAATCAGTAAAGTAACGGGATTACTTTTTTGGGGAAGTAATCAGTAATTAGTTACTGATTACTTTCCTCAAGTAACTTGACCAACACTGCTAACCTTGTGTTGTGGATGGATTATCTCAGAATCAGAATCAGAAAGACTTTATTTATCCCCAAGGGGCAATTAACATACAACAGAGCAGCATGGTTTTAAAGATAAGGACAGGGCATAAACAGGCAGTAAGAGTGAGATAATAAACACACAGAATATACATTATATACACAGTTTCAAAACTGCACAGTTTTAAAATTAAAGTGACTGAAAGATGAATAAATAACTGTAAGTGAGTAAAAGTGAGTAAAGTGTCGGCAGTATAAAAAGAGTGTAGTTTATGTTTCTGGTGTGGGAAATGGTCTTATCGGCTGGAGTTAAAAAGCAGAGTGGGGAGAAGGTCATGAGGCTTCCCAGGAAGGGATAGTAAAAAGTCATCATGATGGCTGTGCTGACTCCAAAGGAGTTGAGTTTCGTAAGGAGGTATAGCCGTTGGTGGCACCTCCTGAGAATCTCCTCTGTGTTGGCAGAGAATTTCAGGAGGTTGTCAAAGATGGTTCCCAGGTATTTGTACTCCTCAACTCCCTCCACTGGCTTCCCGTGGATGATGGTGGTAACTGAAGCAGCCAGATCCCTCTGCTTACTGGAGAAGGTCACCACCATCTCTTTGGTTTTGCTCACGTTCAGTTCAAGTTTGGAGCTGTCACACCACTCTACAAACTCCTGCAGAGTGGGCCTGCTGGTGTTGGCCAGTAGGGTAAAGTGTCTTGCCCAACGACCAGGACAGAGAGAGCAGGGGGATTGAATCGGCAACCTTCCGGTTACAGATGAGCTTCCCAATCCCCTGAGCCACAGTCGCCCCCCACTTCATTTATGTTGGAAGTGATAGCAGAGCTGTACGTTTTAATTTTTCAGAAATCTCTCAGTCAGAACATGCTATATCATGCTTAGGTGGAAACTAGCGAGCTAACTTCTAACTCTGTTAAATGTAATAAATCCTGTTTTCATGGATGCCTGGATGTTAAACTTACTTGTTACACCTGGTAAAGCAGCAACGCTGATCATTTTATTACAGATGAAAGAATTTATACAGTTTTTAACTCTCAGTGATGCTGCAGTGTTCGTTTGACTTTGGGACCTGAAGCGGTGTTTGGACCTAGACATGGCTAATAACGTCAGACTTAAAGACCGGCCAGGTCTAGGCTGCTGGGGGATTCCCATGATGCACTGAGTGTTTCTTCTTCACTCACCTTTCTTACTCACTATGTGTTTGTACACCACTCTGCATTTAATCATTAGTTATTATTTATCTCTGGCTCTCTTCCACTGCATGTCTTATTTCTGTCTTTGGCCCCTCAACCCCAAACCAGTTACAGCAGATGGCCCCGCCCCTCCCTGAGCCTGGTTCTGCCACCTGTTTCCACTTGTTAAAAGGGAGTTTTTTTTAAAAGGAAGAATGTCTTAATACATTAACAAAAGCAAGGTTGCAGTATGATAATTTATGCACCAATAGAGCAGAAGCAGCTATGGCCAGAACTAGATATCACTACTATGAATTTGGAAACAAAACAAGTAAATTACTGGCCTGGGAAATTAAGAAAGAAACATCGGAGAAATTTATACGGACAATTCTAACGGAAGATGATAAACTTTTTGATGAATCAGTACTCATAAATGCAGAGTTTAAACGGTTTTATGAAGATCTGTATAAATCTGAGCAAGGGGTCGATGGTACTGCTGCAAAAAGATTCATAGATGGAATAACCCTTCCTAAATTACATAATGAGGACAAAGAACTGCTTGATGTAGATATAACGGAGATGGAGGTTCTTCGAGCCCTCAAGTGTTTACAAAATAATAAGACCCCTGGACCAGATGGATTCTCAGCTGATTACTATAAGGCCTTTTCTAATAAATTATTGACACCACTTACAAATATGATTAAAGAAGCCTTAGAAAATAACAAATTACCAGAATCACTGGAAAATGCAACAATTACATTATTGCCAAAGCCGGGCAAGGACAAACAGAGATGTGACTCTTATAGACCACTTAGCCTTTTAAACGCAGATTATAAAATATTATCTAAAATAATTGCACATAGATTGGAGGACATTATGCCTAAGATAATAAATGCCGATCAAACAGGCTTCATTAAAAACAGACAGGGAGCAGATAATGTGCGGCGCCTGCTCCACATATTGAATGCTGCTCAAAAAAATCAAGAACCATTGCTAATAATTTCCATGGACGCTAATAAAGCATTTGACAGGATTGAACCAAACTTTCTATTTCAGACAATGGAAGCCATGGGCTTCGGAGAAAAGATCACCCGCTATGTTAGGATACTATTTAACGCCCCCAAAGCCAATATTATAACAAATAATGTGCTTTCTGACACTTTCTCCCTAACCAGAGGCTGTAGACAAGGCTGTCCAAGTTCTCCCTTGCTCTTTGCGATTGCGATCGAGCCACTAGCAGTGGCCATTCGTACTAATGTTGCTATATCTGGAATCAAATTCGGTACAAGTGAACATAAACTTTCCCTATATGCAGATGACCTCCTACTATATATAACGGACCCTCTCAAGTCAATTCCCTCATTAATGAATTGTCTTAAAGAATATAGTGCGGCTTCAGGATACAAGTTAAATTATACCAAAAGTGAGATTATGTCATTAAATATACAAGATAATCGTGTTAGAGCTCTTACAGATCCACTACAGTGGTGTAATAATGGATTTACATATTTGGGCATACAAATTGGTAAATCTGAGGATAAAATATTCAAACTAAATTATATTAAACTGTTGGAGCAAACTAAACTTAATACACAGAGATGGATGGATTTTCCATTATCCCTCATAGGGAGAATTAATGTTGTTAAAATGAACATTTTGCCTAAGTTTACCTATTTATTTCAGTGTCTCCCTATAAATGTTCCTAAAAGTTTCTTCAAAGAATTAAATAAACTTATAACCTCCTTCATATGGCAAAAGAAAAACCCAAGAGTTAAACTCTCCTCATTACAGGCCCCTTATTCAAGGGGAGGACTCAACCTACCAAACTTTAGGAATTATTATCTGGCCTCCCAATACCGATCAATTTTGATCTGGTTATATGCAGAGAGGAGTGAGGTTCGATGGGTTCCAATAGAACAATATGAGGTGAATCCCATATCATTAAAAGACGTCCCATTTCTAGGTACGAAAAAATGTTTATCTAAGCTCACAAATAACTCGATAATATTAAACACCTTCCGTGCCTGGCAGGAATCCCACTCACTTCTAAAAATAAATATTTCTTTTCTTAGAAGGACACCCCTATGGGGCAATCCTGATCTCTCACATCATATTTCCGACTCCATATTGCGGGGATGGAAGGATAGAAATATTCGAACTGTTGCCGATCTATACAATAATGATACATTTATTGACTTCCAACAACTAAAGGAAAAATTTAAACTTCCAGACCAAATTTTTTTTAAATTTCTACAAATAAGAGACTGGATCAAAGAAAAAACCAAAGGAACATTCCCTGAGATTCCTAAAGAAAGTCCTTTTGAAACGCATCTTTGCACCAAACCATGGAAGTCAATAAAAGGAATAGCATCTTCAATATACACTATTATTAATGAAATATTACCTGACTGCAACAAAACGTCTCTGAAAAGAAAATGGGAGGCAGATCTGGGCTATGTTTATGAAGAGGTAGAATGGTACCATCTAATGGAACAGGCACAGACCATGTTAATTTCTACAAATCATAGACAAATGCAATTTAATATATTCCACAGGACATATTATACACCTTACAGATTACATAAAATTGATATTAATTACTCTCCCAAATGTTTGAGATGTAAGGTGATAGATGGTGATCTCCTTCATATGCTGTGGAATTGCCCAGTAATAGAGGAGTTCTGGAGACGGACTACTGAAATAATTTCAAGGGTAATTGGGATCCAAGTCGAAATGGACCCAAAACTATGGATTTTAGGTGATATAGATTCCATAAATGTGGATTACCACAAGAAATATTTTATTTTACTTGCGAGTACTGCAGTTAAAAAATGTATTCTGACACATTGGAAATCTGAAAATTCTCCAACACTAAGATATTGGATTAATGAGTTAGCATCCTATACTGTACACCTGAGAAGATTTCGCATAGTGTAAAAGGGAAATACCGAACCTTTAAAAAAATTTGGGGACCATTTCTTTCAGTATTACCGTCTTTGGACTTGACAGAATATAGAGATGACGTAAATTCCTCTGGGTTTACCCTGAATTGATCCTCGGTTAGGCCCTTCTGATCAGAATTCTTGAATGTTGTGCTGATTCTTGTGTATAGACGGGTGTAAATATGGGCTGTTTGGATACACGAATGTGATGAAGTTGAGAGCCATACAGGGGTAAAGGGGTGGGGGGATGGTGGGAGGGGTTCACACGATATGTTTTTCTTTTTTTCTTTTTTTTTTTCTTCCTTTTTTAAAAATTATTATTATTATTTTTTATTTATTTATTTATTTATTTATTTATTTTGTTTTGTTTTAAATTTCTGTAATTATCAATACTGTTACTATTATAATTATTATTTTTATTATTATTATTAATACGCCCGTATTTTCTGTGCTCGGTCCTCAGATGGTTGAGGCTATGTTTGAAAGATAAAGATACTAGAGTGTGTTCCTGAGAATTTTTTATTTTTTTTTGGTCATAATGGCCAGTCAAGCTTTGGCTAGTTGATGATACCTACTCTGTCCCATAACTGTGAATGTCTTTTATTGTTTGTTTCTGTTTGTTTGTTGTTTGTTTTCAATTTAAAAAATGAAAATAAAAACTTAAAAAAAAAAGAAAAAAGAAAAAAAAGGGAGTTTTTCTTCCCACTATTGCCAAATCGCTTAGAATGTAAAGTTCCTTGAAGCAGCTGTTGTTGTGATTTGGCACTACACAAATAAAACTGAATTGAACTGAATTGTAGTTTCTGTTAATCCTTCACTCCTTTTATTGGTTCCTTATTGTTTTGTTCTTTATCCCCTCAGCTCTTTTTTTTTTAGTTACAGATAACCTTAGTTCCCTTTTCTGTCCCTATTCTTTATTAGGTTCCCATCTCTGGGTCAGATATTTTCATGTTTATGTTACTTCCCATGTTTTTTGGGGTGGTTTTTGACACTTGTGTTTTGTTTTTAGTTATACTTCGTCTCTCTCATCCACCATTATTAGTTTCAGCTGTGTTTGTTCCCCCTTCCTTCATTATCTTGTGTGTATTTAAAACCTCGATCTCCTTGTCTTCTTTGTCACGATTAACAGCTTGTTCGCTGTTGTTTCCTGTTGTCTGCTGTTTGTGATGCTGTTGCACAGTAAATCATAGGATTTGAGAACTTTTTTTCCCCTAAAAATCACAACAGTAGCAATTCTAGTAACTGAAATTGGACTTGATGCATTTGAAGTTGTGGAAGTAAGAGTGGCCCAGGGAGAGAGCGATTTTGCAGCGGCCAATGAAAACATAGGCCAGTTTGAGGAGACAGCGCTCCCAAGGTGGTATATATAATGAGAACTTCCAGACAGGTTTTTAACAACTCTTAAGATTGCACAGCACTGAAGCTGAATGCTGGCAACAAGAATTGCTGAGAGGAGAATAGACTGCAGGCCTCACAGAATGCAATGCAGGAACTTTTACTCCAGCTATTACACAGGAGAGCTTCACGGTTTGGGATTGTGATGGGGTCGAAAGATAATGCTTCCTGAAATCAAAATGATTGAAGTTATGCATAAGCTTCATTTGTTGTCTGTTATGGTCGTACTGACAGTGTGCATGTGAGAATGGATGACTCATGACTGCAGAACAAATCAGCCTATCGGGACAAATAAAGTAACCTGAACATTACAAGCCAAATTTTATGATGGATATGAAAAAAATTACAAATTTGTTGCAAAGTGCTCAGCAGCTGTGAGACCTCTCTGTTTTCCCCCTGCAAAACTTTGTTTGCCACAAAGGCCATTGTGGAAAAATAATTGGGCAAGCCAACAGCACATCTTTGGTCCATTAATTTGACCATTTTCCTGAAACATTTGTTGCATTAATTTGTTTAGTAGACACACTTCTTTGGCTGAATGGAATGCGATCATTTCAGTGTACCTTTTGAAGCTGGATAGTTACACAGGTTGCAATAATGATGCACTGTAACTTTAAAAATCCAGATCCAAATATGTGGCTTGTGCTGCTCCAGCTCTAGCAAAAAATAAACAAACAACAACAAAAAAAAACTACAAGACTCATAGAGCACAACCCTGAACCTTAACTTTTACTTGACTTTACTTTTACTTTTCACCAAAATTAAATCAGCTGGAACTGTTATTCGTATCGACCACCACACAAAATTGAACATATCTTGAAAACTGTGGATGCTAGTCCTGCAAACAGACACAGCTGAGTACATACTCCCTTCAGGGGGAGAATAGCAGCACCAATCACACTTAAAATAAGCACGTTACAAGTTTTAAGCTGCAACTGTATCGCTACACATTTTTATACCTTCAGCAGGCCTGCTTGTTTGTAACGTTACACTGACTTGCACTGCTGTTGTTGGGTTGCATTGTGAATGAATGTATTTACATTTGGTGTGGCTGTAGCTCAGGTGGGGGAGCAGGTCAGCTACCAACTGGAAGGTTGGTGGTTCAATCCTCTTCCAGTTTGGTGTATGAATGCTAGATAGTAAGCGCTTAACAGCTTAGAAAAAGTGCATGTGTGAATGAATTAGTTATATGAAGTGCCTGGTCTTTTACTTCATCCTAGTTCATCCATTGTAGTAAATCTGGCCCTACAGGTCTTTTTTACTGTAAGATAGTGAGTCAGTCAGTTGAATGGGACCCCTCAACAGACAGAAGAAGATGGATGGATGTTTTTTCTTACATGTACATGCACAAACACACACACACACACACACACGTACACAGTCACAAACGTCAGAATACAGGATGTTGTAAAACTCATCCTTCTGCTCTCTGTGTCCACAGTCTCGTGTTTCCAGATCGAACATTTTACCTTTGCGCTAAGACGGGTGTGGAGGCAGATGAGTGGATCAAGATGTTGAGGTGGAAACTGGTGAGTTTGTCCAAACTGGATGTTTTACATGAAGGAATGTTTTTGTCATCAACTAAAATAATTAAAATCAAACATTTTCTGAAAATGGGATATTGCAGTAGAAGGTTCAACATGTTGAGGGAACATTAATATTTATAAGGCTTAGGTCACGGCTCAGTGGAATTGGCTCTGAAGGAGGATTTGTACTTTAAGCGGTACCAGCATTGTGTGAAGTGTTGTAATAGCTTGTGTAACATTAGGCCACTTCCTTATTACTGACAAACTCAACATTTCTTCAACTCCAAGTTATTTAAATAGCCTTGAGACGATTGCACAGTGATCTGTTAAATGCAAGAAAGGGTTTTTATACCAGACAAAAAATAAGGAACAATCCTGGTACTACTAGTATTACTAGAAAATACCTTAACTATATCTCTCTCATCATAAAGAAGAGCATTACAGCCAGTTACCAGTGAATGTTTTTCAAACGGTTCAAGCACTGTGGTTGCAAAATTCCCCTGAAGCAGTGTACCAGTGACAGACTAATCTGTCTTAGTTGCACAACCCAGGCTTCAAAACCTGGTGAAAAGCCGTTGTTTCCTTTTCTATTTTTCATATTGGTCCATTTAACAGAGCCAACAAACACTGATAATTACTGTTATATTGCTGTTGTTGCCTCACTGTTTGGGAGAATTTACTGCTACTGCTGTTTTGTTCATAATGTATTCACTATTTGTGGACATTTGTGTGTAGTGTCAGTGTTGGTAAGTTGATTATCCCCTTTTGTCATGGTTGTTTTAATTATGACAAAATATATTAAACCACACTTTGAATATATACTCTTAACTGACTATTTATAAAATACTATGAAAGTTCCATACATGTAGAGATGCAGGGTGTATCTGCATATATATTAAAAAGGAGACAACTATTCATAACGTAACATGAGTTCAGAGGGGGAAAGTATTTCTGGAGTGTTTGCCGGAGCGTACAGTCATATGAAAAGAAAGTTATGTAAGACGCTATGTGGTCCTTTGAAAAATGAAGAATACTCTTATTATTTCAGAGTATTGCTGCTAACGGTGGTTCAATAAGCTACTGAATCACATGGTCTTTTACACAGGACTCTACACAATCCTGTGAAAACGTTTTTCACAACATACTGGAAAGTTTAAACAAGTGGTAAGATTTTATAATATTGACACGCTGTTAAGCATAAGTAAGAGATTATTAAGTACTAAGTCTATCCTTTGAAAAGCTCCTTGGTACGTAATTTATAAATACAGATATAAAAGTTGATTCTTGATTAGAATCGTTTATAACTTGTTCATGGTATTGTTTAGAAGTAATTAACAAACAATTTAGATGTACATTGATACAGTGGGTTAAATAAGCACGTCACCAACTTTCAAAATAAACATATTTCTAAAGGTGCTTTTGACATGACATTCTCACCAGATGTCAGTAATAACCAATCCATTCCACACATGCAAAAAAATCAACCATAGATATCCACAAATCAAATTATGTGTAATATTTAGAAAACATCACAGGGAAACATTGAGCACATTTACTGAAATATATTTAATACTTTGGACAAAAGCCTTTGTGAGTGATGAAAGCTTCAACATGTCTTCAGTATGGAGTCATATGCATTGAGTGCATTGCTTATTGTTTTCTTTGATTCCAATTCTTTCTGTAGCTCTCCTTGTTCTTGGACAACTTTTCTGATCATTCTTTTCACTTCTCTGACTGAAATCTTGTGGGAGCCCCTGGTCATGGTCAGTTTATGGCGAAATTCTATCTATCTATCTATCTATCTATCTATCTATCTATCTATCTATCTATCTATCTATCTATCTATCTATCTATCTATCTATCTATCTATCTGCCCGCCCGCCCGCCCGCCCGCCCTTGGTACTTGCAAACCGTACTCAGCACAGATGTCCCTGTACACTATGCTGGCTGCTTGGTTATGGCATTCGATTTATGCCGTGCCTGCTAGCACCTTGCACCCTGCTGTTATGTGCAGAATTGTCTCCTGAGCATTTTACACAGCCTAAACATAAACATTTATAAATTACATACTGAGGAGTAATGTTTTTTAAACAATGAATTAAGCACTTACTGATACTGTACTAATGCTTAATCCCTTAATAGTTTGTCATTATTATACAGTGTTGGGTATAAAGTGTTAGCCAACAAGCTAAATTTGTAGGTAATCTTAAAATGAATAAACTTATCATTTAATGTTTCAAATTTTTGTGTCTTTTTAGTTTCATTTTGATTTTTTTTTCAGTCCCAGATAAGAAAAGGCAGATGATGGCTGTCACTGGAGAAACAAGATGGAAGGAAGACCAACCTGCACTGAAGGACTGAGATCAACAGGATGCACAATAATGAACAACAGGACAAAGAGAAGGAAAACAATCACTGAGCTAATTTAAATTACAATTTGAATTGAATTAGCTAACCTGGATAGCAAGGTGTATCTATAGATTGTATGGGTTAATCACATACAGACCAATACCTGCTGATGGGTAACGCTAAAGAAAATAATAGAATTTCACTCAGATAACTGAATCTTGGAAGCTGTGTTTTCCATATCAGCAGTGTGGCTGTTCTCCACTGACATCTACCATCAACAAGTCATTTTCACCCACAGGACTGCCACTCAGAATATGTTCTCTTTTTATGATCATTATCTGTAATTCGTACAGACAGATGTGAGAAAAACTCCCAGTAGATCAGTAGTTTCTGAAATACTTTGACCAGTCTGTGTGGCACCATCATCCATACCACTTTCAGAGACACTTTAACCATTTTATTCCTTATTCTGATTGAACTCAGCTTGAACGTCAGCAGGTTGCTTTGATCGTGTCTGCATGTCTGAATGCATTGAGTTGCTGTCATGTGATTGACATTTGTGTTAACAAGCAATTTAACTGGTGTACCTAATTTGTTTAGTACAATAATTTAATACGATATATTAAAACCACTTGAAAAGCCACAGTCTGTTCATTTAGTGTAAATTTCTTCTTAAATTAGATCAGTAAAAAGTCTGGAGTTCATTCTAAAGTTCATTCTGCATCTGTGAGTCTGCTTGGGACCTGGTAATGTAAATTTTGCTATCAGGCAGTGATTCCTCCTCAGAGAATTTACATTACAATGCTCCAACGATGCATGTTCCCCAAGTTGAGAATATCAAAGGAGTATAACAGTAATGTCAACTCAGCTATTGGGTCTCCAGCTGTCCATGTGTGTATTGGAGTAAAATCTAGTTTAAAGTTAACTCCCATCCATCCATATGTTAGAGCAGAGCAGGAGGCTCGTAGCAAAGGCCTGGCCAGTACAGGGCTCACAGGATGCTGGTGGCTCAGGTTCGACACGATCATGATGCTCATGCGTTCTGGTGTCCTCGAAGTCTCGGGCTGCAGAGGGTATACAGAGTTATTATGCAGTTTGATATAGAACAGTAGGAATGATTTCCTGCATTCTTTTTGGTAGTAGGGTCGAATCAGTGTAAGGTAAAAGTAGCTCTGCTGCCTCAGAAGTATGGAGTGGAGCAGGTGAGGTGGATTATCCATGATGGAAAGAAGTCTGTTTAGTGAGCTCCTATCCCTCACTGACTCAAAAGCCTCCAAATTCTGACCAGTGATGGTTCCAGCCTTATGGATTAGTTTGTTCAATGTCAGGCGGGGGAAGCTGTTCCTTCATGGTAACATGGATTGAACTGCACCACCTTTCTTCAACAAATACTTCAATCCCTCCAGTCTTTTTCTTACCATTCATCTTGGCATGTCCGTCAACCCGAACACTGAAAAAGCTGAATTTATCCATCTTATTAGCCAAAGACCTCATGTTCCCCATGATGCCCAGTGAAATGGAGTTTACATGTCCTTCTCGTTGCTTTAACTCTTCCTCCACCCGGCACCTGCAGTGTCTCCTCTTGAGTTTCTGCTAGATGACCAGTCTGGCTCCGGACAGCAGCTTGTTTTGGAGAGCACTAGTAGCTGGTCCCAAGTGTATGTGAATACAGAGTGACCGCTTAGCATGAAAAAAACAAACTATTAAGAAAAACACAAAGTACCAGAAACTCCAGGAGCTGCTGCAGAAGTCTGCCAAGCACACAGTCGGTCAGAAAGCAACCCTAAATCCTTCTTTTTTTGCCTGCTCCCTTAGGGCCCTTCCTCTTCTCCTCCTGCCTGACAGCTCCATATTCAACATCCTTTGTCCAGCATATCAATTGTCCCTTCTTCTCAGGAAGGACAATCTACTAACCATATGTTACAAGGGTAACTGAACCTTGTGCTACATTAATATAATAATGAAGTAAAATTGACGATAGTACAAATATTACTCTTATTCTAATGAAAGTACTCAGTCATCTGTTATGTAGGAGACATGCAGCAAAAGATCATTTTTTTAAATAACTATTTTCTGTTGCCTGCATTTAAGAGGGGCCTTTGCCTCCACACATAAACAGTAAAATGAGTTCAGTCAGGGGTTACAGTAGGAGTCAGCAGGTTAGGGAACCATAAGTTCTGTACAGTGGCTCAGCTTAGAGAAAAGAATCGCAACTCACAGTCACTTCTCATAATAAGCTCCACTGGGTTTGCTTTGTGTGCAGGCTGCGATCAGCTGACCTGCTCCTCTTTGTGGATTTACGCAACTGAATTTAAGAAGATGTTTGCAGTTGGCTGATGTCCATCCTCAACAAGAAGAACAACACTCTTGACTCCATTTGTATGTCACAGCTCCCACATCTGTTCGTACTTAAGGTGGCCCTCTGGAAGGGAAGGCTCCCTTGTCCATATACGGCAGACATCTAGGCGCCATGCGCACTCCAAAGGTCACAGATCACACATATGTCAACACGTATGTTCACATATTATAACAACATTGAACTGTGTACATTAGACCTACTTTATGAATACCAGAACCATATGCTGAGCCTAGATTTGTGTGAATGTGGAGGTATCAGTACAGGTGGGGGTGCATGTCTCTGTCGATTCATCTGTGTGTGTGCTTGTATTTCAATTCAATTATGAGCAGCACTTTGGCGACAGTGGGAAGGAAAAACTCCCTTTTAACAGGAAGAAACCTCCAGCAGAACTTAGGGAGGGGCAGGGCCATCTGCTGTGATTGGTTGGGGTGAGAGAAGGAAGACAGGATAAAAGACATGCTGTGGAAGAGAGACAGAGGTTAATAACAGATATGATTCAATGCAGAGAGGTCTGTTAATACATAGTGAGTGAAGAAGAAACACCCAGTGCATCATGGGAATCCCCCGGCAGCCTACGTCTATTGCAGCATAACTAAGGGAGGATTCAGGGTCACCTGGTCCAGCCCTAACTATATGCTTTAGCAAAAAGGAAAGTTTGAAGCCTAATCTTAAAAGTAGAGATAGTGTCTGTCTCCTGAATCCAAACTGGAAGCTGGTTCCACAGAAGAGGGGCCTGAAAACTGAAGGCTCTGCCTCCCATTCTACTTTTAAATACTCTAGGAACAACAAGTAGGCCTGCAGAGCGAGAGCGAAGTGCTCTAATAGGGTGATATGGTACTACAAGGTCATTAAGATAAGATGGGGCCTGATTATTTAAGACCTTGTATGTGAGGAGCAGGATTTTGAATTCTGGATTTAACAGGAAGCCAATGAAGGGAAGCCAAAACAGGAGAAATCTGCTCTCTTTCTAGTCCCTGTCAGGACTCTTGCTGCAGCATTTTGGATTAGCTGAAGGCTTTTCAGGGAGTTTTTAGGACTTCCTGATAATAATGAATTACAGTCGTCCAGCCTGGAAGTAATAAATGCATGAACTAGTTTTTCAGCGTCACTCTGAGACAGGATATTTCTAACTTTAGAGATGTTGCACAAATGGAAGAAAGCAGTCTAACATATTTGTTTAATATGTGCGTTGAAGGACATGTCCTGGTCAAAAATGACTCTAAGGTTCCTCACAGCGTTACTGGAGGCCAAGGTAATGCCATCCAGAGTAAGAATCTGGTTAGATACCATATTTCTAAGCTTTTCAGGGCCGAGTACAATAACCTCAGTTTGATCTGAATCAAGAAGCAGAAAGTTAGCGGCCATCCAGGTCTTTATGTCTTTAAGACAGAGCAGAGCAGCTATCTGAACGCTACCCCAACAGAGGTCGTTTATCTTGTTAATAATTTCACCTCCTCACTACGTACGACTCTGGATACTGTAGCTCCTGTGAAAACTAAGGTCTCTAATCAGAAGTACCTGACTCCGTGGTATAATTCTCAAACATGTACCCTAAAGCAGACGACTCGTAATCTGGAGAGGAAATGGCGTGTCACAAATTTAGAGGATCATCATTTAGCCTGGAGAAATAGTTTGCTGCTTTATAAGAAAGCCCTCCACAGAGCCAGAACATCTTACTATTCATCACTGATTGAAGAAAATAAGAACAACCCCAGGTTTCTCTTCAGCTCTGTAGCCAGGCTGACAAACAGTCAGAGCTCTGTTGAGCCAACCATCCCTTTAACGTTAACTAGTAATGACTTCATGAACTTCTTCACAAATAAAATTCTTATCATTAGAGGAAAAATTACCAATAATCATCCCACAGATGTAATATTATCTACAGCTACTCTTAGTACCATTGATGTTAAGTTAGACTCTTTTTCTCTAATTGATCTTTCTGAGTTAGCTTCAATAATTACTTCCTCCAAACCTTCAACGTGTCTTTTAGACCCCATTCCTACAAAACTGCTCAAAGAAGTCCTGCCATTAATTAATTCTTCGATCTTAAATATGATCAACCTATCTCTAATGATCGGCTATGTACCACAGGCCTTCAAGCTGGCTGTAGTTAAACCTTTACTCAAAAGCATCTCTAGACCCAGCAGTCTTAGCTAATTATAGGCCAATCTCCAACCTTCCTTTCATATCAAACATCCTTGAAAGAGTAGTTGTCAAACAGCTAACAGATCATCTGCAGAGGAATGGTTTATTTGAAGAGTTTCAGTCAGGTTTCAGAGCTCATCACAGCACAGAAACAGCTTTAGTGAAGGTTACAAATGATCTTCTTATGGTTTTTGACAGTGGACTCATCTCTGTGCTTGTCCTGCTAGACCTCAGTGCAGCGTTCGATACTGTCGACCATAATATCCTATTAGAGTGATTAGAACATGCTGTGGGTATTACAGGTACTGCACTGCAGTGGTTTGTATCATATCTATCTAATACACTCCAGTTTGTCCATGTAAATGGAGAGTCCTCTTCACACACTGAGGTTAATTATGGAGTTCCACAGGGTTCAGTGCTAGGACCAATTCTGTTTACATTATACATGCTTCCCTTAGGCAGCATCATTAGAAGACATAGCATACATTTACACTACTATGCAGATGACACCCAGCTCTATCTGTCCATGAAGCCAGATAACACACACCAATGAGTTAAACTGCAGGAATGTCTTAAAGACATAAAGACCTGGATGGCCGCTAACTTTCTGCTTCTTAATTCAGATAAAACTGAGGTTATTGTACTCGGCCCTGAAAAGCTTAGAAATATGGTATCTAACCAGATTCTTACTCTGGATGGCATTACCTTGGCCTCCAGTAACACTGTGAGGAACCTTGGAGTCATTTTTGACCAGGACATGTCCTTCAACGCACATATTAAACAAATATGTAAGACTGCTTTCTTCCATTTGCGCAACATCTCTAAAATTAGAAATATCCTGTCTCAGAGTGACGCTGAAAAACTAGTTCATGCATTTATTACTTCCAGGCTGGACGACTGTAATTCATTATTATCAGGATGTCCAAAAAACTCACTGAAAAGCCTTCAGCTAATCCAAAATGCTGCAGCAAGAGTCCTGACAGGGACTAGAAAGAGAGAGCATATTTCTCCTGTTTTGGCTTCCCTTCATTGGCTTCCTGTTAAATCCAGAATTGAATTCAAAATCCTGCTCCTCACATACAAGGTCTTAAATAATCAGGCCCCATCTTATCTTAATGACCTTGTAGTACCATATCACCCTATTAGAGCACTTCGCTCTCGCTCTGCAGGCCTACTTGTTGTTCCTAGAGTATTTAAAAGTAGAATGGGAGGCAGAGCCTTCAGTTTTCAGGCCCCTCTTCTGTGGAACCAGCTTCCAGTTTGGATTCAGGAGACAGACACTATCTCTACTTTCAAGATTAGGCTTCAAACTTTCCTTTTTGCTAAAGCATATAGTTAGTGCTGGACCAGGTGACCCTGAATCCTCCCTTAGTTATGCTGCAATAGACGTAGGCTGCCGGGGATTCCCATGATGCATTGAGTTTTTCCTTTCCAGTGACCTTTCTCACTCACTATGTGTTAACAGACCTCTCTGCATTGAATCATATCTGTTATTAACCTCTGTCTCTCTTCCACAGCATGTCTTTTATCCTGTCTTCCTTCTCTCACCCCAACCAATCGCAGCAGATGGCCCCGCCCCTCCCTGAGCCTGGTTCTGCCGGAGGTTTCTTCCTGTTAAAAGGGAGTTTTTCCTTCCCACTGTCGCCAAAGTGCTTGCTCATAGGGGGTCATATGATTGTTGGGTTTTTCTCTGTATCTATGAAGCGCCTTGAGGCGACTTTTGTTGTGATTTGGCGCTATATAAATAAAATTGAATTGAATTGAAAGTTCATGTGTGGCCAGAAGAATCTGAGACGCAAGCGTGTCAGCGTTTTTGCAATGCCCAGATGTCCGGATGTAGGATGATCGTGGTAATACTTGAGCAGATAACCACGGAGTGTAGTAGGAGCAAACAGTTTAACCCTTTAAGACCTACCATAGAACCAAGTTCGCCAGAGCTTATATTATATTTTTACATGCTGTGGAGCCATTTTTGGGAGCATTTCAAGTTGCTATACATCAATACAACCATTATAGCCCAAACTTTAATAATATGTCTGCATTAGGTGCATTGTAATTACATAAATTGCAAAAAAGTGCAATAAACTACAAAAATATTGAAAATCGTTTTTGTTTTTTTAACATATATTTCTAGTTAGAGAAATTTAAGAGGCTTATCCCTCAAAACTGTAAATACAAAAAAGTTGGACAAACTAGTTTCCCACCACAAGAAATTTATTTTAAGTGTCTTCATAGTTTTATTTTTGAAATACACCAATTTTCATACACTGCAGGAAAAACGAAAATAAATATTATAGTGCAAATATGCAAAATAACAGCATATGCATCAAAAATAAACTATTTCCAGCAGTGCAATATGAGTCGTAAGCATCCCAGAAACAACACAGAAAATCATAAACTCAAACATAACTTTTAAAAACACCAGTATAGGCTCATAAGGCCCCAATCGTAAAAAACTACATTTCCGCAAAATTACGTCACTTCCGGTTTCGGGCAGGTCATGGCGGACATGCGACAGTTCACGCTGATGGACGTAGGAAGTGTTACAAACAGCTGATCGGATCGGCAAAGCGTGTTTCTGGAATATTATGTTTTTGTTGCTGCAAGTGCTTTTTATGCAGTTTTTGCAAAGCTTTATGTGGAAGGAAACTGTGACCGAGGACAAGCTGATGGCATAAGATGTAAGTACAACTCCTCTGGTTTCATATGCAAAAAAAATTATTGCGCTAGCTTACGTGGTTGCAGTGCTACCGGGATTTAAAAATAGTTACGCAAAATGGAGCGTGCCCGCTCCGACCGGCTTTAAAGGGTTAAGCTGCTTGAGTGGGTGGAGACCACATTTCGTTTTTGGGTCGAGGAAATAGAGGAGACCATCATGTACAACATAGTTTTCCAGATCTTGATTATCCTCCCCAGTTTGTTGGTCACTCTCCAGCTGATTGAGCAATGAGCCTGTGACTGGGTCCTCAAGCTGCAGTTGACGAACATGCGGGCGGTCTGAAACAATTACAGAAGGCAGAGCACGAAGGTCCATGCTCCCAATCACGGCGTAGGGAGGGAGAAGATCAATGGGGGCATCCACATCTGGTAGAGGATTACGTGAAAGGGCATCGGGCACCTTATTATGTTCTCCAGGTTTGTGGATAATGCTGAAGTCAAAGTCTTGAAGGCAAAGAGACCACCGAGCAAGCCTGCCAGAGGGGTTTGGTGGAGACATCAACCACTTGAGGCTGCTGTGGTCAGTGTAAATGGTTACGTGCAAGCCTTCGACATAGGGTCGGAAATGTTCCAAGGCCCAGATCACGGCCAGACACTCCTTCTCTGGAGTTAAGTAGGGCTTTTCCGATTTGTACATAGCACAGCTAGCAAATGCTACAGCAACGTCTTTGCCATCCTCATCTTTCTGCATTAATGCTGCTCCAAGACCAGCATCGCATGCATCAGTGTGAATGAAGAATGGACGCGAAAAATCTGGGAACCTGAGGACTGGTGCTGAGGTTATAGAATGTTTCAGAAAGTCCACAGCTGCCTGGCACTTGTCATCCCAGTGAAACTGCACGTCCTTTTTAGTGAGGGCGAAGAGTGGCTCTGCATGGCGGGCGTAGTCCTGTACAAAGCGGCGATAGTAGCCAGTTAGGCCAAGGAACTGTCGCACCTGCTTTGTTGTGGTCGGCACTCTGAAGTCAGTCACAGCTCTCACCTTGTCAGGGTCAGGATGAATGCCAGCCGGCGTAACCCGATAACCAAGGAAGGTGAGTTCTGAAAGGCAGAATTGGCATTTGCTCAGCTTTAAAGAGAGGCCAGCGGACTGAAGCCTACCAAGGACCTCTTTTAAGTCAAGCAGGTGTTGCTCAAAGGTCGGTGATGCGACAACAATGTCATCTAGATACACCGCGCAGGACTTATAAATCAGGCCAGCTAGAACATTGTTCATAAGCCGCTGAAAAGTCGCAGGGGCGTTACACAGGCCGAAAGGAAGGACTCTGAACTGAAACAGGCCACAGTGCATAATAAAAGCAGTCTTTCGTTTAGCTTCTTCAGCAATGGGGACCTGCCAGTAACCTCGAGCGAGGTCTAGTGTTGTGAGAAACTTCCCTCTCGACAGAAAGTCCAGTGATTCATCCACCCGCGGGAGTGGGTAAGAATCCTTCACGGTCAGCTGATTCAGACCACGGAAGTCAACACAGAACCGTGGTTCGCGGGGGGGTTTGTTCACAATGACCACGGGGGCTGCCCCTGGTCCTGATGCAGGTTCGATGATGTTATCCTGTAGCATTTTTTCCACTTGCTCTTCTATGATTTGCTTTTTAGCTGGTGAGGTGCGGTATGGTGGCAAGTTAACAGGCTTTGCATCCCCAGTTACAATGACATGTTCTGCCAGAGAAGTGCGACCAAGGTGGCCATCAAACAGGTCACCAAAACTATTTAACAACTCCAACAGTTCTTCCCTCTCCTCAGAATCCAAGTTAGCTTCTCCAGCCTTATCATGGAGGGAGAGCTGCGGGGTGTGCTGCAGGGTCATAGTTCCACACTCAAGATCAGCTTCCACAAAGCCATTTTCACCCAGTTCATCAAGACATGGGGGGTTATCGTCCATAATTACAGTTCTTGTTGGGACATGTATAGTTAGTGAAGTGCGAGTCATAAAGTCCATCCCAAGAACAAAGGGGGATGACAGGTCCTGCACTATCACAAACCGCTGATAGACTCGCTTGCCCATAAATCCAATGGTTAACCAGGTTATTCCCAATGGACTGCAGTTAGTGCCATTGGCCAGTCTTATGGGTGGAGAATCCCACGGATTCTTTAATGACTGATTTTGGTTTTTCTCAGACAACAGGTCTGCATTTACTGCTGAAAGAGATGCCCCTGTATCTAGTGTGGCATCCAGAGCTGCCCATTAAAGTTTACTTTAACTCTGAGAGGGGTGTTCCACGATGCTTGCGAAGTTCCATCTTCAACGTGACTGAGCACTGGTGGCACACTTTGATCTGACAAAGGCGATGAGGGCTGAGTTATTGGCTGGGGGGAGGGTTGCCCCTGTGAAACACTCTCCCCCCCCCCCCCCCCCCCCCCGAAGTTTCCCTGCCTCCTGCCAGCTGCTCTCGTCTCCCTGACAACGCCAGTTTCATCTGGCTCCGCAGGCTGAGTTACTGGATGTTGGTCGGGAGACAGCGTTTGAGGAAGCTCCGGAGCCATCCTGGGAGAGTGTCGAGCTCCCTGAAAATCAGTGGAACAGTTAGGGCACGTACGAGATGTAACACCAGGCATGGCACATTTGAAACAGCGGGGTCCTCCCTCAGCTCTGTTTTTCAGCTGAGCTCGGGAAGGCTGTGAAAGGCTGGTGCCAAGAACAGAATGCAGCTCGTGGGCACGCAGCACTAGATCAATTTCTGACCTTACAGGCGTTCCATACAGTGCTACTCTGTACTTCTCCACTGCGTGTTTACAGATGAGCTCAATTTGCTCCAGTTCAGATGGTGGGTTCCTCAGTCTCCTAAATTCACTGAGCATATGGGCAACAAACGTTGGCAGAGGCTCTTCGGGGTGCTGGAAACGGTCCAGGATGCCTCTCAAAATCTGCTCCTGGTTGTCAGCAGGCAAGAAGACAGTTCTGAAAAGTTCACAAAACTTAGCCCATGTAGATACATGAGGAATGAGCACATTAAACCACTTTCTTGGTTCCTTAGCTAGGAAGTGTGGTAGCTCTCTGAGGATTTGGGCGTCTGTTAGGTCTAAGGAGGTTTTGTAAGCATTAACAGACTGTAGCCATTCTTCTGGGTGAAGACTGCCATCATTAGCGAACACATTGGGCTCCAATTTAGCTTGATGCAATGCCGCAGCAAGGACTCTGGTTGTATTAATTAGCTCCAGCGAATCTGACTGGGATTGGGACAAGGCCCTGGCGGACTGCGTGGGGCCAGGTGCTGAGATAGATCGCTCCGTTTCCCTGGTTGGTAGGCCTGGCACATATGGAGTAGAGGAGGCCTGAGGAAAAGGGTGAGTAATCTGGGCAGCTGGTATTTTTGGGACTGGTCTTTTTTGTTGAGTCCACTGCTCCAAAATATTCCTCTGGAGGTCCAAAGAGTCATGAAGGCACTGCTGAAGCATATCAACCTCTGCTTGCAGACTTTGCACTTTATGCCCAAGGTCAGCAGTACTATGTCTGGCAGTAAGTCGGTTAGGGTGTAACATAAAGTCTATATCATCACACATGTCAGTCAAGTCAGGATGAGTAGCCATAATACACACTTATCAAAAACCCAAATCTATATAAGGTAGCAGTTGTGCTGAAATCAACTTCAGTTCTGGTCACACAAAAATATACAAAACATGTGAATTCTGAAGTTTAGCTTCAAATGTTTTATCTGACTTTGAAACGTGGAGGTAGAAGGAGTAAACACCCCGGATCAAAAGCATTTAGGTGTAAAATAGATCCAAACTTATGAGTAACTGTGTATGAGTAACACCTTTTCAAGTCAAATGCACTTAAAACAGCATCTCAATAAGAACAGTTAAGTCAGTGAGAATCAATAGTAAATCAGTTTGAAATATAGACAGCGTTTTTTGGTTTTTTTTGTTTGTTTGCTTTTGTTTTTTTTATATATATACACTCACAACATCAGTACAGTGATTTTCCAGTCGACTCCAAACTTGTCCAGTCCTGACACGGCATAGAGGTTTGTCCCGTGGAAAAGTTCCCACTTGCAGAGACCGTGCGGATGAAGCAAAGTCTGCAGCGTGAGCTCGGCTGGTGAAGGGGAGAGAAAAACCCCGGTGCGCTTCACTCCGCATACATGCACTTCAGAAACTATGAAGAAGCGGCATCCGTCTCGCGTCCAAGTAGCGTGAATCCACGTTAATCCAAAGATGTCGCAGTAGAGGCGTTCAGCAGATAACGATAAGACATCCCGAAAACAGCGCTGTGGCGGCTTGGAAACACACCTCCGTGATCCGGTGAATCGGTGATCTTCCCGACGTCCGCGTCGAGGCCAGCCTGGTCTGTTTCCGCGAAGTATGGCAGACTACTACTAGATCTACTTTGCCGTGATGTACCTTTTAACGTATCAATCATCAGCTGCTCGAAGATACTGCATACTGACGTCCAGGAGAAGATGTTCGGGCGCCATTTTGTAACGTTGGGTTGTGTTGCGTGGTTGAGAGGAGGCGGTAAAACACCTAGCAGGCTAGTCGGAAGAACACCCACCCCCGCTGGTATCGGTAATCCACGGTGGTTCTTTAATACGCCTTCTTCAACAACCATATAAAAGCCCGGCTGAACGGCTGCGGCTCAACAACATAACGCCCAGCGTCCACACAACCCAAGCGTTGCAAACAAAACAAAACAAAAGGTTTGGAGAAGAAAACATAAATCCGTCCCTCGTTAAGCACAAGTGTGCAGGCACGTGTCCTCATAACACGAGAGAGAGAGCAGTGGCACAAACTGATGACACCATCAACCCTCGACTTGGGTGTCTTAAAGAGACACCTAACCAGATAGGGTTAGGGGGTTAGGGTTAGGGGACTGAGCCTGCCACCTCTGTGAGGCAGGAAATGCACGGGCCATCCCTCCCGAAGGAAACCCACCCTGCTGGTTGTCACGATTACGGGAAAGCCTCTGCCTTTTTCCGTATCGGACGACGGTCCAATCTGCTGAGGCCATCCGGTCCTCAGTCTTTGGCTAATGTTTGCGTTTGTGTTGTTGTGTTGTATGTTTTGTATATTGTTGTAGTTCTTGTGATGTGGGTTCGCCTTTTTTATCTAAATAATTATAACTCTTAAGTGAGCTTTTATGAGGCGAGATACAAATGAAGAAAATGAAAGGGAAAAAAAGGAAAAAGAATAAAGAAAAATTAAAACAAAAGCTTTATTTAATTAATTAAAAACGTTCAAAAAATAGTGTGCCGTACGTGCAACGTTTCGACCCCTCAAGGGTCTTCTTCAGGCACTTGGCACACAAAAAAACTGCTGCGAAAATGTGGCTGTAATGCACAGTGCTGCGGCTGGTAAGAGATGTTCACTCGTCAATGCTCCAAATCCGAATGAACCCCTGGCTGACTCCACCTCCCTTCATACCCTTCTGTCTGTGAATGTTTTTTGTTTTGTCAATCCCTTTCCAATTCTCCTTTTGTAAAATTTATATTAACCTTCTGTATGTGAACCTTTATAACCATTACCATTAAATATGAACTGTAAACATTGTACAATAAACTTTTTAATATTTAATATTTTTAACTGTATTTGTTTTTTGAAAAATGATGTCATGAAATAACTGTTTTTTAACTGTTTTACCATACTATATTCCTTTTTTAAAACTGATGTTTATGCCCTGTCCCATGAAACTGTCTGGCTGGCAGACCGTGGGGATGAGTTGAGCTCTTTTAATAAACTCCTCGTTTAGGCGATAATGTGGAACACCACCATCTTTATTTCCAGCTTACTCTATATCCCTTACATAGCCTCACTTCCTGTCTAGAAGGGTAAGTACTGCCGCCTAGTGGCGCATGATATACCTCACTATAGATTACACCACATCCCCCTTACTGAAGTCAGACTGGTACATTCTTTTGTTCTTCAAACAAAACATAACTGCATATAGTTTTTTCAATACAGGCATACCCCAACATTTCAGGAAACATAAAGTCAGTATTGTCATAAACACTTTCTCTTTTCTTTTCCACCCGCAAGAGAATAAACACTTTTTTTCTTTTCAACCTGTAACAGAATAAACATTTTTTTTCCTTTCAACATGCTACCCTCAAAACCACAACTCAGCATTTGAAACACACTTTTCTGTTTTCAAACAATCAGCTTCACAGATCAAGTCTTTTCGGTTTAATCACCTCCCTACCAGACCGGGTTCTAATCACACCTGGTGTATGGGGTGCGCTTGGCTCAGAAACTGTCTCTGTAGGAGTAGCTTGGATCTGTGTGGCTTCGGTTTGAGCCTCTGTTTGCGGGATCGGCACAAGTTGACTGCGGTTCCTTCTAATTGTCCCTTGGGCCCCACTGATGACGTACGATCGTGGAGTCGGGTGGACTGCTGTCACTGTGCCCTGTGCTCTTGCATCCGTGATCCAGACTGGTTGTCCTGGCACCAATTTATCCAGTTCTCTTGTTCTATGTCTCTTGTTAAAACTTTCGGTTTGTCTCAGCCGTTTCTCTCTCTCCGAACAACTAACCTGCTGAAAATCAGGCAGACAGGGCTGTAAGGTTTCAGGAAGCATTGGCAAGGTAGTACGAAGCCTGCGCCCCATGAGAAGTTGAGCCGGGCTGTAGCCATTTGCCAGTGCTGTTGTTCTGTATGCCAGCAATGCCTTGTATGGATCGCTAGCCTTTTTGAGGAGATTCTTGACGGTCTGGACGCCTCTCTCCGCTTCGCCGTTGCTCTGCGGGTACCTGGGACTACTGGTGAACACAAGGAAAGCGGCGGGGCCAGATGGCATCACCGGCCGTCTGCTGCGCTGCTGTGCTGACCAGCTAGCAGGTGTGTTCACTTACATCTTCAACGAGTCCCTGGCGAAGTCTGTGGTCCCCACATGCTTCAAAAGATCCACCATCATCCCTGTGCCCAAGAACAGCAAACCCTCATCCCTGAACGATTACCGGCCAGTTGCACTGACCTCGGTAGTAATGAAGGTGTTTGAGAGGCTGCTGAAGAACATCATCTCCTCCGCCATCCCAGACACCACAGATCCGCTGCAGTTCGCCTACAGATCCAACAGATCCACAGAGGATGCCATCGCCCACGTCCTACACACCACTCTCAGCCACGTGGACAAGAAACAGGGTAACTATGTGCGAATGCTGTTTGTTGATTACAGTTCAGCGTTTAACACAATAGTGCCCTGCAGACTGTTCACAAAGCTGAGGGATCTGGGACTTAACAGCCGTCTGTGTGCATGGGTGTTGGACTTCCTCACTGGCAGAACTCAGGTGGTGAGGGTGGGCAGGTGCTTCTCCAACAGCATCACCATCAACACAGGAGCACCTCAGGGATGTGTCCTCTCGCCACTGCTCTACTCCCTCTACACTTCAGACTGTGTGGCCACCCACGGCTCCAACACCATTGTGAAGTTTGCTGACGACACAGTGGTGTTGGGTGCCATCTCCAACAACGATGAGGCGGCCTACATGGATGAAGTGAAGAATCTGGCATCGTGGTGCCAGGACAACCACCTCCAGCTGAACGTCAGCAAGACCAAGGAGCTGGTGGTGGACTTCAGAAGGGGTCAGCACAGAGACTACAAGCCCATTATCATCAATGGAGCTCCAGTGGAGAGGGTGCAGTCCTTCAAGTATCTTGGTGTCCACATCTCCTCAGACCTGACATGGTCTGCCCACATTCAGGTCCAGACCAAAAAGGCTAGGCAGCGCCTGTATCACCTACGACAACTGAGGAAGTTCAGGGTCTCTCCAAAGATCCTCAGGATTTTCTATACAGGCGCTGTGGAGAGCATCCTCACACAGAACATGACATCGTGGTTTGGGAACAGCTGTGTGAAGGACCAAAAAGCTCTCCAGAGAGTGATCCGTACAGCAGAACGCTGCTGCAGGATTGCTCTCCCCCCGCTTCAGGACACCTACACCAGGAGATGCCGGACTAGAGCAGCGCAGATACTGAAGGACCCGTCCCATCCTGGCAACAAACTGTTCCAACTTCTGCAATCTGGTAGAAGGTTCCGCATCTTCCGGGCAAGGACAGAGAGACTCAAGAGGAGCTTCTATCCCCAAGCCATCCGTGCCCTAAACACACACACCCGCCCTCTCACATCATCTATAATTGACTGAGACAGGACTCTTCCAGACACTAAACCAAGGCACAATGTACATTTCAATTCCTTTAATTTTAAATATGTTTATATTGTCTATCCTGTAAAATAGTCAGATATCTATTCATATTAATGTACAGAATTCACCTGCTTGCTGCTACTACTGCACATTCACCCAGTGTATATACTATATGTGTATATATATATATATATATATATATATATATATATATATATATATGTACCCGAGCTTGAAGGATAAACCGCCCGCAGGGGCGTGCTGGGTGTTTTTTTTTTATATATATATATATATGGTAAATGGTAAATGGCCTGCATTTGTATAGCGCTTTTCTAGTCCCTAAGGACCCCAAAGCGCTTCACACTACATTCAGTCATCCACCCATTCACACACACATTCACACACTGGTGATGGCAGCTACATTGTAGCCACAGCCGCCCTGGGGCGCACTGACAGAGGCGAGGCTGCCGGACACTGGCGCCACCGGGCCCTCTGACCACCACCAGTAGGCAAACACGGGGTTAGTATCTTGCCCAAGGATATTTGGCATGCAGCCAGGAGGCAGCCTGGGATCGAACCACCGACCTTCTGATTAGTGGCTGACCTGCTCTGCCACCTGAGCTACAGCTACCCCACATATATATAATGTTCTTCCTCTACACCCCCCCCCCCCAATTTTTGCACATGTCGCGAGGAGCGTGTCAGGCTACATTTCACTGTGTGTTATACTTGTATAACTATGCATGTGACAAATAATAAAGAACCTTGAAGAACCTTGGTGACATGCTCAAAACAGTAGTCCTTTGCAAAGTCTCCCATTTCTTGACATGCACATTGTGGCCCATTATCAGTGATCAATACTTCAGGTATGCCATGGCGTGCAAATATTGACTTTAAATGCACAATCACATTGGCTGAACGAGTTGGACTGAGTTGAGCAATCTCGACATATCTCGAGAAGTAATCCACTACTAACAGATAGTTTTTGTCTTTTAGTGTGAACAGATCAGCTCCTAAGTTCTGCCATGGCCTCTCAGGTAAACGTGTGGGCATAAGAGGTTCCCTCACATTAACTCTCTCCTGAATGCACAGCCTGCACTTAAGGACAAGTTCACTGATCTGATTACTCAAGCCTGGCCACCACACTGCTTGTCGCGCACGTTCTCTACACTTGACTACTCCTTGGTGTCCCTCGTGTATTTTGTCCAGAACTGCGTTTCGCATGTTTGCAGGTATGACCAACTTTGTACCTCTCAGTAGTAGTCCATTGTGTACACTCAAAACTACTCTTTCAGACCAGTAGTGCTTTACCACTCCCTGCAGCTGGTTCCTGTCCGGCCAGCCCTCTGCACAGTACTTCATGACTTGCGAACAGACGCTGTCAGACTGCAGCTGCTCACGGAGATCTGAAAGGTATTTGCTGCTAGTAGGAAGGCCCTCCAGCACTGTGTCAACGTAGATATCAGTGTCCTCCATAAGGTCATTGTCTCTGGGAATCACGTTGCCTGCCAATGGCAACCGTGACAGCTTGTCGGCTGTGGTGAGGCTTTTGCCTGGAATGTGCATTATAGTGTAAGAATACCTCATCAGGCGCATGCGGAATCTCTGTATCCGCGGTGGAAGCAAATCCAGGGCTTGTCCTCCGAGTAGGCTCACTAGTGGCTTATGGTCGGTCTCAAGCTCAAAGTGTAGCCCTAGAATAAAGTCACTGAATCTTTCACAGGCCCAGGTGAGCGCTAGCGCTTCTTTTTCCAGCTGAGCGTAGCGCTGCTCTGTGGCTGTCAATGATCGCGAGGCATACGCGACAGGTGACCACACATCATTGTCTTTCTGTAGTAAGACTGCCCCCAACCCATATGAAGAGGCATCTGCTGAGATCTTCTGGGGTTTGTTTGGGTTGTAGAGCTGTAGCACTGGTGCAGATGACAGTTCTTGTTTTAAACTGTTAAAGGCGTTTTGTTGCTCATGCCCCCAGTACCACATGTTTTTATTTGAAAGCAAGTCTCTCAGTGGTTTGTCTTTCTCAGAAAGGTTTGGGATGAATTTCCCCAGCTGGTTCACCATTCCTAAGAAGCTCCTAAGCTCACTCACAGTGCTTGGCTCTTTCATCTTCTGCACCGCGCTAGTTTTGTCAGGGTCAGGGCTCATGCCTTCAGATGACACAATTAATCCTAAGAATTTCACTGCTCTTCTGCCAAACTCACATTTTGACATGTTCAGGGTGACGCCTGCCTTCTCTGCACGGTCGAGGACAGCGTGGAGTCTCATGTCGTGCTCCTCTCTCGTAGATCCCCAGACCAGGATGTCGTCCATGTGGCATACGACTCCCGCGAGGCCGGCTGTCACTTCTGTCACCATCATGTTTTCGAAATGCTCTGGTGCACTGGAAATACCAAATGGCAGACGGTTGAAATGGTACCTCCCAAATGGCGTAATAAACGTGGTGAGGAGAGCAGATTCTTTGGATAGCGGTATTTGCCAAAAGCCCATGTTAGCATCGAGCTTGGAGAAATACTGCGCCCCTGTGAGCATGCCTAGTGTTTGGTCGACAGAGGGAAGGATATATCTTTCGCGGCACACCGACCCATTTAAAGGTGTCATGTCCACGCAGATGCGGACTGTCTCTTTGTCCTTTTTAGGGGCTACGACCATGCCGCAACACCAGTCTGTGGGCCCCTCCACACGACTGATCACCCCCAACTGTTCCATCCTCTGTAGCTCTGCTTTGACTTTGCCCAGTAGTGGGAGCGGAACACGCCTGGGCACTTTCAGTGAATAAGGTTTAGCGTCGGGCTTCAGCTTAATCATGTACGGTTTTTGAACAAGCCCGAGCCCATCCCATAGCTTCGGGTACACTTTCCTCACCGTCTCAAGGTCAATATTGTCCATTCGGGCAATTAATTTCAGTCTCACAGAAGCTGTCCTGCTTAAGAGAGCTACACGCAGGTTTCTGACTACGTAGATAGTCTCTGCAGTGCTCCTGTCACTGTAGGAAATGTCCTCCTTTGTGGACCCGAGCACGGTCAGTGCTGCACCTCCTGGTCCATACAGTGGCTTTTCAGCTTTTTGCAGATGCTCATTTGGCTGCTTAATGTCTTTGAATGTCTCTTCTGAGATAGCTGTGACATCTGCCCCCGAGTCTAATTTGAAGGTCATGCTTTTGCCTCTCACGCAGATGTTAGCAAGCCACGGGTCTTCTCCTGAATCCAGTTCACCTAGGAAGAGTCCATCTGCACAGTCTGCCACCTCATGCACAGCTGTAGACCTACAAACTCTCCCGTAGTGTCCACGTTTCCCGCAGTTGTGGCATTCTGCATTTTTAGCTGGACACTGTGCTGCTGGGTGCATCTGTGTTTTTCCACATTTAAAACACGTTTTATTCTCTTGTTTTGTTATTTGTGGTTTTCGTGGCTTGAACTGCATTTGATCTCTGCTTCTGAATTTATTGGGCTGTGACTTTCTGACATGCACGGCATCCATGGCTGTTTTGCTTGTGCTGCTTTCGCCTCTGAGGTCAGTTTGCTGTCTTTTTATTTCCTCAGATTGTCTCGCCATTGTGATAGCTTTGGTTAGCGTCAAATCTTTGTTGAGCTGCATTCTCTCCGACAGTGATGAATCTTTAAGACCCACAACAAGCCTATCCCTCAAAAGTTCATCGTGGAGTTCACCATATTCACAGTTTTCAGCGAGAGCATATAGAGCTGTTATGAAGGAGTCAACTGTTTCCGCTGGCTGTTGTACTCGCTTATTAAACTTTGCTCTTTCATAAATCACATTCTTTCTGGGGACAAAATGTCTGTCAAATGCGTTTCTGACCGCATCGTACTGCTGGCACTGCCCGTCTGTTAGGTCGAGTCCCCTTAGCACGTCATCAGCCTCGTCTCCCATGCAGTATACTAATGTGTTCACTTGGTTAGCATCAGTTGAACCATTCAGATTACTTGCCATTCTGAAACGCTCGAAACGTCTGATCCACTTCTCCCATTCTTGGGGCTTTGCGAAGTCGAACGGTTCCGGTGGCTTGATGGTGAAAGTAGCCGCTGGTGGAGCTGCCGTAACCGGGCCAGGAGTCGCCGGTAACGCCGCTGCTTGCTCTGTCATTTTCGTCACTAGCCGTTCGCCAAGCTGACGGTTATTTTTTCCACTGTCTCTCTTCGCCGCCTAGAGCGAGTGCACTTCTGACACCATGTTGAGTTGGGCTCTTTTAATAAACTCCTCGTTTAGGCGATAACGTGGAACACCACCATCTTTATTTCCAGCTTACTCTATATCCCTTACATAGCCTCACTTCCTGTCTAGAAGGGTAAGTACTGCCGCCTAGTGGCACATGATATACCTCACTATAGATTACACCACAGTGGGGATGAGGAATGTAGGACCCAAAATGCAGGACTCAGCGATGCCACAGTGCACTTTATTTACAGTGAATTGACAGGTCAGTCCAACAGTTACTCAGATGTAAATTGCCAATGGTGCTCATCCCTTGCTCCCAGTGCGTCCCGTGCTGTAGCCCCCTTAGTTTGTGTGCTCCCCAACTCGCTTCTTCGCTCGACTTTCCTGGAGGAAGAAGGAAAAACCACAATTAACCACACACTAGTCGACTCCCCGGACCACACGCCTCGCACAGACTATACCGGTCAAGAGTAATAATCCCACGTCGACTGTCGCCGCGAGTCCAGGTTAAATACCTCTTCCTAGCCGGGAGGGATGATTACCACCAGCTGGTCAGGTAATCAGCTGCAACAGCAAAGAGGGACTCCCGATGACGACAGTCGCCCGGACACGCCTCTCCCACGACGCGCGCTTCCGTCAACAGCCCCGAGGACGGGGAGAGATAGAGAGATGCAGACACATGCATTCTACATACAAACGTGGACAGAACAGTAGACGACACCGACCCCAAATAATAGTCGTAATAATAATAATGACAACAACAACAACAACAATAATCAAATCAAATCAAATCAAATCACTTTTTATTGTCACATCACATGTGCAGGCACACTGGCACAGCACATACGAGTGAAATTCTTGTGTGCGAGCCCCACAAGCAACAGAGATGTGCAAACACAACAACACAAACGAGCAAAATACCACATAATACCACTGCTCACGGACTCCTGAGTCCTCCAGAGCCGGGTCCGTGACAGAAACTGTTTTTTCAGAAAATATTATTTTGAATACACTGTTTTTAATGTTTTACGTGATTCCACGTTTTTTTAATCTAAATATAATTTTTGATCTCTGTGAAGGTTCTCAGTCATCCAGGTCATCGTAGTCAAAGGAGCTTGGAAAGAAAAGCGTCTGGACTTCTTTAAGTTGCTTGAAGACGTTTCACCTCTCATCCGAGAAGCTTCTTCAATTCTAAGGTCAAATGGTGGAGAGTCCCAGATATAAACCTAGTGGGAGTTTCCCTCCACAGAGGGAATTTTTTTATCCAATAAAAAGAGGTTTCAATCAATTTTTGTAATGTAGAGAATATCCATGTCCAATTGTAATTTACTGTAAACATTAGGATGAGGGTTTTGTGTTATGGCCCCCAGGGTAAGATTAGAATTAGGATGGGGGAGGGGGTATGGTTAGGGTTAGGGGGTTTAGATGGGGGAGCTCAAGTTTGGAGGTTGGCCACCGAAGGTGGCCAAACTCCATGCACAGACCACACCTGTTCCCATCCTGGGCCCCCACGTCACTCACGGATTGCTCTCCAGGAGGGAAGTGTCCTCTCTTATCCCAAATAAAGGGGTTTGAAAGTGGGCTTAGAGAACCCAGAGGTTAAGTTTAGGGCCGGAAGATAGGGGATGAAGTTAGGGCCCAATGTTCAATCAGGGCTCTAGGCGGTTAGGTTTAGGTTCCCTGCATGGGGTTAAAAGAGGTTAAGGTTAGGAAAGGCTTCAGGCCCAGGAGTTTATAATGGGATGGCCATAAAAGGGCCTATACAAATAAAAAATGAAGAAACAAGGAGAAAAGTAAAGAGGAGGGGAAAATTCCCTTAAATGGAGTTACAGCACCCTCTAGTGGGTTATATTGGGGCTAAACTCTCACAAAATGGCATCTGAAGCCTCCCTCAAGCACAGAAGTACATAAAATCAGTCACTCAAATTGGTTTCATGGAGATGCTTCATTAACATGATCATTCCAATGATCCAACATGTGCTCTGCAGTCTTGTCCGTCCAGCGAAGATTGTCCGATTCTGTGCTGAACTTATCAGCAGGTAGAGCAGGCATGTGCTCCTTTAAACCTGCAATAAAATTGTTTATGTGTAATAATGTGTCTTGTTCTGTTTTGGGAAGGGCAGAAGAAAAGTTAATCACTGGAATATAAATGTCAGCTTGGGGGAATTTTTCTTGTGCCGACCTCAGCGTTCTTCTCAGCTCCCTTATTGGTACATTTTTATCCCTCTGACACCTGTTATTCAGGCTGAAGGAGAGAACCAGCTTCTCCACCGATGTGTCACTGTCTGCTTTATCCACAAGGATCTCTGCATGGCCCCATTCTGTCAATTTGGACTCCCTCCGCAACATAAGGAGGAATCAAGCCCACATTGGTGTCTCCAATGATCACGGATGCTTCCTTTGTGTGCAGTCTCCACTCTCTGAGCTTTTTCTTTGTGCTTGGATGTCTCGTCGGGGTGCATACCTGTTGTTCAACTGAAGCTGTGTTGGTCTTCTTGGGGGTGGATTCCCCCTGTATGAGGTCCATCGCCTCCATGTTCTGTTGTAGCTGAATGGCGGGAGAAGATTTCCCCTCAGAAGAAGCCCCATGAAGTGCTGTAAGGATTCTCCTCACCGTTGTGCAGTGTTAGCTGTGGGTGGAGCATGAAAGGAACGATGGAAGGAAGACATAATAATAATCCATTTTATTTGAAAGCGCCTTTCATCTCTCACAGACAATGTAAAAAAAAAAAAAAAAAAAAAGCGCCTTTCAGAACACTCAAGGACACTGTACATGGCAGAATAATAAAAACAGAATAATGTATTCATATAATGAATACATATCCATCTGCTGGTGTTTTTCTGTTATGAGTAATGTGCAGTTTACATCATATACAAAAAACACCAATAGAGAATAGGCAAAAGGCAACCGATCCAAGCTCAGTAAAGTGAAAGGTGATCAATGTACTACAAAAAGAGAAGAAAGTGATTTTTGAGCACCTTTCATGTCTATACCAGTTGGTGGCGCTAATGCACCACTTTGTGGTTTGCCAGCCACCAAAATTCAAGAAGAAGAAGTAATCACGTGATTATGTTTTTTTAACCTGCCTTTCCAGATCCCGAGGGTTATGTTTTTGTTTTAAAGTCGTTCAAAGGTTTGTCCTTTCGTTTGAGATTTTAATGTGTATTTCCAATTTGCCTGTCTAGTTATTTTTATTATTTGTTTTTAGTTTAATGAGGAGATGTTAACTCGCGCATTTATATTATCTGGGAAACCGCTGTGTGCTTTAAACATAAAAGAAACATAAAAGAATGTGAAGTTCCGACGACGTACTGAGTCCTCTGTGTGAACAACTATCATTACAGTCATCTCCCTGCAGTCGTCGAGCGGTCTCGATACCTCGATAGCTGCCATGGCCGATGTAAGTATGAGACGTCTGTCATTCTTCTTGAGTTCCCGTCTCCAAAATGGAGAAGCAGGAAAAAACGTATTGCTGATAATTCCTATTAAAAAAGGGACACGTGAAGTAGTGTTCGAGATTTAAAAGCGCTCTCAAAAGTAAGCACTTATTTACTTGTTTATTTTATTTTGATCTCTTTATTCTTGGGGGTGTCGGAGATTAATGAAGCGGCTTCATGTGCCCTTATCATGATGTCGAGGCGACCACTGCGGAGTGTATTTCGGTTTGTTGCGCTGCCTCCGGAGCTGGGTGGAAAGCATAAGTGTACGATTGTTTGTTTTTTAATTGACGTTCCCGCACAGAAACTCGGAGACGTGCAGATATACAGAGAAAGAGAGATGTTGGAAGAGTTTTTAAAAAAAACAAGAAAAACTCTTCCGGCTTCCGGTTTTGACCTCTTCTCTTCCTGTATCAGCGCTTATGTGGCGATTATCTGAGCGGCGACGCCTATCGTTCAGGAGAATATGCAGTGCTGCCATAAGAGCGGGTATTAATACAAGGCAGTTTCGCAGTGCTGAAATATGCAAGTCCGTACTTCGCAAGTTCACATGCAAGTCTGGATTTCGCAAGACCCGGGAGGAAGCTAGACCAGGAAGAAAACGCAAATTTTATTTCAAAATATTATACATGTATGCACAGTGTTGGGAAGGTTACTTTTAAAATGTATTCCATTACAGAATACAGAATACATGCCCCAAAATGTATTCTGTAACGTATTCCGTTACGTTACTCAATGACAGTAACGTATTCTGAATACTTTGGATTACTTAATATATTATCATGATTTTTACAACAACGTGAATGTACTATTGCTGTGTGATTTATTACTGTTACTGAAGGTCCGCGACTCTGAACTGTAGTAAAGGGACCTCTGACTAATACGGCGGGGTCCCTGTCGGCTCGTAGCCGAAAAATAGCTTTACTTTGTTGGGGGGGTCAACTTTGCTAGTGAGAGACAGAGAGAGGCGTTGAAAGGCTGCTCCAACGGAACTTATTGTTTTTGGAGGAAAACAGGAACACGGTGTACAGTCGAGTCTTAATAGCTTACTTACAGCTGGGCTCGTCAGGCACTCTTCTTGGCTGCAGTGGTTATTATTATATTTACATGCTTCCAGCTCCCGTTTCTCCTCGATGACAACTCGTACCTTTCCACTCCCCTTTTTCTCCCTCCTCGCGCTCACAGACACATAACGTGTATGGCAGTCCATTCTCCCTGCAACACGGACTACACTGCCCATGATGCTACATTCTTTAGAGCTATGCTTGTAGCATTCTGCCTGTTAGCTTAGCACAACAACAACAACAACAACAACGAAAAGGCGCTCTCTCACCCAGGAAACACACAGTCGCAGAGAGAGAGAGAGCGTCGCCCTGTAACCATGGCAACCGTAACGCTGCCGCCTGGAACAACAGAACGTAGCTGTCAAACAAATCCAAACAGTCCTGACCCGCGACAATATGAAACAGGAAAGTACCGCAGTGTAATCCATTTATTTCAACAAAGTAACTGTATTCTGAATACCACCTTTTTAAACGGTAACTGTAACGGAATACAGTTACTCCCAACACTGTGTATGCACAGCTCACGCTGCTTATTGAACAGAAACAAACGTGTCCGATGTCAGAATGCTTTTATTTTTATTTTAGTAGACACTCAAAAGTTAAAATAGACAGCTAGTGTTTGGAAGAGAATTGAAAAAATATATTAAAAAAAACAAAACATAATTTGATCATCACTGGTGCAGTCTTCAGGATCTTCACGTATCAACATGCTGTTTCTGCTCCCAGTGGGATTAAAATATTTATAATGTTAGATTTAATTCAGAGTCAGCTGTTAAAATAAAAACAGCACATTTTCACATCCAGGGATAAGGACTGGTGAAATATTCAGTTCAGTACACTGACAGCTCTCCAAGTAAGACTTTGAAATAAAACGACCCAGTTATGAAGATTAATTTATATTCTCGGCCAAACCGATTTGCTCAGGAACAAATAAAACACTGTAATAAGTTTTGGAAATGATGTGCGTCCTCACCAGCTGTAGTGAACCTTGACTTCAGCTGGTGAGGACGAAAATGAAATGACAGATGAAAATGTCAGAGCAAAAATGACATTTGGAAAAATGTCAGAGCACTTTTGCAAATAGGTGATGTCTTGATAAATCGAGCAATATTTGAAGTTTACGCATCTACATCCTGAAAATATTGTAAGAGTTAATTTTGTTCCACAGAAATGGTAACATCTCAAACGTTACGTACACTTCTAGCAACTTTCCTCCACCATTGCTGCTTCTAAGTTTCGAACAAACAGAATTCTGGGATACTTGGCTTCACCAAGTCCAGATAAGTCACCGGACACATGAGTGACCAGGCTGCAGTGTACGCGCTGTAATGCTCGCTTTGCTCACTGCTGCACCCATGGTTCGCAGAAACTTCTTTTATACCAGTCAGTACTGTGCAGGAAGCCACTGCAGTATTCTAGACGATAGGCGTCGCCGCCCAGACAGTATCACCAGATAAGGTGGTCAAGACTTTGTCAAGTGTGCTTTTTTTCCCCCACAGACTCAAGTTTTCAATCTCCCTCTGTATATCTGTGTGTCTCTGCAGTGGCCTCACCGCCAAGATACAAATATTGAAAGGTCATAATCAGCTGATGCCCCGCAAAAATTGTGTCACAGCTGACATCAAAATCACAGTGCGACACCAGTGATGTGTCGACTATAATAGCACTGTCACACAGACTAGCTGTAACACATACTTGTTGTACGCTGCCTCCATCTGACAACAGAGCTCACTGCAGCCAGCTGGGCCGTCCCTGGAGTGGAGCGGACAGCAAACGTGCTCCCTCTACTGGACGATGAAGTATGGTTTGTTAGCTCTGACCAACTATCTAACCTTTTTTTTTTTTTTATGTAAAATTATTTGCAGGATTTGAAGAGATATCTTTACAAACAGTTGCAAAGGTGCGTATCATTAAAGTAACAAAATCTTCAATGTTACAGTCGACACTATCAGGATGTTCAGTGTTTAATGAGGAAGTTTTGTTGTTTGTCTCCTTCAGCATTGAAGGTCTTCATGCTATTGTGGTCACTGATAGGGATGGTGTCCCGGTTATTAAAGGTAAGAAACATTCTGAATGGCTGGTTATTGCTGGTCTCACTGCTGTCGTGTGGAAAACTGTAAAATCCATGAGAGCAAAAGTAACAGAAGAGAAACTTGGTAGTAGAATTAAAGTGTGTTTGAATAGAGCCTAAAACCAGTTTCCACATTGGCCCTGATAGGAGTAGCTGCTCCTGAAGGTGGAAGTCAGCCAGGCGGGAAGTCCACGAGCTATCAGTTAGTCTGTGAATCGCTCAGACTCACATACTATTGCACAGAACATCAGAGCAGAGAGCACACTTGACTTACTTTGTTTGGCATAAGATGTTTTTTCTTTAAAAAAAAAGGATTTTTGTATTTTACTAAATATATTAATGTTTCAAATCTTTTCAAATTTGAATTTCCAAGAAATGTTATATATTAATTTAGAGAAAAATGTAACCAGTTGCTCTTTAGTGGAGAAAAAAGCAAATAAGTTGCATCATAAATATAGTGAATTATGCAGGTTTGGGCAGTATTTGAAATAGGGCTGCCACGATTACGTCGACTATCAAAATCGTCGACGACTGATTTAATAGTCGACGCATCGTTTGAAGCTTTGTAAGATCACAAAAGACGCAGGAATAAGTAGCAGGATTTAAGAGTGTAATAACGGACTGAAACAGAAGATGGCAGCACTGCATGTACAAGGATGCCAGCTGCCGTTAAACCCCGAAGAAGAAGAAGCTGTGTCCCAGCATTCATAGCGCGGCCCTGCTCAGTTTCCAACAATGGCGGCGGCTAGTTAGTTTTAATGTTACTCTTATTATTCTTTCTGGGTCACAAAATAAACGTTTAACATATTTTCAGGCGAGAATGTAGCTGTGTAAACCTCAAATATCTGCTCAGTTTATCAGGACACCGCATATTTTCAAAAGCGCTCCAACGTTTTCGGAGACGTCTGTTACCCACTAGCTCGATAGCTAGCCGGGGGCTAGGGTCACTAGAGCTGTGAGAACACCGGACCCCCGACAAATCGTTTTCAAACCCACCGCCGTCTTTCGCTACTCAGGTTAAACATGACATATGAGTCACTTAGATAACTTAAAAATGTTGTTGTTTGGCTTTTTTCAGTGTTTTATTTGTTCCTGAGTAAATCGGTTTGGCAGATGGCTGAGTTTATTAAACTCAACTGAAACAATCTGCAAATTTTATTAAAATTTAATAAAGTATCATCTTGTCTTTATTTTTAGTTAGCGCATACCTTAAACACTTAAAGCTGTAAGCTAATGATAGTTATATAAGAGCAGATGCATGCTGGTGCAATAAGCTGTAGTTTTACGTTGAATGGATGATGATCTGATTAGTCGACTAATCGCAAAAATAATCGCCGAATAGTCGACTATCAAAATAATCGTTTGTGGCAGCCCTAATTTGAAACAAATGTCAGCAGACATTCCTTATGTGGAGAGTGTTTTATCCCTACATCCCTGACATCGTTGCTGTATCCTTGCAGTTGCCAACGACAATGCCCCAGTTCATGCTTTGAGACCTGGCTTCCTGTCTACGTTTGCTCTGGCCACTGATCAGGGCAGCAAACTGGGCCTTTCTAAGAACAAGAGCATCATCTGCTATTATAACGCCTACCAGGTCAGACCCCTTCTTTCCACCAATCAGTAGTTTGGTATATTTGTCATACCATAGTCTAGCTCCAAAAATGTCATATATTCTATATTTGTTACACAGAAAGCGAAATATTTCAAGCCTTTATTTTATTTTTCACTATTGTTAAATTATTATATTAAGTTATTGCTATAATGAAAGCAAACAGCATATTCATTTATACGCATAGTACCTGTTTTAGGGTCCTTTGCCCCAAATTACTGCATCAGTGTGGCATACAAGCATAAGGTCAGGTTGTTTTGATGATGGTCTTCAGCTCTTCTGCATATCAGAAGTGAAGGGGCTAAAATTTTAGATATGAATTTCAAGCCCTGACATCTACCCAAGTTTAATGTCATTATTTCAGTTTGTTCTAAGGTCAGGATGAGTATGGATTGACCAACTCAGGTTTGGTAAAGTATATCTAGTTTATTTAACTTTTTTTTTTATATAACATGTAATGTTTCTGGATTGAACAGATTGTGCAGTTCAATCGGCTACCACTGGTCATCAGCTTCATTGCCGGCAACACTGCCAACACAGGTAAAGTTTGAGCCAGCGATCAGCAGAGTGTCATGCCATTTAGATGTCATATGAAGAGTCAGTAGTTGTCAATATAAAATCAGCATTACAAGTGAAATTTAACCAAATCACAGGATCTTTGATTCTATTTAGACTCAGACTGTCAGAAATATTATAATTCTGATCATTTATCAGGACATACCCATATTTTTTCATATATATTATATATATATATATATATATATATATATATATAAATAAATTTTTTATTTATTTATTAGGGGTGCACCGATACTTGTACCGATATTGAACCGTTCGATACAGTGCTTTCGGTTCGGTACGCATATGTATCGAACAATACAACATTTTAAATTTATTTTATCAACTTTTCTTCTGACGATGCTGTCTGTTGAGAGCTCAGTGGATCTGCGTTCGACTACTCCGCCTAGGCTGCACTGTCGAGCGCAGATCCACTGAGCGCAGCGCAAGCTAGCAAGACAGAAGCTAATCTCGTTGCAACATGGCAAATTGAACCTCCCCCACCCTCATTCAGATCTGGCCTTTGGAACTATTTTGGTTTTCATGTGACGTATGACCCTGAAGGTAAGCACGTCATGGACAAAAGTAAAACAGTATGTCGGATCTGCCATGCAATGCTCAATTACATGGGTGGGAGCTAGTGCGTTAGCGCAGTTAGCTCGTTAAGGTGTTGACGCCGTCCAGCCCCACGTACGGAACGATCCGCGGTAGCTCGTTAACGGAGATTTGCCGTGTTGTGGTGTTAACGTCATTTCAGATTAACGCTGACAGCACTAGTGGGAACACAACGAATATGACTGCACATTTACTCCGACAGCATCCTAGTGCAAAGACAAGTGGAAGCAGACAAAAACAACAAGCACCATGCTACAAACTTTACCCGAGTCATTTAGACAGCCGTTAGCACAGGATTCTCCTTATGGGGACCTGATATGTTTAATATGCTGCTGAGAATATAGCCCAGAAGAAGCGGATAGTATAGCTTTTATTTTGGAAAGAGACATTTCTCTGTAATAAACTCTCTTTTCCAAAGATGAGTGATTCCTCAGATTTATTTTTTTATTACTTTGTTGTTTCAGCAACATTAAATTTAAAAACTGTACTTATGAGTTAAAATATATATTTATAATTTTAATAAATGACAAATTAAAAAAGCATGAAAAATTTTTTTTGTATCGAAAAAATATCAAACCGTGACACCAAAGTATCGAACCGAACCGTGAATTTTGTGTATCGTTGCACCCCTAATATATATATCTATGTATATATGTGTGTGTGTGTGTGTGTGTGTGTGTGTGTGTGTGTGTGTGTGTATATACTGCACAGTTACAGCGGTCAGCTGCGTAGAAAAGGATCCTGGTGTAGAAAGTAATATTAAATAAATTCTAACAACAGCTGATCAAGGTTAAACGTGCTGCTGCTGTTCAGGCGCTGGTTTCCTCTTTCTGGTGCAAAGTGGGCCAAAAACAAAGAAGAGAGGCGGACTCACGACAGAAAAGCCGATCAGCTGATCATTGATCAGTTTCACGATTGAAGTAGCAGCAGGAGAGAGAGAGAGAGAGGCAATCGCTCCATATATCGGTTGTTAAGCTTAACGCTGGAATGCTTTACAAACATTCAGAGATGAACTTACACACTTGCTTTACTTCTCTCTGGGATGACTTCCTCGGAGATGAAATGCTGGTTTGGTAGCGAGGCTACAAATACACACAGCCGCTCTATCACGTGACCACACTGCTGCGACGTGTTACGGTTATGAGCCGAGTTACGGCGTGTCGCCAGTTTTGTGAGGTGCTTTTTTGATATTTAATGGATCGGATTACATTTTTTTTATTTTTTTATTTCTCATACACACACACACACACACACACAGTACCTGAGGATAAACTACAGAAAAACATGAAGATTTGGGAAGTGGTGTAGTAGTTAGTAGATGCCCAATGAGCAAATGTGACCGAAATGATGGCGTTTGAGATGCTGTGACAGACGTGACACTTGCAAGATTATCTGTGAAGAGAACGGGCCTGGTGGTAGGGTTGGGCGATGTGTAAACATTTTCCAACTGACAATCGTCAATCCAAATATTGACGGTGGGCGATATATTCACGCATGCGCAGACTTTTTGATGGGCGGAGCGATGTAATCATGCACGAACTGATTTGCGCGTTTACAACACAGAAGTCCAAACATGGACAAAGTAATTTCCCCCCAAAATTAGGGCTGCCAGCTTTAATGTGGTCATCGCGATTAACACGATTAAAATTTAAACGCGCTCAACCCGTCTGGAGCGCAGAATGAACAAACGTTGGACAAACTGCAGACGTAGCATTTGGGCGCACTCTGAGGAATGATAATAAACCTCATAAATATTATGTGTCTGTACTCACTGTGTGTTGTGAGTTCTTCTCCTCACATGTATGTCATATTTGTTGAGTAACAGTACAACACTGTCCTTGTGTGTCCTCAGGTCTGATAATGAGCCTGGAGAAAGAGCTGGCTTCACTAATAGAGGAGCTGAGGCAGGTGGTGGAAGTGACTTAAAGCTGTGACATATCAGCTGCACAGTCACATGATCTGCATCACATCCTGCTCACTTTCATGCTCTCAGTGCTTCTGCATTCATGTCTTTAACAGATCTGACTAAATATAAGACCTGTGCATATCTTGCTGTGTTTTCTGTACACCTTTGTGCCATTAATGGATATTTCTTGTAGAATTTCTTGTCTGATTAAATCTGTAATTATAAGCATTTAAAAATGTTGTTTTTGGTTGGATGGGGGAATTGCAAATAAAAAATAATACAACTGAGGTTAAATTTTACTTGTATTTTATTTTATTAATTATTGGAATTTAACTTTTTTTTTCTTTTTTTTTTTTTGGGAGGGTCTTGCTTTAAGCATTTCATCATATTAGTCATGTACTGCTGTAACAGTGCTGTATGTATGAAGGGAAAATGATTCCGAGAATATTTAGATGTGATTTATATAATTTGAAAATGTAAATATGGTATTTAAAAAATATTAACCAGTATTTTTAGAGATAACAAGTTAACATTTAATTAACAGATTCAGGTTTACATTTTCATTGCAATGATGTTCGTCTGCCACTTTTTTGCTGAGATTGTTGTCCAAGTCTCTGGAACTCAAGTGTTCAAACGGTAAAAATTTGTTAAAAGGTATCATTACGAAGGAGCTTATGGAGAAAAAAATGGTAAAAACAATTTGGATGTACAGAAAAGTGTGGACGAATAAGAACCATAAAAGATTATTCCAAACAGTCCTGACCCGCCACAATATGAAACAGGAAAGTACCGCAGTGTAATCCATTTATTTCAACAAAGTAACTGTATTCTAAATACCACCTTTTTAAACGGTAACTGTAACAGAATACAGTTACTCATATTTTGTATTTTAAATACGTAACGGCGGTGCATGTATTCTGTTACTCCCCAGCACTGGTCATGTGCATATGGTCTTTGCAAGCTCAGACAGCTGGTTTATTGTTTAGGTCTTAGAAGTTCTAATTTGCTTTTTTTTTTTTACTTTGTTCAGTTTCCCAGTGACCTGTTGAATGACTTAAGTGTAGGAAGACTGGAATTTCTAAATGTCTTTCCTGTATCTGTATGTGGGGCATCCAAGTTTTCTTTTTAAAAATAACCTTGCTTTAGATAAATGACCTTGCTTTAGCTCTTTTTCCTTATCAGAACTCCATAAAGTCATCCTCTGAGATGAAACCGATGTTTCTGGAGATCCAGTAATGGGAACCTTAGGAGAATACATTTGACTAATGATAAAACTTAAACTTCTTCTTGTGATCTCTATGGCTACGTTCACACTGCAGGCGAAAGCGCATCAAATCCGACTTTTTTGACCCTGTGCGACCCATATCTGATCATGGTCTGACAGTGTGAACGGCACAAATCCAATATTTTCAAATCTGATCTGGTTCACTTTCGTATGTGGTACTGAATCCGATACATATCTGATGTTTTAGAAAGCGACTGCTGTTTGAATGGTCATGTCGCACTCAATCCGTCTTTGACACAAGACAGACTCCAATTATCAGCGCCCGGGAAGACACCGTGAACGCTTCCTGGCCATCCAGTGTAGACGTTAGTGAAACTGTTGGGAAGACAGCGTTGGAGAAACGTGAACATTTTATTTGTACTGTATAATCTGCAGATTCTGACAGAAATGTGCAACTATCCTTTGAAGCACCGCTCCTCTAAAACAGCAATAAGGATCATTATTAGGCCATATGTAAATAACAAAATAACTTTATAACTTAAAGCTAAATTGGGAAACGTAAAGTCTGAAACAGGTCTTTATATTAAGGCCAGCAGTCAAACAATACTGTTTGGTCTTGGTCTAAACAGAGCACGCTGTGTGTGAAGTCTTCTTTTGCGCATGCGGGCTGCTTTGAGGGTTCACACTAGAGGACGTTTGCTGTCACATTTTATTTATAGTGTGAACAAGCAGACAAAAAAATCGGAATCGAGCATTAAGACCTGCAGTGTGAACGTAGCCTAAGTCAAAGGCATCTTTTATCTTCTTGTTCCTTCAACATTGGCTTCAACTTCCAAAAAAGGAATGACAACTATTTTGGAAGTTCTGACCTTATCATTCACTATTTCACTGGGAACAGGCTGCTGGCATTTTGGCTGAGGGCTGTGATGTATCAGTGGGAACAGAATGTGAGGGTTGAAGGCAAATGGAATCGGTGGGTAAGGAGCTGCTTGCAGGGAGTGGACTGAACTGGATCTTCATGGACCTCATTATAACTGTGATGTGAAAGACTTAGGATAAAAAACTGTCATGCTGGTGTAACAGTGTTTATGTTGTATGTGATTACACTTGCCATGTTAACACGTGTATTTGTTTATTTGTAATGTTTATTGGCTCAATGGCACCCTCTCTCATAAACGGTGCATAAATGCCACTTGCAGCACTATAAATTGTCTGAGTGTTAATAAGAAGAGAACTGTTGCAAATGTGAAGTGCTAAAATAGTCACATAATAGTATTGTACACTGGCTAGCTTAGCTAGCAAGCTGTGCTACTAGAACATGTTACTCCTTTTGTAGTGTCCTGTGTTTGAGCCACCTGTAACGAGCCAACCTGCCTGACCAGCACTTATGCCGTTCTCATCCAGATAATAAACAGATTCTCTAAAGGATAAGAAAGTCTCATGGTAAATGGCCTGCATTTGTAAAGCACTTTTTTCTAGTCCCTAAGGACCCCAAAGTGCTTCACACTACATCATTCACCCATTCACACACTGGTGATGGCAGCTACATTGTAGCCACAGCTGCCCTGGGGCGCACTGACAGAGGCGAGGCTGCCGGACACTGGTGCCACCGGGCCCTCTGACCACCACCAGTAGGCAAACATGGGGTTAGTATCTTGCCCAAGGATATTTGACATGCAGCCAGGAGGCAGCCTGGGATCAAACCACCGACCTTCTGATTAGTGGCTGACCTGCTCTGCCACCTGAGCTACAGCCACCCCAATGCATCTTTTACTACACAACGCAATGTCAAGTTAATTTTTAGACCAGTTAGTTACAGCAAAGTGTAATTAAGTCTTGTTACACTGGTGCCGTGAGCCTTGATTCTGAACCCAGTGAGAGGACCCTGAAGTGTTGGAGGCGTCGACTGGTGTCTGGAGAGGCTGTGCAGCGGGAGTTTCTCAGGTTGCTTGTCTCTTTGTTTCAATACTACTCCACAGACTGTGCAGGTTAAATAAAGTTTCACAGTCCTGGGGTGGTGCCAGGGCGCTGTGCCTCCTTTCGTCACAAGGTGGCAGCGTCCCCTGACACGTGGCTGATTTTATAGTCAAAGTATTTTTTTATTTCATCTGTTTTCAGTTTAGATATTATTGGGTGGTGATCTTGCATAATGCCTATTAACAGCAGTTCAGTGATACTTGCCCTTGAAACTAGTTTCTACAAACTAGAGCTGCTGATTACACTGGCTCTGTTAATATCATATATACACTGGAAGTGTTTGCATCATCTGTCCATCCTATTGGAGTTGACTTGTGTGACTGGTAAAATAGTAAAATATAAAATGCTAATCATTTACAGATTTTCTGTTATTTAGAACATAAACATCATATCTGCACCAAAGATTATTGGAAACATTTAAATATGTTATATTTCTGTGTACTTTACACATTTAGGCGTTTGTTTGCAGGTAACAGGAAGCACACATAGCCAAGTTAGAACCACAGCAACATCTGCTGGAAACCTCCGTAACAGCAGCAACGGCAGGCAGTATGGACAAACATAACATTACTGTTATCTACCCCTTTTCTTTCTTTTTTTTTCTTTTAGTTTTGGACCTCTTAGGCATACCCAAATCAAACAACACCACTACTATGGAAGAACTTATCAGGTTATGGATTACACAAAAATAAAGGTTCATATGTCGAATGAAATTCATGGTAATCATTGTCATAAATGCAACAAATATGCAACAACATAACATGAGAGAAAACACATTTCAAAACAGAAAATACAGCATCAGTGTGCTTTTAACCCAGGTATTTACTATTTGGTTTAGACACTACCAGATCTGATTCGGTGGAAGTTGTCATCAGCGTACTTGGCAATTTTTAGGTGTTTTCATTTTACCCTGCGTTTTTCTGTCCTTGATCACTTGTTCGGACTGTTTTGTGCCAAGTTGTGGTGGGTCGAGTTGAACTTGAATCGTTTCATGTTTGTGCTTTATCGGGTTCAGTTTCATCCACTTGTGGAATTGTGTTCAGTTCATTTTGTGCTGTAGCGAGCTTTTCCGGTTGAGGCTCGCTCACAGGCAGAAGATGTTGTTTGTTGCGCCTGTCTTCCTTTCCGTCCAACTCAACTACATAAGAGCGAGGTTTAGCACATACCTTACTTACAACTCCAATCTTGTCATGTCCGCTCTGTGTTTGTAATCTCACCACCTGCTTTGGTGTTAATGGACTGAGCAGCGAGCTGGACTTGTCATAGTGCTGTTGAGTTGAGTTTTGATAGTAGTTGTCACTTTTGCTGTTGGGCTTAACAGTTTTTTGCACACAGGAAGGGTTGACCGTGTTCGCCTTGATAGAAGCCTCCGTGCTGGTGAGCCAAGAATGTTGTCTTGTGGCGTGTTGCGTAGATGTAACAGGCTCAAATAGAAATCAGTTCCATCTCTTTGTGATTTTTCAAGGAGTCTTTTAGCACAGCTCTTTCACTGAGTCCATTTGACTGAGGAAACTCAGGGCTGCTTGTGACATATACAAACTCCCAGTGTGTGGCAAACTCACGAAAGGTCTGGCTGGTGAACTGGGTGCCATTGTCTGAGTACAGTTTCTGTGGTATCCCATGTACTAAGAAGTGGCATTTGAGTGTGGTAATGACTGAGGCAGATGTTAGGTTTTCAAGTTTATCTATTTCAAACCATCCAGAATACGAATCCATGAGCACAAGGTAGTGGCAGTTGTCCCATTCGAATATGTCTGTGGCTGTGATGGACCAGGGAAGATCAGGAATTTGGTGTAGTTTCAGGGGTTGTTTTTGTTGGTGAGGCTTTAGACTGTTGCAAATGCTGCATGATTTGACTTTGTTCTCAATGTCAGAGTTTATTGTCAACCAGAACACTGTCCCTCGCTCTCCTTTTTGTAGACTCCATGCCTGGATGTCCCTTGTGTAGTTCCTGTAGATAGGTTTCATGTGGTGATGCTGGAACGATGGCTCTGTTCCCTTTCATAATGACATTGTTGTTGATGATTAGTTCATCGTGGTAGCTGAAGAATGGTTTGATTTCTATAGGTACACTACTCACTTGTTTTGGTCCACCCCTGCTGGACGTAACAACCAAGTGTCTGTAGAGTAGCGTCCTTCGAGGTGTGTTCGGCAAGCTCTTGTAGGCGTTTTGGTGAGATGAGCTGAAGTGACATTACCTCGAAGTCGCGCCCCTCTTCCTTTAGAGGTTGTTCATCCAGCGTTGGTGTGCGAGAGAGTGTGTCTGCGACGTAAAAGTGTTTGTCTTTCTTGTATACGAGAGTCAAGTTGAACTTTTGTAATCGTAGCATCATGCGCTGTAGCCGTGCCGGAACTGTGTGGAAAGGTTTGTTTTGGATTGTGACCAAAGGCTGGTGGTCAGTTTCAATCACCACTGGCTTTCTGTAGATGTCATAAAACCTGTAACATGTGAACACTACAGCTAGTAACTCCTTCTCTATCTGAGCGTACCTTCTCTCTGTTGGAGTTAAAGTTCTTGATGCATACGCCACAGGTTTGTCGTTCTGAAGGCATGCAGCTCCTAGACCATGCTGAGAAGCATCACATGTGAGAGTCACTGTTTTGTGCATGTCATAGTATTGTAGTGCTGGTGGGCTGGTGAGGCACGCTTTAAGTTTGTTGAAAGCATCCTGCTAATGTTGAGTCCAGCTCCACACCACATCCTTGTGAAGCAGCTGACAAAGTGGTGCTGACAGTTCACTTAAGTTCGGGATGAACTTGCCCAGTTAATTGATAATTCCCAGGAAACGTTGGAGAGACGTCTTGTCCTCTGGTGGTGGCATTTCATTGATCGCAGTGATTTTAGTTGGATCTGCTTTTAGTCCTTCATCAGTGAATATGTGTCCAGTCTGAGTTTTACCTGTCTGGCCCGCTCCAGGACTTTTTTCAAATTTTTGTCATGCTCCTCTATTCCTTTTCCTCCCACTAGGATGTCGTCCACAATCACAGCGCATGGATATCCCGTGAATATCTGTTACATGGTTCTCTGGAAGACTTCAGAAGCGGTGTTGATACCAAAGGGCATTCTTTAAGAATTTGAATCTGCCGAAAGATGTTGCAAATGTAGTGAGAAGAGATGAGGCAGGATCTAGTTTGATTTGCCAGAAGGAGCTCTTTGCATCCAGAATCGAGAAGATGGTTGCTCCAGACATCTGAGCAGCTACTTCCTCCACAGTTCGCATGGGATGGTGAGGTCGCATTAGTGCCTTGTTTCAGATCCCTTCGATCAATGCAGATACGAACATCATCATTGTTGCCTCCTGTGAGATTCCTGACACCCCTCCCCCACCCATCGCCTTCACTCAATACCAGGTTGAGATGCAAATGAGGAGACTTCACTCAGGCAAGTCTGCTGGACCAGACGGAGTGAGTCCCCTTGTCCTCAAGACCTGTGCCCCCCAGCTGTGTGGAGTCTTTCATAAACTGTTTATGCTGAGTCTGAGTCTGCAGAGGGTCCCGGTGATGTGGAAGACATCATGCCTTGTCCCTGTACCAAAGACGCCTCGTCCCAGTGGCCCCCAGGATTACAGGCCCGTGGCACTGACCTCCCACATCATGAAGACCCTGGAAAGGCTCATCCTGGACCAGCTGCGACCCATAGTAAGACCACATCTGGATCCCCTTCAGTTCGCTTATCAGCCTCGTCTCGGAACAGAGGACGCCATCATCTACCTGCTCAATCGTGTCTACACCCATCTGGACCAGCCGGCGAGCACTGTGAGGGTCATGTTTTTTGACTTTTCCAGTGCTTTCAACACCATCAGGCCGACCCTCCTGGGTGATAAGTTAGCAGCGATGCAGGTGGATGCTTCTCTGGTGTCCTGGATTGTTGATTACCTGACAGGAAGACCACAATATGTACGTCTCCCACAGTGTGTGTCTGACAAGGTGATCAGCAACACAGGGGCACCACAGGGGACTGTCCTCTCCCCCTTCCTCTTCACCCTCTACACCACAGACTTCAGCCACTGCACAGAGACCTCCATCTTCAGAAGTTTTCTGATGACTCTGCGGTGGTTGGATGCATCAGCAGGGATGATGAGACAGAGTACCGGGCTGTGGTCGACTCCTTTGTCACGTGGTGTGAGCAGAATCATCTGCAGCTCAACGTGGCAAAGACCAAGGAACTGATCGTGGACTTCAGGAACACCAGGAAACACTTGACCCCTGTTTCAATTCAGGGGGTCAGTGTTGACATTGTGGAGGACTATAAATACCTTGGAGTACACATTGACAATAAACTGGACTGGGCTAAAAACACCACAGCACTTTACAGGAAGGGCCAGAGTCGTCTCTATTTTTTGAGGCGACTGAGGTCCTTCAACATCTGCCAGAAAATGCTGAGGATTTTCTATGAGTCTGTTGTGGCCAGTGCGATCCTCTATCCTGTTGCATGCTGGGGGAGCAGGCTGAGGGTCGCAGATGCCAACAGACTTAATAAACTGATCCGTAAGGCCAGCAATGTTGTGGGGATGGAGCTGGACTCCCTCAAGGTGGTGCCGGAGAGGCGGATGCTGTCCAAGATAAAGACAATGTTGGATAACACCTCCCACCCACTCCATGACATGTTGGTCAGTCACAGGAGCTCGTTCAGTGAGAGACTGAGATTACCGAAAAGCACCACTGAACGACACAGGAAATCATTCCTGCCTGTGGCCATCTCCCTGTACAACGCATCCACTTAACACACTGTTTGCTGCTACAGCTACACATGTTTCTTTTCCAACTATTTATTTATAAGTGACTTATGTATGTATGTATGTATATACAGTGGGGCAAAAAAGTATTTAGTCAGCCACCGATTGTGCAAGTTCCCCCACCTAAAATGATGACAGAGGTCAGTAATTTGCACCAGAGGTACACTTCAACTGTGAGAGACAGAATGTGAAAAAAAAATCCATGAATCCACATGGTAGGATTTGTAAAGAATTTATTCGTAAATCAGGGTGGAAAATAAGTATTTGGTCAATAACAAAAATACAACTCAATACTTTGTAACATAACCTTTGTTGGCAATAACAGAGGTCAAACGTTTACTATAGGTCTTTACCAGGTTTGCACACACAGTAGCTGGTATTTTGGCCCATTCCTCCATGCAGATCTTCTCGAGAGCAGTGATGTTTTGGGGCTGTCGCCGAGCAACACGGACTTTCAACTCCCGCCACAGATTTTCTATGGGGTTGAGGTCTGGAGACTGGCTAGGCCACTCCAGGACTTTCAAATGCTTCTTACGGAGCCACTCCTTTGTTGCCCGGGCGGTGTGTTTTGGATCATTGTCATGTTGGAAGACCCAGCCTCGTTTCATCTTCAAAGTTCTCACTGATGGAAGGAGGTTTTGGCTCAAAATCTCACGATACATGGCCCCATTCATTCTGTCCTTAACACGGATCAGTCGTCCTGTCCCCTTGGCAGAAAAACAGCCCCATAGCATGATGTTTCCACCTTCACAGTAGGTATGGTGTTCTTGGGATGCAACTCAGTATTCTTCTTCCTCCAAACACCACGAGTTGAGTTTATACCAAAAAGTTCTACTTTGGTTTCATCTGACCACATGACATTCTCCCAATCCTCTGCTGTATCATCCATGTGCTCTCTGGCAAACTTCAGACGGGCCTGGACATGCACTGGCTTCAGCAGCGGAACACGTCTGGCACTGCGGGATTTGATTCCCTGCCGTTGTAGTGTGTTACTGATGGTGACCTTTGTTACTTTGGTCCCAGCTCTCTGCAGGTCATTCACCAGGTCCCCCCGTGTGGTTCTGGGATCTTTGCTCACCGTTCTCATGATCATTTTGACCCCACGGGATGAGATCTTGCGTGGAGCCCCAGATCGAGGGAGATTATCAGTGGTCTTGTATGTCTTCCATTTTCTGATGATTGCTCCCACAGTTGATTTTTTCACACCAAGCTGCTTGCCTATTGTAGATTCACTCTTCCCAGTCTGGTGCTGGTCTACAATACTTTTCCTGGTGTCCTTCGAAAGCTCTTTGGTCTTGGCCATGGCGGAGTTTGGAGTCTGACTGTTTGAGGCTGTGGACAGGTGTCTTTTATACAGATGATGAGTTCAAACAGGTGCCATTCATACAGGTAACGAGTGGGGGACAGAAAAGCTTCTTACAGAAGACGTTACAGGTCTGTGAGAGCCAGAGATTTTCCTTGTTTGAGGTGACCAAATACTTATTTTCCACCCTGATTTACGAATAAATTCTTTACAAATCCTGCCATGTGAATTCATGGATTTTTTTTTCACATTCTGTCTCTCACAGTTGAAGTGTACCTCTGGTGCAAATTACTGACCTCTGTCATCATTTTAAGTGGGGGAACTTGCACAATCGGTGGCTGACTAAATACTTTTTTGCCCCACTGTATATGTATATATTGTACTATTCTTAGTTAGTGTATTGTCTGTCTTGTCTTAATGTTGGTTTAAAATGGAGCACTGTAACAAAAAATAATTTCCCCCAGGGATCAATAAAGTATTCTGATTCTGATTCTGATTCTGATCGCAGGGCTCTAGACTAACTTTTTGCCATGGGTACGCCTAACTTTTTAAAGTTAGGCGTACCGGCACAAAAATTAGAGGAGTACATAAATTTTATAATAATTGATATAATATAATGTGTTTTTCTGGATACACTGTGCTTTTTCAGCATTCAAAGATTGATGACACCGTGTCAGAGCACTGGCTATGAATTTCAGAAGGATCAGGCCTTAACAGAAAAGTTAGCATAGTTCTTTTCCTATTACAGCTACATCCACTTCTGTCGTGCCTAGGCTGCTCACTAGGGCTGGGTATCATCACTGATTTCTATAATCCATTCGATTCCGGTTTTCAAAGTCCCGATTCGATTCAACTTAGCCAGAAGAGTCAGAAATATTATAATTCTGATCATTTATCAGTACTGACTTCATCAGAATTGTGAACATCACAGCAGATGCCTTTGTGTGAAAGTAACTGAGAATAAAACAGAAAAACATGAAGGAGATTTTCCTGGTCTGGCTTTTTATAGCAGATAACCTTAAAAATATTCTACAATGTTCTGCATATAAAGTTTAAATTTCTTCAGTATTGAATAACAGAAAAAATAGGCTTTCTTGTCCGAGGTCATTTAAGTGAAAAAGAAAAAGACAGCAGCCACAGCGCTGTAAACAACGGTAGACTGGTGGGTAATAAGCGAATGAATAATACAGAAAACAGAGATTGGAGACGGAAACTGTTCCTGAAGTACAGAGAGAGAGAGAGAGAGAGAGAGAGCTAGCTGTGCATGGAGTGTGATTTTAATAGTCGTGGAAGCAAAACAGCAAAATTCATGATGACATTGATCAAATGTGAAGCGCAGTTTGCTGCTTCTTTTGCTGCTGGCTCGGTGGATTTTGGTTGGAGAGAGACAAAACCTGCAGCTCAGAATCAGCGCAAAAAGACGTAAACACAGTGCGGACCGGACGCATCGGGATCGCTGAGCTCCGACAGCGTGTCCGTCTACGGGCCGTCGGGTGAGAAAGCCGAGAAAGACAAAGCTGATTCTGATGCGTCGGGTCCGTTCTGTGTTTACGTCTTTGTGTAGAATCCGTGTACCTGCTCTCATTTGCTGTTTGGTTGTTGTTGAAATGGTTTTGTGAGCTTTAATCTGAGAATCTGGCGTTTCTGGCAAAACACAGTTATGTTTAAAAGTCGATTCAGGATTTAATGAATTGATATCGCTTTATTCAAGCTACTCACCTCCCACTTCCACCTGCACTTTCAACTGGACCATGGCCAATCAGAGAGGTCCCGCCCCTGACTATCTCTGATTGGTTTAGTCCACGATAGGGGATCGCATTTGCGACCAAATTGGTCGCACTCTAGAGCCCTGCATCGGTATTCTTTTTGTGTGTTGCGACCATGTTGGATACCCATTCTGTGGGCTCCTCCACTGGTTCAATTACTCCCGAGGCCTGCATTCTTTGGAGTTCCTCTTTAACCTTTTCTGCATGGGAACAGGAACGCGCCTTGGAGTGTTGATGACAGGTGACACGTTTGGAGTGAGTTTCATTGAGTAGGTCACAGGTAAGTCACCGACTTCATCTTTAAACAAGTCTGTGTATTCGTGAAACACTTTCTGTGCTAGTGTCTCATCCTGATCTATGTCAACATGGTAGACATCTGTGCTGAAACTAACTAGTTTAATTTGCACGCTGTCCTTTAATCCGATAATGGATTGCACATCGTGTTTTACAACTTGAAATTGCAGGTCATATTGTGGTGGACCACTAGAGGGCTCCACTCACACCCAGTGTTGAGGAAGTGTGTTGCTGTGTTTTGTGGCGCGATGTGTTCAGTTGAAGTGTGGAGAGGATGGCAGGGATTGCTACACGGCGGCACTGCAGAAAGAGCATCTGTTTCTACCATCAGCGTTTTGTCACCAGAGCGCGTCGCTGCCTGCCGCCCTGCGCGAAACTGTCCGGAAGAGTTTGCAGCCATGGAGCGCCTTGGCATTGTACAGTGCTCGAACAGTGCATGGGCCTCTCCGCTTCACATGGTGCCCAAATCGGACGGTCGGTGGTGGCCATGCGCGTTTAAATAATGCCACGGAGAATGACCGTTACCCCATCCCCCACATTCAGGATTTTTCCGCCAATCTCGCTGGGACCTCGATTTTTTCTAAAATTGACTTGGTGCGGGGGTATCACCAGGTTCCCGTGCGCGCCCAAGACGTTCCTAAAACCACTGTCATTACCCCCTTCGGCTTGTTCGAGTTTTTGCACATGCCGTTTGGCCTGAAAGGTGCCGTCCAGACCTTTCAGCGGCTGATGGACTCCGTTTTGCGTGGGCTGCCGTTCGTTTTTGTTTACCTGGACGATATATTGGTAGCCAGCTGCTCGGCGAACCAGCACGAGTCCCATCTGCGCCAGGTTTTCCAGTGTTTGGCAGCGCACGGCGTGATCATCAACCCTTCCAAGTGCCAGTTTGGGTTGCCTGTTCTGGATTCCCTCGGGCACCGCATTTCCGCTGAAGGTGTGGTTCCGTTGCCCGACAGAGTCCAGGCCGTTTTGGTTTTTCCGCGTCCCACGTCGGTTAAGGCGTTGCAGGAGTTCTTAGGGATGATCAATTTTTAACATTACTTTTATCTACAGTTACTTTTAGCTAACATTAGCTAAAGCCATAAAGTTAACCAAAACCAAAATAAGTATTCTTATGCGCAAAGCTGTCAGTTACAAATTGAGTCATAGAAAAGTTCTGCAATTCACAGACATGTCATCTCACTGAAGTTTCAGAAATTTGCCTTCTTGAAAACAGGACATAACACTGCCATCTCGCAGACATCAAAAATACACTTGACAATGATAGCAGCTACAGCATTCCCTCTAGTGACACGAGTATGAGACAACAAAATTAAATGAGTTTTATTTTAATTCCACTGTTCTACTTTTAGGCTTATCAAATAAAATAAGATAACAGTTTGTCTTTTGTTTTTTTAAACAAACAAACAAATAAACAGGAAAGGGTTCATTTTACAATTATAATTTTCAACAGATATGGCTCATTTCCAGATTTTTGTGTTTCTCCATTCTAAAAATAAAAAGGGCTGAAATGCAGCAAGCTGTAGATCTCTGTCTATGTTTAATATTTCTTGAGGGCCCTATAAATTAATATAAAGCGCCTTGAGGCGACTGTTGTTGTGATTTGGGGCTGTATAAATAAAATTGAATTGAATTGAATAAAATATGATTGTCTGCTGGTGTTAATGCTTTTGATTTTCCTTTTATTTTGCTATCTTTACTGTTCATGCTGAAATAGTGTATGGATGCTTGGTGCAAACTAAAAAGCCATTAATAAATGAAGAAACAAGGATTAACAATGTAACATCTCATGAGTTCATGCAAACCTTTGCTAGTCCTTGAGGAGATTTCCAACTAATTGGACTGCTTGCATTTCAAGACAGATCATTGTAACGTGTTGATAGCAAGATCAGATATAAAGAGAAGCTAACAGCTTCTGCCCACTGGGGAGTAGGGAACATTTGACCACAGAGTAAATAAAGTGAATGGCATGAGGTAGGGATGTAGCATGGACTTTTAACCCCTCGGGGCTTCTATTTTAGAGATCTGGTCTGTCAGAGGACTGGCCATCCACAGCTGTGTTTTCACTGGTTTTGTCCTGAAGGCCACATGGAGAGGCTTAAATGATCAACACATAGAGACACATACATACATCTGAGCAGGGACAAACCACAAAATAAAACAGGATGCAGGGATGTATATTGGAACCAGTCAGTTTATAAAGCTTGAAGAATCTACTCCTAACATCTTTTGCAAAACACAATGTTTGCACTAATTTTTGACTCTGTTTTCAAATATGCTTTATGGTGCCTGATCACAAATGTTCAAAATGCTTTGGCTCTTCAAGATGATTAAACCAGGACACCCCTGCCCCGACTATTTGCAACATCAGACTAGTTGTGCGTTTGGTGACAAAAATTCTTTACGGCAGATGCAAACAAAAAGCCATAATGTTCAAATATTTTCCAGTTTTAAAAAAATATTCAAAACTTTATCTGCCACAAAGTACATCAACGAGAAAGAACTTTGCTAGGTACAAATATACATATGATTGTATATGATCGTGTGTATGTGTGCATATATGTACTTACTTGCATGTGTGAGTGTATATATGTAGATATTATAGTATAAATATATAGGATTGTTTTATAAAACATAGGATAAAACTGTCATGTGTCTGTTTTCCCAGCTTTCTGAATTTTTGGACTTTCTAAATGAGTTATTTAAATAATATGAGATTCCTGGTTTGAATTCTTTTGTGTTCCTCTTTTCTTCATATCTTTTTGTATTTTGTCCTTTCATGTGTCTGTTCTCCCCCAGTTCTTTCTCTTCCTGTTTCCTTTGTCCCTTCCCTGTCTTTTGTCCTTTTTCCCTAAGTCTGGAGTCTCTGGGTCCAAACTTGTTAATAATGCAGCTCGAGTTATGACAACAAAATTATGCATGTACAGCAATACTGTGTAAAAGTCTTGAGCCACCCGTCATGTTTTTGTTTTGCTAGGAAAATATGAAACAGTTTCAGCAGTTTATTGAAACATTTCCAAGCATACCTGCAAAAACACTATATAAGGCAAAAATAAAATCAGCTGTGGCTGGGGCTGCCAGTATCAATTCCACTGTGAGTAACACCATTTTGTTTTTCAATGAATCGCCTTGAGTTGAATGGGCTAACCCTGAGACAGATTTTTTAGCTCATAAGGACATTACTTTAAGTGGCTCTTTAGTTTCTTTGTCCCGTGTTTCAGAGTCAGCAAATTTCATTTATGCTCCGTGTGTCTTGTTTGAGCCAGTACTCGAGTCACCCAAGCAGGTAAAAATGCAGAATGTCTGGTAGCCAGAGAATACTGAGACTGTCAGCCACGTTGCTCCTATGGACTGTTTAGTTTTTCAGCCAACTTGCCTGGACATTGGTAAACCTGCTCCTGAACCTGAAATTCCTTGTGTTGCACAGTGACTGCCTTTTCGGGTTCTCAGCAAGCAAATTTGAAGGGCAACAGGGTGGCAGCCTTCATTGTTAAGCTGGCTAAGAAACTTGGACTGGGTGCCTCGGAGCTGTTTGATCAGGTCGAGTTTTGTCTCCCACACCCATATGTGTTCGAACCTGTTCACTGTGCTTTGGAGCCAATCTCTGTGGAAACTGTTCATGCTGCATCCCTAGAGACTGTTTTTGGCATTGCTTCATCCCTGTGTTGCTTCCCACAGGCTTACGTAGACTCTGCCTGTGTAAATATACGTGTTTTGGACTATGTAAAGGCTGCTTCTGCTCCTCTGTTTGTCTCTGCCCCAGGGCAGCAGTGCTCCTGCGTTTCCCTGGACCCGCACCAGTGCCTTGGGTGAGGGTGTCTGGGGCTCCGCTCGTTCCTGCACCTGTATCTGTTTCTCCGGTGGGAATAACGGACGCCCAGCCATTGCCTGTCCCTGTCCCGGCTCCCAGGGTGAGGGCAGCCGGGACCCAGCGTACTCCTGCACCTGTACCTACCCCTCGGGTCGGGGTGGCTGTCGTCCGGTCTCCATGGGCACCCATGCAAGGCCACAGGCTGAGGCCAGCCAAGGACACTGTGAATCTCCGCATCCGTACAGACTCCCCGGGTGGGAGCGGCTAGTGTCCGGCAGGTGCCTGCACCCATCCCTGTCCCCGCAGGTGGCTCAGGCGAGCTTGTCCAGCCACTTCCTTCACCAGTGAAAGGTTCAGGTGAATCAGTTCAGCTGCCTGTGGCTTACAGTCAACCACCACATCAACCATGTGGAGTGTTACAAGCTGTTTTCCACTCATCCCCTTGGAGAATCCAGGCAAACCAGGTGATAGGCATTACGGGGATCTAGTTTGGTGAACACAGTAGCATCATGGATGGGTTTGAAGGCTGAATTTATGAGTGGGAGAAGGTGTTTAATCTTCACAGTTATCTCATTCAAACCCGTGTAATCAATGCATGGGTGGATCTGGCCTTCTTAGACACAAAGAAAAAAACAGCACCTACTGGAGACAAAGACGGATGGATTATTTCAGCTGCCAGGTACTCTGGAATGGACTTTTCCATGGCCTCCCTCTCTGGCTAGGAAAGATTGTACAACCTCATGGAAGGCAGTGGAGGAGAGACGATGCTTTGGTTTTGCTAAACACTTTCTTGAGGTTGTGATAATCCATTGGAACAGCTGAGAGAGCTACAGACTACAGAGGGGCACTAGCAGGGGAGTTTTGCCCACCAGCGGGTTGTGCAGAAATGAGGCAATTTCCCAAGCAAAAGGAGCTCCACGCGGAGATCTTATAACTGGACCAGTTGTGGAGCTTGTGTCTTTTGTACCAAGGGAAACCAAAAATCAGGGGAGTGTCAAGTTAGTCAAAGGACAAAGGAATGTGAGGGTCTCCAGCGTTGAGAAGGTTACTTTTTAAAATGTATTCCACTACAGATTACAGAATACATGCCCCAAAATGTATTTTATAACTTTCAATTGAATTCAATTTTATTTATATAGTGCCAAATCACAACAACAGTCGCCTCAAGGCGCTTTAAATTGTACAGTAGATCGTACAATAATACATTCAGAGAAAAACCCGACAATCATATGACCCCTTTGAGCAAGCACATGGTGACAGTGGGAAGGAAAAACTCCCTTTTAACAGGAAGAAACCTTCGGCAGAACCAGGCTCAGGGAGGGGCGGGGCCATCTGCTGCGATTGGTTGGGGTGAGAGAAGGAAGACAGGATAAAGACATGCTGTGGAAGAGAGATAGAGATTAATAACAGATATGATTCAATGCAGAGAGGTCTGTTAACACATAGTGAGTAAGAAAGGTGACTGGAAAGGAAAAACCCAATGCATCATGGGAATCCCCGGCAGCCTACGTCTATTGCAGCATAACTAAGGGAGGATTCAGGGTCACCTGGTCCAGCCCTAACTATATGCTTTAGCAAAAAGGAAAGTTTGAAGCCTAATCTTAAAAGTAGAGATAGTGTCTGTCTCCTGAATCCAAACTGGAAGCTGGTTCCACAGAAGAGGGGCCTGAAAACTGAAGGCTCTGCCTCCCATTCTACTTTTAAATACTCTAGGAACAACAAGTAGGCCTGCAGAGCGAGAGCGAAGTGCTCTAATAGGGTGATATGGTACTACAAGGTCATTTAAATAAGATGGGGCCTGATTATTTAAGACCTTGTATGTGAGGAGCAGGATTTTGAATTCTGGATTTAACAGGAAGCCAATGAAGGGAAGCCAAAACAGGAGAAATCTGCTCTCTCTTTCTAGTCCCTGTCAGGACTCTTGCTGCAGCATTTTGGATTAACTGAAGGCTTCCCAGGGAGTTTTTAGGACACCCTGCATTGGAGGACATATCCTGGTCAAAAATGACTCCAAGGTTCCTCACAGTGTTACTGGAGGCCAAGGTAATGCCATCCAGAGTAAGAATCTGGTTAGATACCATATTTCTAAGATTTTCAGGGCCGAGTACAATAGTCTCAGTTTGATCTGAATTAAGGAGTGTACAGTCGAGTCTTCATAGCTTACTTACAACTGGACTACACTGCCCATGAGGCTACATTCTTTAGGGCTATGCCTGTAACACTCAGCCTATTCCCTTCATATTAAATAATTTTTTGAGCAATAAATTTAAAAAACATTTCTTCATGTCATTATGCGGACCGTAAGTAGGGTTGACATGGGCCGCAAGATTGAGACACAGACATTAGAGCCTCCCCCACCGGTGTGGAATTACCAAAAATAGAGAGGGCATAGCCTAACATACAGTATGAAACAAGAAAAGACTGCCATGTAATCCCTTTATTTCAACAAAGTAACTGTATTCTAAATACCACCTTTTTAAACGGTAACTGTAACAGAATACAGTTACTCGTATTTTGTATTTTAAATATGTAATGGCGGTACATGTACTCTGTTACTCCCCAACACTGAGGGTCTGGCAGTGGTTGCCTAATGTGATTACCGTGATGGGTCCTGTTTGGTGGGTTATGGTGACAAACACCTGGTTGTTCAGGGTGGTGGCAGGTATGAACAAATCTGGAGGGATCAGGGAAAGGTGCAACTTGTTGACTAGTTTGTGTCAATCAGATTTTGCTCAGCTCCAGAGTCTACTCAATGGTTGCTAGAAGCAATAACTGGGACTTGGAAGAGACCAGGGATCTGCCCATATATCACCAGGTCTACCAGTGGGCGGAGCCTTTTGGCAGTACCAGGCAAGAGGTGGAAAGAGGTTCTGGAAGTGGCACAGGAATTGGGGATAAGCAAAAGAAAACGCAGTAGGGTTTGTGGCTGGAGCTGCTTTTAGCGGCACTGCTCTCAGAGATGGGGTGAGACCCAACTCACTAGAGAAAGGCTTGGGTGCTGGAGAGACTGCATCTCGGAAAATTTATCTGTTTCTGAATAGATACAGTTGCTTGAGAAATAGATAAACAAATAGATGATTTAGTAATGTTGCATATGCCATGTCTGAAAATTAATTGCTAGGACTAATGATGACTAATAATGACTGTAAATAAATGGCCTTATTTCACCTTGTTCTTACAAAATGCCTGTTACTTGAAAAAATGTTCTCAAAAGTAATGAAAAAGTAAAATTAATATGAAATTAAGACATTACTTGTTGTTATTTCTGCCCATACATGCTTTAACAGGTAAGATAACTATGCCACTCTGTAAAGTTGTAGTACATAGTGGCAATGTAACTGTAAGAGTGCTATGAAAATGTGTTCAAGGTAAATCTGAAATTTCATGTGTTGATTTATTTCAGCATATTGCTTTTGAACCCATGATCAAAGCAGTCATTACATTGAGCTTGTCCTGGTTAAGTAAATTTCTGTTAACAAATGTTGACATTTTTTTCAGTGAAACTCAAACATGAAACAAGTGAAGTGTGAGTGGCTGTCCACACCTTGTTGGGGCCTTTCTACTATGACTGCTAGTGACTCAGCTGGGAATAAGTTGATCAATCATACACTGAAAAGGTATTTCTCAAGCAGAGCTAAGAGGTCAGGGTGTGTGCCGGGCTCTTTGAATTTTTTTCAATCACAGAGTAAAATGGGCTGTGAGATAGTGATGGGATTTCCTGCTCTTTTTAGAGATCCGGCTCTTTCGGTTCGGCTCACTAAAAAGAGCCGGCTCTTTCGGCTCCGAACCGGCTCCGAACCGGCTCTTCAGGTTGTTATGTTGCTTTAATTAATTTATTATTAACAATAATATAAAATTATGCACAAAAGTGCGAGAGAGAGGGTGAGGAAAAAAAAAGAAAAAAACCCCCACATGACGGCTCGCGATAAGGAGCCGGCTCGCGTCGTTCACGTCAAAGAGTCGGCTCTAAGAGCCATTTCGTTCGCGAATGACCCATCACTACTGTGAGATACAATGAGGGAAATTTACTTACGTAGTGTTTGAGCATTCAGCCCGAAAAAGCTTAGTAATATGGTTGTTAAGCAGATATTTACCCTGAATGTCATTACCTTTTTGGAGTGGCTGTAGCTAAGGAGGAGCATGTTATTTACTAATTAGAAATCCTTGGCTGCTCCAGTGTCCGTGCCAATATCCTTGGGTAATACAGTAACCCCCAAGTTGCTCTCCAAGGCATCCATCAGACTGTGAATGTTAGATAGAAAGCAGTTAGGCGTAGACCAAAGTGCTTGTCTTACTGGGTTTGAATGCCAGAATGAGACGTGGTATAAAATGCTTTGAGTGTTCAGGTGGAGTAGAAAAGGTACAATTATTTTGGGACTTTTTTTCAGCTTTATTTGACAGATTCATGTGGAAAAGGGCCACTCTCAGCTATATGACATGTAGGCACCTGCTCAACACGCTGCCCTAAACTGGCACCCACGGAGGTACCATTTACCTTGGCCAACAGCAGCTTCTTGAAGATCCTGGGAGCCATTTATTCAGGATATGTCCTTCAATGTGCACATTATATAATGTAAATAAAAAATTATACCTTATAATGTATGTCTTAGTTTTGTTCAGCAACCAAATCACGTGTTGTGACTAATGAGTTAATATAATAATATGAGTTAATATATCTATTGTTCTGGACTAGAATAATGATGTAAGAATTAAGATTGACAGTGTGGGAAAGCAGTAGTCGCAAAGAACAGAAAAGCAGTCAAACACCAAGGAAAGCAGGCACAAGGAGTGATTACAGATCTTCCTTATTGAACTTACACTTAAGCTTAATTTCTTATGTGTTGTAATGTATTTTATACAGTGAAATTCTGGACACCACAGCTGGCAGTATTTTATCATGAAGTTAGATTTTACAGTAATATAACATATATCTTACATTTCGACTGCGTTTTTCACTGTGAAGAACTGTAATTAATTTTGCATATCTTTAACATAGCTGGAAAACTGCAGCCGGGTGTGTTGGAGTGTTCATTAACCAGAAATAAAGAAAGGTGTAACAATCTGGTCGGGTCTGCCATGGGTCTGTTACATTGTTCTTTTTAACCCTCTCAGGCTCAAATTAAACTTTTTGTTGCTAATGCACAACCAAGTCCTGCAGTGGTACTTCTGAGTAAAAAAAACTCATAAAATATGTGTGTGAGGTAATCAGGTTGTTAGTTTTTAACTGTTGCAAATCGGCAACGCCTGCCTCAAGAGGGTTAAATGTACATTAAGAATTTTGTAGTGATTGGTCTTGGATAGTTCCCAGGTGGCTGGAACTTTGGGACCCTGTTCTTTGCTCATTGACTAACTTGACACTCCCCTGTTCCCCCTGTCCAAAGACGTATTGTTCCTGAAATTTTGGAGGTTTAGCTCAGTACAGTTCTGTACAGTTACAGAAGGATACAAATAATGATCAGTCAAAATGTCATTGGTTTATTTAAATAATCCCGTCTAATGTTGTGCCACGGTCCCAACGCAGGGGAAACTAATTCTGTCGGGGATACATAATTTGGCATGACAACGGCGTCTCCTCTCGCTGCCCTTCAGGTGTCTCTAATCAAGCATCAAGTGGAGGAAGGCGGAAGGGAGGGGCTTCTCCCCAAACACAAACAATATATACAAAAACATGCAACACTACAACATGCTCTAACAAAAATAAACACTGACACAGCAACACATGCAAAGGAAAAAAATAAAAAGAAGGAACATCTCCCATCCCCCGGATGACATTTACCTTCCATGTGCTGTTTGCTTTTGTTTCTTCCTACAGGTGTAGCTATTGTTGCACCATTGTGCATTTCTACTGGTGCTCTTTTTTTAAATTTCCTGTGTCAGCTTTGGCATTATTACATTACAAGTTTAATTACAACTATAGAATGTGTGATTGCTGATAGCTGAATGTTTTGAACTGAAATGTAATAATTTCTGAATCTTAAGTTAAAAAATGTCAAATTAGCCGAATCATTCACCTGAAAGCCAAAGTACAGAACTGTTGAAAGCTGAAGTTCACACAGAAGAAGTTTAAAAGTTGTAGCGTTCCTGAAAATCTTTAAAATGTACATTAGAAAAAGATAACAAATGACAAAAGAAAATTTTGAATCAGAAAAGATCTGAATTAATGTGGAAACCTCATATTCTTTAAATCCCTTGAAGAGTGAAAGTATGAGTTTTACATTTCTAAACTCAAGAATCTTAAAATCTTAAAAGAAAAAACTGAATATCTGCTGTGTGTGTGTGTGAGTGGGTTTTCTTGTGTGCACGTGTATGTAGGGATGGGTATCGTTTAGGTTTTATCCGATACCGGTGCCAAATCGGTACTTTTGAAACGGTGCCGGTGCTTAAACGGTGCTCAAACCGGTGCTTAAAGAATGGAGAACACAAAATTGGTCCAAAAACCTCTCATGTTCAGCTGTTTTTTGTAAAAAGATAACAATGTTAGCCTTTTCTGCAGCTATGGGGCATATATGGTATCACTCTTGGCTGGAAGCAGTGCTTAATCAATGGGAAAAAACACAAACTTTGTCCAAAAACCTCTCATGTTTAACTGTTTTCCACTTTTTCTTTGGTCATTTTAGCCTTTTTGGCCAGGGTGAAGGGAGTATCTGCCATCAAACAAGAAGACAGCCGCATGTAGCTATGATGATGTTTGCTAGTTCACCTTACGTGCATTGATGTAATAACGTGGTTAGCCTACTCAACGTAAATTACACACGAACATTAAGCTACTCACGCAGAGAAGAACGGCTGCTGCTGCATCATCATCCTCATCATTTCTGCTACACTGGCAGGGCTAGGGGCCAGGACTCTCCTCTTCGGGGTTTTTGGGGGATGTTGCTAACTCCGGGTCCGATAACAGGCAACCCACGCACAGTAGATGTGCTCGGTTTGAGGTCTCGCAGCAACCTATCAAATACGGCGCATTTCTGGGCTTTGGTGTTACTTCCTTTGACAGTATCACAGTATCAGCTTAAAGCGCTTGTTGCTGCTGAGTTTGCATATTTTGCTGTGAAGTACAGCCAGACTTTTGACCGCTTCGCCTTGGGCATTTTTAATCTGTAGCTCTGCTCTAACAGAACGTATGTACCTGGCCCCGCCTACTATCCTCGGAAACGTAAAATGATTGGCTAGAAGTGTATCACAGCTCAGGAAAAAAAAGCACCGAAATAAAGTACCGAAATGTGCGCTGCTTTTCGGTCTGGTTACTACCGTTTATGTCAGAACCGGTGCCATCATGGCACCGGACACCGGTACCCATCCCTACGTGTATGTCTCTGTGTGTGTCTGCATGTGTGCATTTGTGGGTTTATTTTCAGACTAACTGTGTGTTAGTGTGGAGATAAACTATACAGAGTTAGATGAGTTGAAATGTGGGAGAATCTGCTACAGACAGGTAAATGGTTTCCGTTCTAATCATCCCGTCAGAAAAGAGGATTCTAAAAGTCTGACTCCAACTGCCCAGGTTTGAACCACCCGTCTGCTGAAGACATATCCTCCAATGAAAAATAAGCAAGAAGTTAACAGGCCAATCAGAATGCTCTATCCGGTTGGCCTCCAGTAAATGCTAACAGACTGTTTCTCTGTAGCAAATCCCTGTCAAATTCACCTTGGTGCACCTGTTGAAAAACTGTAAATCCAAAACCGTAATTCCTATAGAAGACATTTTTGAACTGTGACAATCCCGAGGATTTGTTCTACACAACAGTGTGTTTTTAATGTTCCCGGTGTCAAAGTACAATGGGTTGGTTAGAAGGTGCTAACGCCACTTGGATCTACACAGTCCAAAAAGTTTACATCTTTTAACTTTGAGAGACGCGTCGTTGGAAAGATACATTTTTGAGAGTAAAATGATGCCTGTGGAACAAACACTGTTGAAAGAGAAGTTTTTAAGATGAATCTGTTGGTTTCTGCCACTGTGTTAGTTGGCCCTCAATCTAAGTTTCATCCCATAGACACCCATTATAAACTCTGAAACGGGTGAAAAAAAAAGCATGAAACTTAAGCTGAAACTGAAGAAAACATATGAAAGCTATTGAAAAGATAAATACAAGCTGAATAGTTCAATGGCTTGGCTTCATTTTAAAGTTTGAACGGTGTCTTTAGGTGAATGTATGTGGAAGTAGTTGGAGTTGAAAGAGGATTTGAAGGGTCTCCCTATTGAAATACAATGAAAAACACAACCATGAGGAGCCTATAGAGGATTTATAGAGCCTGTTATGGAAAACAAAATATGCTAGGCAAAATTGCGCATTCAGATCGTATTTCTGATTGCAAAAGCTGCCATACAGTGTTTTTTGTCAAAGCATGTCATGTTATCAACAATTTATTGGTTTAATAATGAATGGAGCTTGAAATTGGGTGTTTGTGATATGAAGAGAATGTTTTTGTATGGTGGAAACACAACTTTCAGCTGCCAATTTTCAAACAATGCTTATTTGTCAAAAATATGCTGCTGGAAAACACCTTTCATGCTTTTGGCATATTTTGGGATTGTTTGCTGCCAGAGTGGGACAAGGAGGCTTTTGTTTATAGATACCTCTTTCTTTAAATTCTAGATAGAGACATAAGATAATGACACAGCCAGACAGCAGACAGAATGGTGAACAGTGCATATATGTTAGAGCCAACATTAAAGACTAAATACTATATGTTTATTGCACAGCTAGTGTAGTACATATACTGCAAGTACAAGTCTATTTACCATTTACCTGATTACCACTACATCTTTTTTTACTGGAACAGTAATGGGTGTCTTGGGTGGTACCCCAGCCTCCGGTGAGGTAGGATGCCCGTTTCCTCTGGTTATCTGGGGCTCTTGCACTTTGGCTGTGAATGCTCCAAGTGGGGCCTCCCTCCTTCTTCCGGGGTGGGCATGCAGTTGTCGTTGAGATGTGAAGATGCTGGAGGTTTCTTCCTGTTAAAAGGGGCCTTCAGTACTCTGGGAGGCTGTGAACAGCCAACATATATGCCTCTGGTCAACCCATTATCACGGCAAATCGTGTAATAGACACTCTGGTTCACTGTGCGGATGTCACACTGCCTCTCCTAAGTGTAAAAGTAAAAAGTGTGAAAATGTAAAAAGTATGCTCCCGATTTATTTATTTAATTTTTTTGAATATTTGTCATACTTCTGTGTTTCAGAAAATCAAACCAAGTGTTAAACAAAGACAACCCGAGTGAATACAAAATGCAGTTTAAGCCCTCTAAACCTACCTGGCCCTGTGTGAAGAAATAATTGCCCTCCAACCCTAATAACTGCTTAACTGGTTTTTGATTACAGGCAATGAGTTTTTTTTTATATTGCTGTGGATAATTTTTGGCCCATCTTCTTTTCAGAATTTCAAAAATTCTGCCGCATTGGTTTTTTTGAGTTTTACTGTGTTTTTTAGCTATACAGAAGTGAACTTGTGGGTGTGTTTTGGATCATTGTCCTGCTGCATAAACAGAATGCTGTTGAACTTTAGGGCATGACAGTAGAGATTTTCTGGTAGCGACAAAATTCATGGTTGGATCAGTCTTCCAAGTCTTCCAGGCCCTGAAGCAGCAAAGTAGTCCCAGACCATCTCACCATTATGTTTGGCTTTTGGTATGATTTTTTTTTCTATTCAATTCAATTTAATTCAATTTTATTTATACAGCGACCCTACAATAATTCATACAGAGAAAAACCCAACAATCAAATGACCCCCTATGATCAAGCACTTTGGCAACAGTGGGAAGGAAAAACTCCCTTTTAACAGGAAGAAACCTCTGGCAGAACCAGGCTCAGGGAGGGGCGGGGCCATCAGCTTTTAATGAAAAGCTGTGTTAGTTTTCCGCCACGTGATCATTGAATCATTACTTATTATTAATCTCTGGCTCTCTTTCACAGTATCCACTCACCCCCCTTGAGCCTGGTTCTGCTGGAGGTTTCTTCCTGTTAAAAGGGAGTTTTTCCTTACCACTGTCAGCAACGCACCAAGCGTTGGGGTTTTCTATGTTTTCTTTGTATTATTGTAGTCTTTACCTTCCAATATAAAGCGCCTTGAGGCAATTGTTGCTGTCATTTGGTGCTACATAAATAAAACTGAATTGACAATTGAATGTTTAATCTTATAAACTAGATCTGTTGTAAGTAAATCAACATTACTTACTACTTATTTACTAAATTCATATAGTAATAGAATAATTATTAGCATGTATAAATGTATACATATATAAATTTATATTTAGATATGTAAATTTAAATGGGAAGAAGATGATTCATATCTAATCATGCATGCTGAATGTGTTTGTAGAGTAACCGTTTACACTGGGTCTCTGGCCGTTATTATCATTCGTTGTGTTGTACCCGTTGTGGGGAGCCTACATGTTCAGTCATGCATATATCCCTCGGAATACAAGCTGGATGAAAAACAGGTTTTAACACTGTTCTGAGGGAACATGTACAGATGTTTGTTATTGTAAGATTTGCCATTGTCAGACAGCTCTTCAAATTCATGCCTTAAACTTTCTGACTACATAGGTGTGTATAGCCTGCCAGACACTGGCCAATTAAAAACAACATATTTTCTCACACTAACTCATTTTTGAATGCTACTCCTCACTTGCAGCCATGGGAAGGAAGGAGTAGCAGTCAAAAGTGAAATAGCATCCACCCATTTCATGGCTTTATATTTTTTGCCACTTGTGGCAGTAGCAGAGGGCAGTTGTCTCCACAGAGATCTAAATAAATGAAATCTTTTATACCAACACTTCAGCCATGGTATTAGCCAATTCATGTGATTTACAAATACATTTATTAACAATGGACCTGACAAACTTGTATACGCTGACTTTTAATTTAATTAATTCATCCATCCTACAAAAGGCAGGATACACAGAGTCTGTCCCAGGGCACTAACACTCTAGTCAAATAAAATTAAGCATTATAAATTTCATTTATTCGTGTAAACCCAGTTGGACAGCAGTTAAGATAACAAAGGTAGGAGGGAAGAAATGTTTTACCTTTTATAACAGTTTGTGAATGCACCGAATAGTTACAGTATGGTGCCTTTCTTCTCAGTTGAGCACTCAAAACATTCTCATTCATCCATTCACACACACATTCATGCAGCACGTTTATCTTAAGGTGCTTAGGTATAGAAAAAAAAAGCACGAGGACAGCGATAAGCTAGCAGACGCAAGAGAACATGCTAGCACTGCAAGCTTGGACCTTATTCTATGAGAATTAAGGGAATTCAGAAGTGATAATTGTGCACAACTGAATGAAATCAGAGAGAAAATAAACAAAACCAATGAGAGAGTGGAAGAGGTAGAAGAAAGAATTGTGGATGTTGAAACTCAAGTACAAGCTAATGAGGAAGCAGTAACAGAGATGCTCAAACTGCATGTTGAGATGGATGCCAAGCTAACAGACCACGGCCTATCATCGCCAACATGTCTAGTTACAGAATGAAAGAAGAAATACTGAAGTTGACCTGGCAGAAGCGTGGATTTCACTACCGAGGCAAAACAGTTTAGTTGGATCACGATTATGCACCAGAGGTTTTAAAGCAGCGAAGGGAATATGCAGATGTGAAATCCGCATTAAAAGACAAGAAAATCTGATTCCAAACTCTTTTTCCAGCAAAGACGAACGTCCTTTATCCCGAGGGAACAGTGTTGTACAGCTTGGTGGAGGAGGCGACAGGTGACATGGTAAAGAGGGAATTCCCGGTGACGATCGCCAAATGCCCGGAGACCCTTTTGGAACAGATCCGACGTTTATTGTGGCGCATAGAAAGGAAAACACGGAGCCAAGTAAATAGGGCTTTGGAGCGTGATGTCACGGGAGGGGGCGTGGTCAGGATTTTTGGTTGAGACGCCATGTTTCTGGGCCAAACAAAGCGCTAGCGAAAGAAGAGCAAAAGCACACGGATAACACCAGCTATGGTTCGTACTTGTTGTGTGGTCGGTTGTAATGTTAGATCGCACGACCGGCAAGGGAATAAGGTTGAAAATGGTTTATCTTTTCATTCTTTCCCCACCTGGAAGCAACATGAGGCAGCTCATGTAGCGGATGTTACCAAAAGAAGGCGTCTGTGAGACGAGCTGATATCCAGTTCTCTTCCACCTCCAAATATCTGTTGGTGCTCCAGACAGTTTCATTCCAGTAAGTTCTAAACATGTTCATATAACTCTTTATAGCCTATTAGTTTTATTTGCGATGCACTCTGAGCTCATAGCAAATTAAAACAAACATCCTAATGAGTGATTTTGCAGAACTACCTTCTATTTATAGAGTTGTTAATTATTTGGCATTATTGCAGCAAACCAGCCTATGAAATGGATGAAACACATCGTGACTGCGCTACACAAGGGCCGCTCCAAAATCCCTGCTTCAAACAAACCACCATGCCAATCAGATTACTTCTTCCATGTGAGGGTGAAGAGGTGACCCTTCTGGATAAAAACATGAAGGTTTGCTGTGTTTTGGTGAACAGTGTGATAATAAAACCAGGGGAAAAGGAAACTTGCTCTTGTTAAATTCTCTTAAAAGTCTTGTGCCGTAATTTTTCAAAAGAAACAGTAAATAAAGTAATGTTAGTAGTGGGTGATATTATGGAAACGCTGTCATGATTTTGTGTAAACATTTTTTCATTTGTAAACTATAAATGCCATGGATTCTACATTGTAACTGATGTGATGTTCTATAAAGTGGTTTTAATTTAAAAAAAAAAAAGGCAAAAATGTTTTTGTTTCTTTATTCAGCTTTTGAACAGTGTTACTTAGTAAGTACATATTCAGTAAATGCAAATTATTTACATGGCAGTGCACTTCTGGCATAAATCTAGACCCCTAGATAAAAAAAAAAGATGGTTCATTACCACAACCCACAGCTTTACTGTGTTCCAGCAGTGTATCTAGTAACGGTGACAACTCCTCCACAGTAGCAGGTGGGATTTTTCTTTTTTGAGGACGGTTTCTTTTCCCTGTCACTACAGATGGTCTGTTTATGTTTTGATTGAGAGCCTTTTTTTTGGGCAGCTGAAGAGGAGAAGTCTATCTTATGGCCAACCTCTGGCTGTATCTTGGTCATATTACCCAGCAAAACCAGTATGCAGGTTCATCTGTAACAGTCCTTGTGCCACGGATCAACACTGTTGCTTCTACTTTAAACAGAAGAGCAGTGACATGGCTGCAGGTCTCCACGACTCTGGCCTTACAGGTGCAGTGGGCGGCTTCAATCTTCCCTGTGATGCTCACAGTGACCCATGGCTGCAATGCTGGTTCATTCAGTCTTTTGGAGTGCAGTATCTGAAACACACACAGACAAAGTTAATTTAAAGACAAGAACTTTAATGAACCAAGGCCGACACAAACGTGTTTTATCTACTTTCAAATCCATTTATCACAAATGTTACAAAGAACGTGTTTGCACATACATGTAATTTTTCATTTGTTTAATGTATCCATCTATAGAACGCCACCTGTTATATTCTAAATCTGCCTGTTCTCTTTCGGAAAAATGAACCTAAAGTATGTAATGCAAGGATGTAATCACTTTCAAGATGGAAAAGTTCGACTTTAAGTGACAATTATGGACACCTAATATGATAAGGAGATTCTGCAGGTCATTAATCAATGTATAAAACTAAAATAAAATGTAGTGACACAGCACAAACACGGAAGCAAAATGTGTAATTAGAATTATTTATAATAAATATGAATAAATCATTGCAATTTCTTTAACCATAGAGAATAACTAAATCCTTCAGGACAATGTCACATCAATGCACTGAACTCACTCACTATGTTATCCCTCTAACAGCCTCCACATGTTCTCACTGTAATTTCCTCCTCATGAATGAAGTTATGCTATCACTAATCTGAATGTTCGGGGAGAAATCAAACGCATTTTACTCACAGTACTCAAACTGACTTACCTTTGTTTGAATGACGAAGTACTCACAACGTGGAGACTTAAAAATAGCCAAATCTTGTACCCATCCTTGGTGAACTGGATGTGTGCCTCCAGAGACTTATAATTGTGAAACTGGTTCACCTTGTACGCGCTGACTCCACAGACAAGGTACGAAAATATATCAGGCTACGTCAACAGCGGTACGTCTCTGGGGTTTCTACTCCACTGCCGTATTTCATACGGGTCCACATTTCCAACGCACGCTATTATCTGCAAGTACCGTCTCTTTGCATCCAGACGCAATCTGTCTGCCCTTTTTCTTTTAAACTGCTTTCTAGCAACCGTCCTTCCAACACAGTGTGTTTGTTTTGATTTGTGGCCCAGAAAAATGGCGCCGCGCTCCCACAATACCTTGCGGCGTGATGTCAGCTCCAAAGCCCTATAAAGACCAGACCCAAGATTATAAGGAAAGTCTCCCAGGATTTAGATGTCAAGAGCAAGAATGAGTGGGACACAGAGAGACTGAGGAGTAAAGGGGATTGGTGGTGAGTTTATGTAAATAAAAACACGTCCTCTGAAGAAACCAGCCATGTACACTGGTAAAGATATCTTATTTTGAAATTATAGACTGTAGTGGCAATGTAGAAATTAAAAATAGGCAGATGTTTTATCTATGCTATTAATAGAATGAACATTAGCCGGCTGGCAAAGGAAGGCCCTGACTCACATTGAGGTGAGAGAGGCCCCCCCTCGAAGCCCACTTCTTCATCGGGGCTTGCTTAGGGTCATATTGGAGACCCCACAGTTGGAAGTCAATTTTTTCTTTATCATTATTTTTTTCTTTGATCAAATAATGTTTATTTTTGTAGCTGTTGTCTTTTACCGCTTTAATGTTAATATTAATGTTTGCTTATGTATGTTTAGGGAGTGGTCTGATTGTACCAGGTGTTGCTATTTTAATAATATCCAGACAGTAAGGGTATGCTTAAGGATAAGGTAAAAATCATATCATATCATGTAAATGGCCTGTTGAACCCAATTAAATGTAATAAAATTTTAACTAAAATGAGCAAAGACCAAGCACAAATAGTGTTTCTACAGGAAACCCATCTGGACTGTAAGGAAGGATTTAAACCTGCAACCAAAATGTAATAATTGGAAATTAAATTCATTCTTACTGAATGATCCTCACTTCAAATAACTAATTAAGAAAGAGATTTACTTCTACATGGAAACTAATGACAAAGGTGAGGTGCCTCCTCCTATTGTGTGGGATGCTTTAAAAGCCGTCCTCAGAAGGAAAATAATAGCAATATCCTCTTATATGAAGAAGATGAGAAGTAAGAAATTAGAAGAGTTACAAAGTAAGTTAGAAGAATTGGAGAAAAAACATAAAATAAAAACAACACAAGATATATTGGAGGAAATCATGAAAACAAGAAATGAAATAAATGATTTGACTACACATGAAATAAAAAAAAAAATCAAATGTTTCATAAACAAAGGTATTATGAAGGAGGATCTAAAGCAATGAATGTCTTAGCCTGGAAACTTAAAAAGAAAATAGCACATAATACAGTCCACAAAATTAAACATCCAGTGACAAATTAATAAAAAATAAATTATTAGAAGTTCAGGGTGCATTTGAAACATTTTATAATGTTTATGCTAATAAGATTGAAATGGACAGTTTGTTAGACTCTCTTGATTTACCAGTATTGAATGAAGAACAGAATAAAACTTTGATTGAGGATATAATGGAAAAGGAAGTAAGAATAGCAATAAGTAAAGTTAAAATAAATAAATCCCCAGGATCAGATGGATATACGGCAGAATGGTACAAGGAGCTAAAAGAAGAATTAATACCAGTGATGCTTCCCACACTGAATCAGGTCCTAAAGAAGGCTCAAGGACCTCCTAGCTGGAAAGAAGCAATTATCTCTGCCATCCCAAAAGAAAATAAGGATAAATTAGAATGTGGGTCATATAGACCAATATCTGTTCTTAATACAGTATATTAGCTGTTTACATCTATCATGGCTAGACGATTAGAAAAGCTCTTACCTAGTCTAATACATAATGATCAGACAGGTTTTATTCGAGCGCATCAAATACAAGATAATGTAACGTCACCTTACAAAACACAAAATTAATAAAAGGAACAGTAGTCATAAAATACATAAAATAACATAAAATAAAATACAAGTATTTTTAAGTACAACTATATTCCATCAGAAGAAATTAAAAATAAGTACCAATTAGCATGGCAAACAGAGTACTTTAAATATCTGGATCTTACAGAACTATTAGAACGAAATTACTCACCAATACAAAAGAAAATTAAGGAAGATATAGCGAAATGGAATAGATTCAATTAAAATTAATATACTACCCAAATTATTATATCTATTTCAAACATTACCAATAGAAATAAACCAGAAACAATTTAATGAATGGGACACAATTTTGTCAAGATACATGTGGCAAGAAATAAGGCCCCGAATTAGATTTATAACCTTACAACTCAATGAAGGAAAAGGGGGGTGGGGCCTACCTTCTCTTAGGGATTATTATTAAGCAGCACAATTAAGGCCTATGCTGGTGGTGTGATCCTTCAGATGACGCTCAATGGAAAGTCTTTGAGGAGGGTCTGACCTCCATTCCCATACAAGCTATTATAGCAGACAGCAGCCTGCAAGGTTTAATAAAAACTATTGAAAATCCATGGATCACGCTGACTTTTAAAATTTGGCAAACAGTAATAAAAGAATATAAACTAGAAGAGGATGTAGCAGTTCTTAAGTGGTGTGCATACGACACACATTTTGCTCCAAATAAATTTGACACTAGATTCAAAGATAGGACAAATAAAGGATTAACAGCTTTATGTATGGTAATGGTTCCCCCATTACAAGGCAGACTAATTAGTTTTGATAAAATGAAAGAAAATTATTCATTAGAAACACAGGAAGCTAAGGCTGAATTAAGTAAACAGCTGCTAGACTTATTTAAAAGGGCATACAGTTCAAATAAAGATAGAGGCATTATCTCTGGCCTTTATAAAGGATTAACGAATATGAAATCACACTCGACCCTATATATTAAAACAAAATGGGAAATGGAGGGAGGAACAGAGATAAAGGAGGACGAGTGGACAACAATATGGAGATACCAATGGAAATGTAGCAGCTCACAGAGCTGGAGGGAATTTGGGTGGAAATGCCTGATAAGATATTTTATTACACCTCACCAAAAATCTCACTATGAAGGTAACCCTCCCGCTTGCTGGAGAAATTGTGGAAATACAAATGCAAATCACTATCATATTTTCTGGGACTGTCATGTTAAACTTATTGGAAGGGAATACATGCAGCAATACAAGAGACATTTGGAAGTTATTTGGAAAGCAAAACTCTATTTTTTGGACTTATGCCAGAAGGATGGACAAATAACAATAAATATTTGTTTAATATTTTACTGGCTGCAGGCAAAGAAGCCATCACAAAAAAATGGCTTTCTTCTGAGAGTCCAACTATGAACATGTGGATGGACATCACAATGGACATTTGCAGGATGGAGAACATGACAGCAGATGTGAACTACAAGAAGGACCAGTTTGTATCACGATGGAGGAAATGGATGGACTGTATAAAAAAACGCAGGCCAGATTTTGATTTTGACTTTGTTAACTAGTAGAAGACTAGAGGATACATTAGTTATATTAATGGTAATAAAAACTCACTCCCTACATGTTTTTTTCTCTTTGTTTTCTTTTTTTCCTTTTCCCCCTTTTGTATATTTTTGTTGTTAAAAAAAAGAAAAAAGAAAAATGCATGTCGTAACAAATTGTTGAAGTTGATGGTACTGTACAGTGATTCCTAAATGTTAATTTAAAAAAAAAGAAAAAAAGGAAAGAAAACAGCCATGCAATATAAAAAAAAGCATGTAATGTGTTAATGAAGCTTATATCAACAAAGTTTTTTAATGCTCACTACGAGTCCATTTACCATTTATCAATGCCTAAGTGCTTTCGACATGGATACTTGAGCATGCAGAATTCAACTTTCAACCTTCAAACTGGTCGATGTCTCATTCTAACATCTGCCCCTTTAAACTGTATATAATGCTGTTATACTTGATGAGAGACTGAGAGAGACTGACATTTATTATTCTCTTTAGCTTTCAAGAAGAAGCCTGCAAGTTGTGCATTTGCATTTAATGCTTGCATTTTATCTTTTCTATTTATTTAATTTTTTCTCTTATTCATCAAATGAGAGAAAACAAATGTAAATGTTTGACAGTGAAACTATCTTGATTTAGACAACATCCTTTTGCAATCAGAAACCACATGCACATGCACGGGATATTTTATCAGGTCTGACAAGTAAGGGAAGAATAGCCACTGCTCTGATTCATGTGATGGGATTTTTACTTTGAAGAATCGCCTGTATATGAGTGGAGTGCACTCCCCTTCTGCACCACATGCAGCCCATGTTGTGCCATCTTTGCTCTACAAAAGTTCATATAGACCACAACACCCAGGTGAGGATGCTTGCGAGACTGCGATGCAGTCATTATATCTTGGCAGCTGTCTGTATAGTTTGGCATCAGAAGCTGAGGTCAAAGCTTTTGTAGATAAACTGCTCCTGCTCCTGGCAGACGGAGGTTTTGAGTCAATGGCCAGTAGTCAGCCCTCCATCACCAGCCACCTTCCCGCTGAGCCTTAATCTCACAGCAAAAAGACTTTGCCATAAGTTCCACCCTGTTAATTACCCAAAATTGACTGCATGCAGTTTACAAGGTTTTAGCAAGTCAGCATGAGCAGCTTGGCCATATTGTGCTAACATCATTCTTCAGCAGATATATGCATCATAAAAAGAGTGGGATGAGCCCTGACTCCAAAAGGACCTCCTCCAGGCTTGGAAGGAATGAGGGTGGTTACTTCCTGACCTGCAAAACACTTTTGTTGCCCATTGCTACACCTGCTCTGACATGGATGCAAGCATTTGTAATTGTGATGTGTATATGCATCAGATTTGTCTCGAGTTTTGCAAGGCCCTGTGTGTTACTAGGCAGTCTTGCTCAACACGCCTTTGCAGTGTTTCATGGATGGCTTGATTTCATTGTTACTGAACCCAAAAAGCAAACATTATTTTATTTTGTTTATTTATAAAGTGTGTTTGGTAACTGAGGAGGAACTGGGCAGGCAGAAACTACTGGCCGTACCGAGGACCTGAGAGGATCTGTGAACAGGGAGAATAGGCTTTAGTACTAGTGCAACACATCTGTACCTGCCCTAAAGCTTTAACGCTGACTGTTATGCAGGTATTTAGAAACAAGTGTGCAGCAGACTTTACCAAAGCCTGTTCACATTAAAATGTAAGTGGAATAGATTACTGCATACACAATGTACCTCTGAAACTGCCTTCACAACCACTGACATAATAAGGTGACAATCAGGCCTGCTCTACTACTAACCTGCTACCAGTCAGCTTATCGCCCCAGTAATAAATCTTATTCACACAATCTACAAACATTTAGCTTTTTTCCTTAACAATAAGTATCACAGCAGTTGATCTAATATCTTGCTAGAGAAAGTGTGAAGGAACAGCATATGTACTCAAAACACGACTTAAAGGCTAAGTCACTGGAGGAGTTGTTAATGCCTGGCAGATAAAATTCTTAACCTGCACCAGGTGTCTGCCGCACACCACGCCCCAACATCCCTGTGGGGCATTCAATGACAATGAAACAATCGCCAAGCTCATACCCTAATGCAGGGCTGCCCAATCCCGGTCCTCGAGAGCTACTATCCTGCAGCTTTTAGATGCATCCCTACTCCAACACAGCTGAATCAAATGGTTTGATTACCTCTTCAGCATGCCATCGTGTTTGGCAAAGGCCTGATAACAAGCCATTCATTTGATTCGGGTGTGTGGGAACAAGGATGCATCTAAAAGCTGCAGGATAGTAGCTCTCGAGGACCGGGATTGGGCACCCCTGCCCTAATGTAAGGGAAGGGTTGCTGTCAGAGGGCAGGCTGGGTTTTTAAGCCAAGTGTGTAGATAGCAGTGGAGCGTCCATATGGGGCAATGGAGATGCATCCACAATGAAGTTTGTGCAGATCAACACACTTGTGAATTCGGCCTGATTCCTTTTAGAGTAAGACACAAGCTTGACCATAGGCTAAGTCGGCTGAATGTGCTCAAATGGCACACATAGATGCTTTGAGGCAGGGTGGATACAGGAGACCCAGTGAACAACTAAGTCTGCTGTGCAGGGTTGTGAGTTGTGGGTTAAGATCTCCACGGTGCAAGAAATTTACTCGTTGCACTAGCAGCATGGTCTGTGTATAGCACTAAAACTTTTTTTAGTGCTATTTTTTGTTTTTGCATTGCCTGCATGTTGCTGTACCTGCTGGACAGTTAGATACATTGGCTAAATGAACATGTGGACAGGAGTTACAGGCATTACAAATGTTTAACAAAATGTTGCAAAACACCTGTCTGACAGTTTTAGGGGCAGAAAACAGGTGGAAATGGCACATGTGCC